>NC_092343.1:410280070-410890070 GCF_046630445.1 Rutidosis leptorrhynchoides
ATTTTTCTCTTTTCCAGTAGGTTTATCCAAGGAACTTAAGGTAGTAATGATGTTCATAACATCATTCGATTCATACATATAAAGCTATCTTATTCGAAGGTTTAAACTTGTAATCACTAGAACATAGTTTAGTTAATTCTAAACTTGTTCGCAAACAAAAGTTAATCCTTCTAACTTGACTTTTAAAATCAACTAAAAACATGTTCTATATCTATATGATATGCTACCTTAATGATTTAAAACCTGGAAACAAGAAAAACACCGTAAAACCGGATTTACGCCGTCGTAGTAACACCGTGGGCTGTTTTGGGTTAGTTAATTAAAAACTATGATAAACTTTGATTTAAAAGTTGTTATTCTGAGAAAATGATTTTTATTATGAACATGAAACTATATCCAAAAATTATGGTTAAACTCAAAGTGGAAGTATGTTTTCTAAAATGGTCATATAGACGTCGTTCTTTCGACTGAAATAACTACCTTTACAAAAACGACTTGTAACTTATTTTTTGACAATAAACCTATACTTTTTCTGTTTAGATTCATAAAATAGAGTTCAATATGAAACCATAGTAATTTGATTCACTCAAAACGGATTTAAATTGAAGAAGTTATGGGTAAAACAAGATTGGATAATTTTTCTCATTTTAGCTACGTGAAAATTGGTAACAAATCTATTCCAACCATAACTTAATCAACTTGTATTGTATATTATGTAATCTTGAGATACCATAGACACGTATACAATGTTTCGACCTATCATGTCGACACATCTATATATATTTCGGAACAACCATAGACACTCTATATGTGAATGTTGGAGTTAACTATACAGGGTTGAGGTTGATTCCAAAATATATATATATAGTTTGAGTTGTGATCAATACTGAGATACGTATACACTGGGTCGTGGATTGATTCAAGATAATATTTATCGATTTATTTCTGTACATCTAACTGTGGACAACTAGTTGTAGGTTACTAACGAGGACAGCTGACTTAATAAACTTAAAACATCAAAATATATTAAAAGTGTTGTAAATATATTTTGAACATACTTTGATATATATGTATATATTGTTATAGGTTCGTGAATCAACCAGTGGCCAAGTCTTACTTCCCGACGAAGTAAAAATCTGTGAAAGTGAGTTATAGTCCCACTTTTAAAATCTAATATTTTTGGGATGAGAATACATGCAGGTTTTATAAATGATTTACAAAATAGACACAAGTACGTGAAACTACATTCTATGGTTGAATTATCGAAATCGAATATGCCCCTTTTTATTAAGTCTGGTAATCTAAGAATTAGGGAACAGACACCCTAATTGACGCGAATCCTAAAGATAGATCTATTGGGCCTAACAAACCCCATCCAAAGTACCGGATGCTTTAGTACTTCGAAATTTATATCATATCCGAAGGGTGTCCCGGAATGATGGGGATATTCTTATATATGCATCTTGTTAATGTCGGTTACCAGGTTTTCACCATATGAATGATTTTTATCTCTATGTATGGGATGTGTATTGAAATATGAAATCTTGTGGTCTATTATTATGATTTGATATATATAGGTTAAACCTATAACTCACCAACATTTTTGTTGACGTTTTAAGCATGTTTATTCTCAGGTGATTATTAAGAGCTTCCGCTGTCGCATACTTAAATAAGGACGAGATTTGGAGTCCATGCTTGTATGATATTGTGTAAAAACTGCATTCAAGAAACTTATTTTGTTGTAACATATTTGTATTGTAAACCATTATGTAATGGTCGTGTGTAAACAGGATATTTTAGATTATCATTATTTGATAATCTACGTAAAGCTTTTTAAACCTTTATTGATGAAATAAAGGTTATGGTTTGTTTTAAAATGAATGAAGTCTTTGAAAAACGTCTCATATAGAGGTCAAAACCTCGCAACGAAATCAATTAATATTGAACGTTTTTAATCAATAAGAACGGGACATTTCAGTTGGTATTCGAGCATTGGTCTTAGAGAACCAGAATTTTGCATTAGTGTGTCTTATCGAGTTTGTTAGGATGCATTAGTGAGTCTGGACTTCGACCGTGTTTTCTTTAAAAATGATTGCTTAACATTTTTGTTGGAAACTATATATTATTAACATGTATATATTATGTGATATATTAATCTCTTAACATGTTTGATATTGTGTGATAGATGTCTACCTCTAGCACAAATTCCATTGACTCACCTAATAATAACGAAGAGTCGAATATATATTGGACTGATTCACAAGTTCCCGAAGAGGAACCGGAAGAAGAATCAGAACCGGAAGAAGAATCAGAACCGGAAGAGGAGGAACCGGAGGAGGAAATAGAACCGGTGGGGGAAATAATAAAACGGTTAAGTAAAAGAAAATTCTCAACCAACCGACCAAGATTAATTATGGTCAATGGTGTTTCCGCCAAGGAAGCAAAATATTGGGAGGATTACCAATTCTCCAAAGAATCGGATTCCGACGAGAATTCCGATGATGTTATAGAAATTACCCCAACTGAATTCAAAAAGGCAAAAGAAAATAATAAGGGAAAGGGCATAAAAATAGAGAAATCTAATTCCAACCCCGATGAACTTTATATGTATCGTCAACCCCCGAAGTCCTTAAGTTGTAACAATGACCCGGGAACCTCTAAACCACCAGGTTTTTCTAAACCAATGTGGAAAACGACGGCTCGTATTAGGGGAACATCATATATCCCTAGAAACTTGGCAAAACGAACCAAAACCGAAGAAGAATAAACAAGCGAGTCGGAATAAGATAGTTGTATTCGTGTGGTGTAATATATGTAATATAGTGTGCTTATTGAAATGTCCCGTTCTTATTGATTAAAAACGTTCCATATTAATTGATTTCGTTGCGAGGTTTTGACCTCTATATGAGACGTTTTTCAAAGACTGCATTCCTTTTTAAAACAAACCATAACCTTTATTTCATATATAAAGGTTTAAAAAGCTTTACGTAGATTATCAAATAATGATAATCTAAAATATCCTGTTTACACACGACCATTACATAATGGTTTACAATACAAATATGTTACATCGAAATCAGTTTCTTGAATGCAGTTTTTACACAATATCATACAAACATGGACTCCAAATCTTGTCCTTATTTTAGTATGCAACAGCGGAAGCTCTTAATATTCACCTGAGAATAAACATGCTTTAAACGTCAACAAAAATGTTGGTGAGTTATAGGTTTAACCTATATATATCAAATCGTAACAATAGACCACAAGATTTTATATTTCAATACACATCCCATACATAGAGATAAAAATCATTCATATGGTGAACACCTGGTAACCGACATTAACAAGATGCATATATATATATATATATATATAAGAATATCCCCATCATTCCGGGACACCCTTCGGATATGATATAAATTTCGAAGTACTAAAGCATCCGGTACTTTGGATGGGGTTTGTTAGGCCCAATAGATCTATCTTTAGGATTCGCGTCAATTAGGGTGTCTGTTCCCTAATTCTTAGATTACCAGACTTAATAAAAAGGGGCATATTCGATTTCGATAATTCAACCATAGAATGTAGTTTCACGTACTTGTGTCTATTTTGTAAATCATTTATAAAACCTGCATGTATTCTCATCCCAAAAATATTAGATTTTAAAAGTGGGACTATAACTCACTTTCACAGATTTTTACTTCGTCGGGAAGTAAGACTTGGCCACTGTTGATTCACGAACCTATAACAATATATACATATATATTAAAGTATGTTCAAAATATATTTACAACACTTTTAATATATTTTGATGTTTTAAGTTTATTAAGTCAGCTGTCCTCGTTAGTAACCTATAACTAGTTGTCCACAGTTAGATGTACAGAAATAAATCGATAAATATTATCTTGAATCAATCCACGACCCAGTGTATACGTATCTCAGTATTGATCACAACTCAAACTATATATATTTTGGAATCAACCTCAACCCTGTATAGCTAACTCCAACATTCACATATAGAGTGTCTATGGTTGTTCCGAAATATATATAGATGTGTCGACATGATAGGTCGAAACATTGTATACGTGTCTATGGTATCTCAAGATTACATAATATACAATACAAGTTGATTAAGTTATGGTTGGAATAGATTTGTTACCAATTTTCACGTAGCTAAAATGAGAAAAATTATCCAATCTTGTTTTACCCATAACCTCTTCATTTTAAATCCGTTTTGAGTGAATCAAATTGCTATGGTTTCATATTGAACTCTATTTTATGAATCTAAACAGAAAAAGTATAGGTTTATAGTCGGAAAAATAAGTTACAAGTCGTTTTTGTAAAGGTAGTCATTTCAGTCGAAAGAACGACGTCTAGATGACCATTTTAGAAAACATACTTCCACTTTGAGTTTAACCATAATTTTTGGATATAGTTTCATGTTCATAATAAAAATCATTTTCTCAGAATAACAACTTTTAAATCAAAGTTTATCATAGTTTTTAATTAACTAACCCAAAACAGCCCGCGGTGTTACTACGACGGCGTAAATCCGGTTTTACGGTGTTTTTCGTGTTTCCAGGTTTTAAATCATTAAGTTAGCATATCATATAGATATAGAACATGTGTTTAGTTGATTTTAAAAGTCAAGTTAGAAGGATTAACTTTTGTTTGCGAACAAGTTTAGAATTAACTAAACTATGTTCTAGTGATTACAAGTTTAAACCTTCGAATAAGATAGCTATATATGTATGAATCGAATGATGTTATGAACATCATTACTACCTTAATTTCCTTGGATAAACCTACTGGAAAAGAGAAAAATGGATCTAGCTTCAATGGATCCTTGGATGGCTCGAAGTTCTTGAAGCAGAATCATGATACGAAAACAAGTTCAAGTAAGATCATCACTTGAAATAAGATTGTTATAGTTATAGAAATTGAACCAAAGTTTGAATATGATTATTACCTTGTATTAGAATGATAACCTACTGTAAGAAACAAAGATTTCTTGAGGTTGGATGATCACCTTACAAGATTGGAAGTGAGCTAGCAAACTTGAAAGTATTCTTGATTTTATGAAACTAGAACTTTTGGAATTTATGAAGAACACTTAGAACTTGAAGATAGAACTTGAGAGAGATCAATTAGATGAAGAAAATTGAAGAATGAAAGTGTTTGTAGGTGTTTTTGGTCGTTGGTGTATGGATTAGATATAAAGGATATGTAATTTTGTTTTCATGTAAATAAGTCATGAATGATTACTCATATTTTTGTAATTTTATGAGATATTTCATGCTAGTTGCCAAATGATGGTTCCCACATGTGTTAGGTGACTCACATGGGCTGCTAAGAGCTGATCATTGGAGTGTATATACCAATAGTACATACATCTAAAAGCTGTGTATTGTACGAGTACGAATACGGGTGCATACGAGTAGAATTGTTGATGAAACTGAACGAGGATGTAATTGTAAGCATTTTTGTTAAGTAGAAGTATTTTGATAAGTGTATTGAAGTCTTTCAAAAGTGTATAAATACATATTAAAACACTACATGTATATACATTTTAACTGAGTCGTTAAGTCATCGTTAGTCGTTACATGTAAGTGTTGTTTTGAAACCTTTAGGTTAACGATCTTGTTAAATGTTGTTAACCCAATGTTTATAATATCAAATGAGATTTTAAATTATTATATTATCATGATATTATCATGTATGAATATCTCTTAATATGATATATATACATTAAATGTCTTTACAACGATAATCGTTACATATATGTCTCGTTTAAAAATCATTAAGTTAGTAGTCTTGTTTTTACATATGTAGTTCATTGTTAATATACTTTATGATATGTTTTCTTATCATAGTATCATGTTAACTATATATATATATATCCATATATATGTCATCATATAGTTTTTACAAGTTTTAACGTTCGTGAATCACCGATCAACTTGGGTGGTCAATTGTCTATATGAAACATATTTCAATTAATCAAGTCTTAACAAGTTTGATTGCTTAACATGTTGGAAACATTTAATCATGTAAATATCAATCTCAATTAATATATATAAACATGGAAAAGTTCGGGTCACTACAGTACCTACCCGTTAAATAAATTTCGTCCCGAAATTTTAAGCTGTTGAAGGTGTTGACGAATCTTCTGGAAATAGATGCGGGTATTTCTTCTTCATCTGATCTTCACGCTCCCAGGTGAACTCGGGTCCTCTACGAGCATTCCATCGAACCTTAACAATTGGTATCTTGTTTTGCTTAAGTCTTTTAACCTCACGATCGATTATTTCGACGGGTTCTTCGATGAATTGAAGTTTTTCGTTGATTTGGATTTCATCTAACGGAATAGTGAGATCTTCTTTAGCAAAACATTTCTTTAAATTCGAGACGTGGAAAGTGTTATGTACAGCCGCGAGTTGTTGAGGTAACTCTAGTCGGTAAGCTACTGGTCCGACACGATCAATAATCTTGAATGGTCCAATATACCTTGGATTTAATTTCCCTCGTTTACCAAATCGAATAACGCCTTTCCAAGGTGCAACTTTAAGCATGACCATCTCTCCAATTTCAAATTCTATATCTTTTCTTTTAATGTCAGCGTAGCTCTTTTGTCGACTTTGGGCGGTTTTCAACCGTTGTTGAATTTGGATGATCTTCTCGGTAGTTTCTTGTATAATCTCCGGACCCGTAATCTGTCTATCCCCCACTTCACTCCAACAAATCGGAGACCTGCACTTTCTACCATAAAGTGCTTCAAACGGTGCCATCTCAATGCTTGAATGGTAGCTGTTGTTGTAGGAAAATTCTGCTAACGGTAGATGTCGATCCCAACTGTTTCCGAAATCAATAACACATGCTCGTAGCATGTCTTCAAGCGTTTGTATCGTCCTTTCGCTCTGCCCATCAGTTTGTGGATGATAGGCAGTACTCATGTCTAGACGAGTTCCTAATGCTTGCTGTAATGTCTGCCAGAATCTTGAAATAAATCTGCCATCCCTATCAGAGATAATAGAGATTGGTATTCCATGTCTGGAGACGACTTCCTTCAAATACAGTCGTGCTAACTTCTCCATCTTGTCATCTTCTCTTATTGGTAGGAAGTGTGCTGATTTGGTGAGACGATCAACTATTACCCAAATAGTATCAAAACCACTTGCAGTCCTTGGCAATTTAGTGATGAAATCCATGGTAATGTTTTCCCATTTCCATTCCGGGATTTCGGGTTGTTGAAGTAGACCTGATGGTTTCTGATGCTCAGCTTTGACCTTAGAACATGTCAAACATTCTCCTACGTATTTAGCAACATCGGCTTTCATACCCGGCCACCAAAAATGTTTCTTGAGATCCTTGTACATCTTCCCCGTTCCAGGATGTATTGAGTATCTGGTTTTATGAGCTTCTCTAAGTACCATTTCTCTCATATCTCCAAATTTTGGTACCCAAATCCTTTCAGCCCTATACCGGGTTCCGTCTTCCCGAATATTAAGATGCTTCTCCGATCCTTTGGGTATTTCATCCTTTAAATTTCCCTCTTTTAAAACTCCTTGTTGCGCCTCCTTTATTTGAGTAGTAATGTTATTATGAATCATTATATTCATAGATTTTACTCGAATGGGTTCTCTGTCCTTCCTGCTTAAGGCATCGGCTACCACATTTGCCTTCCCCGGGTGGTAACGAATCTCAAAGTCGTAATCATTCAATAATTCAATCCACCTACGCTGCCTCATATTCAGTTGTTTCTGATTAAATATGTGTTGAAGACTTTTGTGGTCGGTATATATAATACTTTTGACCCCATATAAGTAGTGCCTCCAAGTCTTTAATGCAAAAACAACCGCGCCAAATTCCAAATCATGCGTCGTATAATTTTGTTCGTGAATCTTCAATTGTCTAGACGCATAAGCAATCACCTTCGTTCGTTGCATTAATACACAACCGAGACCTTGCTTTGATGCATCACAATAAATCACAAAATCATCATTCCCTTCAGGCAATGACAATATAGGTGCCGTAGTTAGCTTTTTCTTCAATAACTGAAACGCTTTCTCTTGTTCATCATTCCATTCAAATTTCTTCCCTTTATGCGTTAATGCAGTCAAGGGTTTTGCTATTCTGGAAAAGTCTTGGATGAACCTTCTGTAGTAACCAGCTAGTCCTAAAAACTGGCGTATGTGTTTCGGAGTTTTCGGGGTTTCCCACTTTTCAACAGTTTCTATCTTTGCCGGATCCACCTTAATACCTTCTTTGTTCACTATGTGACCGAGGAATTGAACTTCTTCCAACCAAAATGCACACTTTGAAAACTTAGCGTACAATTCTTCCTTCCTCAATACTTCTAACACCTTTCTCAAATGTTCACCGTGTTCTTGGTCATTCTTTGAGTAAATAAGTATGTCATCAATGAAAACAATGACAAACTTGTCAAGGTATGGTCCACACACTCGGTTCATAAGGTCCATGAACACAGCTGGTGCATTAGTTAAACCAAACGACATGACCATAAACTCGTAATGACCGTAACGTGTTCTGAAAGCAGTCTTTGGAATATCATCTTCTTTCACCCGCATTTGATGATACCCGGAACGTAAGTCAATCTTTGAATAAACAGACGAGCCTTGTAGTTGATCAAATAAGTCATCGATTCTCGGTAGTGGGTAGCGGTTCTTGATGGTAAGTTTGTTCAACTCTCGGTAGTCGATACACAACCTGAATGTACCATCTTTCTTCTTGACAAACAAAACAGGAGCTCCCCACGGTGATGTGCTTGGTCGAATGAAACCACGCTCTAAAAGTTCTTGTAATTGGCTTTGTAGTTCTTTCATCTCGCTGGGTGCGAGTCTGTAAGGAGCACGAGCTATTGGTGCAGCTCCTGGTACAAGATCTATTTGAAATTCAACGGATCGATGTGGGGGTAATCCCGGTAATTCTTTCGGAAATACATCAGGAAATTCTTTTGCGACGGGAACATCATTGATGCTCTTTTCTTCAGTTTGTACTTTCTCGACGTGTGCTAGAACAGCATAGCAACCTTTTCTTATTAGTTTTTGTGCCTTCAAATTACTAATAAGATGTAGCTTCGTGTTGCCCTTTTCTCCGTACACCATTAAGGGTTTTCCTTTTTCTCGTATAATGCGAATTGCATTTTTGTAACAAACGATCTCCGCTTTCACTTCTTTCAACCAGTCCATACCGATTATCACATCAAAACTCCCTAACTCTACTGGTATCAAATCAATCTTAAATGTTTCGCTAACCAGTTTAATTTCTCGATTCCGACATATATTATCTGCTGAAATTAATTTACCATTTGCTAATTCGAGTAAAAATTTACTATCCAAAGGCGTCAATGGACAACTTAATTTAGCACAAAAATCTCTACTCATATAGCTTCTATCCGCACCCGAATCAAATAAAACGTAAGCAGATTTATTGTCAATAAGAAACGTACCCGTAACAAGCTCCGGGTCTTCTTGTGCCTCTGCCGCATTAATATTGAAAACTCTTCCGCGGCCATGTCCATTCGTGTTCTCCTGGTTCGGGCAATTTCTAATAATGTGGCCCGGTTTTCCACATTTATAACAAACTACATTGGCATAACTTGCTCCGATACTACTTGCTCCGCCATTACTCGTTCCAACACCATTTGTTCCTTTCGTTCTATTAACCCCTGGTCCGTAGACCTCACACTTCGCCGCGCTATGACCATTTCTTTTACACTTGTTGCAAAATTTGGTGCAGAACCCCGAGTGATTCTTTTCACACCTTTGGCATAGCTGCTTCTGATTGTTGTTGTTGTTGCGGTTATTATTGTTGTTGGGATGATTGTTGTAGTTGCTGTTGTTGTTGTTGTTGTTGTTGTTGGGCCGTTTGTGTTAGTTGCGATTGATGTTGCGATTGTTGGGATAATTGTTGCGATTATTGTTGTAATTGCTGTTGTTGTTGTATTGGTGATTCTTATCACCATTTTCCTCCCACTTTCTTTTGACTTGCTTCACATTGGCCTCTTCAGCAGTCTGTTCTTTAATTCTTTCTTCTATCTGGTTCACTAGTTTGTGAGCCATTCTACATGCCTGTTATATGGAGG
Organism: Rutidosis leptorrhynchoides; assembly: GCF_046630445.1. NCBI lineage: Eukaryota > Viridiplantae > Streptophyta > Magnoliopsida > Asterales > Asteraceae > Rutidosis > Rutidosis leptorrhynchoides. The sequence goes on from NC_092343.1 coordinate 410,290,173, forward strand.
CGGGCTCATGTGAACTTATATCTTCTTGGATTCTTTCCGGTAATCCTTTCACAAACGCGTCGATCTTCTCTTCCTCATCTTCGAACGCTCCCGGACACAATAGGCACAATTCTGTGAATCGTCTTTCATACGTGGTAATATCAAATCCTTGGGTTCGTAACCCTCTAAGTTCTGTCTTGAGCTTATTGACCTCGGTTCTGGGACGGTACTTCTCGTTCATCAAGTGCTTGAATGCTGACCACGGTAGTGCGTACGCATCGTCTTATCCCACCTGCTCTAGATAGGTATTCCACCATGTTAACGCAGAACCTGTGAAGGTATGCGTAGCGTACTTCACTTTGTCCTCTTCAGTACACTTACTTATGGCAAACACCGATTCGACCTTCTCGGTCCACCGTTTCAATCCGATCGGTCCTTCGGTTCCATCAAATTCCAAAGGTTTGCAGGCAGTGAATTCTTTGTAGGTGCATCCTACACGATTTCCTGTACTGCTAGATCCAAGGTTATTGTTGGTATGTAGCGCAGCCTGTACTGCGGCTATGTTTGAAGCTAGAAAAGTACGGAATTCCTCTTCATTCATATTCACGGTGTGTCGAGTAGTCGGTGCCATTTCCTTCAAAATAGTTAAATGGAACAAGTTAATCATACAGAATATTAAGAGTAGTTAATAGTATTTCGTAGCATAATATGAACTCATTTATAAAAGCTTTTTCTTCATATTAGCATTTTATAAGTTTAAATTCGGGTAGTACCTACCCGTTAAGTTCATACTTAGTAGCTAATATACAATTCAACTACTACAATTCTATATGAAAAACTGATTGTAATAATATTTCGCGTTCAAACTTTTATACAATATTTTACAAACTTACAATACCGCTTATTTTACATAAAGCATGAAATATAGCACACAATAACTTTGATACAAGATAGTTGTGAAGACAATTCTAGCTAGTACACAAGTCGTTCGGCAAAGGCAATAAAGACACGTAATTCATACGTCCAGAAACAAGTCATGCATTCTGGTTTTACTAGGACTACTTCCCATCCTTGGTCTTGTGCAACATAACCGTTATGGCCGTTAATAAGACAGCGTGTTGTAACGTCATCAAAGGGACGAGGGTTACGTAATGTCCAACAGTCCCGTAATAATCTAAAAACCTCATTTCTTACCCCAATTACCGACTCCGTCACTTGTGGAAACGTTTTGTTTAATAGTTGTAGCCCGATGTTCTTGTTCTCACTTTGGCGAGAAGCGAACATTACTAATCCGTAAGCATAACATGCTTCTTTATGTTGCATGTTAGCCGCTTTTTCTAAATCACGAAGTCCAATATTCGGATATATTGAGTCAAAATAATTTCTTAACCCGTTGCGTAAAATAGCATTTGGGTTCCCCGCAATATATGCGTCAAAGTAAACACATCGTAACTTATGGGTTTCCCAATGTGATATCCCCCATCTTTCAAACGAAAGTCTCTTATAAACCAAGACATTCTTGGAACGTTCTTCGAATGTCTTACAAACTGATCTCGCCTTAAATAGTTGTGCCGAAGAATTCTGGCCGACTCTAGACAAGATTTCATCAATCATGTCTCCGGGTAGGTCTCTTAAAATATTGGGTTGTCTATCCATTTTGTGTTTTTAAACTGTAAAATAGACAAGAGTTAGTTTCATAAAAAAATACTTATTAATACAAGCAATTTTTACATATATCATAAAGCATAAGAACACTATATTACATATATTACACCACACGAATACAACTATCTTATTCCGACTCGCTCGTTTCTTCTTCTTCGGTTTTGGTTCGTTTTGCCAAGTTTCTAGGGATATATGATGTTCCCCTAATACGAGCCGTCGTTGTCCACATTGGTTTAGAAAAGCCTGGTGGTTTAGAGGTTCCCGGGTCATTGTTACAACTTAAGGACTTCGGGGGTTGACGATACATATAAAGTTCATCGGGGTTGGAATTAGATTTCTCTATTTTTATGCCCTTTCCCTTATTATTTTCTTTTGCCATTTTAAATTCAGTTGGGGTAATTTCTATAACATCATCGGAATTCTCGTCGGAATCCGATTCATCGGAGAATTGGTAATCCTCCCAATATTTTGCTTCCTTGGCGGAAACACCATTGACCATAATTAACTTTGGTCGGTTGGTTGAGGATTTTCTTTTACTTAACCGTTTTATTATTTCCCCCACCGGTTCTATTTCTTCATCCGGTTCCGATTCTTCTTCCGGTTCCGATTCTTCTTCCGGTTCCGACTCTTCTTCCGGTTCCTCTTCGGGAACTTGTGAATCAGTCCACAAATCATTCCAATTTACATTTGACTCTTCATTATTATTAGGTGAGTCAATGGGACTTGTTCTAGAGGTAGACATCTATCACATAATATCAAACACGTTAAGAGATTAATATATCACATAATATTCATATGTTAAAAATATATAGTTTCCAACAAAAATGTTAAGCAATCATTTTTAAAGAAAACACGGTCGAAGTCCAGACTCACTAATGCATCCTAACAAACTCGATAAGACACACTAATGCAAATTTTCTGGTTCTCTAAGACCAACGCTCGGATACCAACTGAAATGTCCCGTTCTTATTGATTAAAAACGTTCCATATTAATTGATTTCGTTGCGAGGTTTTGACCTCTATATGAGACGTTTTTCAAAGACTGCATTCCTTTTTAAAACAAACCATAACCTTTATTTCATATATAAAGGTTTAAAAAGCTTTACGTAGATTATCAAATAATGATAATCTAAAATATCCTGTTTACACACGACCATTACATAATGGTTTACAATACAAATATGTTACATCGAAATCAGTTTCTTGAATGCAGTTTTTACACAATATCATACAAACATGGACTCCAAATCTTGTCCTTATTTTAGTATGCAACAGCGGAAGCTCTTAATATTCACCTGAGAATAAACATGCTTTAAACGTCAACAAAAATGTTGGTGAGTTATAGGTTTAACCTATATATATCAAATCGTAACAATAGACCACAAGATTTTATATTTCAATACACATCCCATACATAGAGATAAAAATCATTCATATGGTGAACACCTGGTAACCGACATTAACAAGATGCATATATATATATATATATAAGAATATCCCCATCATTCCGGGACACCCTTCGGATATGATATAAATTTCGAAGTACTAAAGCATCCGGTACTTTGGATGGGGTTTGTTAGGCCCAATAGATCTATCTTTAGGATTCGCGTCAATTAGGGTGTCTGTTCCCTAATTCTTAGATTACCAGACTTAATAAAAAGGGGCATATTCGATTTCGATAATTCAACCATAGAATGTAGTTTCACGTACTTGTGTCTATTTTGTAAATCATTTATAAAACCTGCATGTATTCTCATCCCAAAAATATTAGATTTTAAAAGTGGGACTATAACTCACTTTCACAGATTTTTACTTCGTCGGGAAGTAAGACTTGGCCACTGTTGATTCACGAACCTATAACAATATATACATATATATTAAAGTATGTTCAAAATATATTTACAACACTTTTAATATATTTTGATGTTTTAAGTTTATTAAGTCAGCTGTCCTCGTTAGTAACCTATAACTAGTTGTCCACAGTTAGATGTACAGAAATAAATCGATAAATATTATCTTGAATCAATCCACGACCCAGTGTATACGTATCTCAGTATTGATCACAACTCAAACTATATATATTTTGGAATCAACCTCAACCCTGTATAGCTAACTCCAACATTCACATATAGAGTGTCTATGGTTGTTCCGAAATATATATAGATGTGTCGACATGATAGGTCGAAACATTGTATACGTGTCTATGGTATCTCAAGATTTCATAATATACAATACAAGTTGATTAAGTTATGGTTGGAATAGATTTGTTACCAATTTTCACGTAGCTAAAATGAGAAAAATTATCCAATCTTGTTTTACCCATAACCTCTTCATTTTAAATCCGTTTTGAGTGAATCAAATTGCTATGGTTTCATATTGAACTCTATTTTATGAATCTAAACAGAAAAAGTATAGGTTTTTAGTCGGAAAAATAAGTTACAAGTCGTTTTTGTAAAGGTAGTCATTTCAGTCGAAAGAACGACGTCTAGATGACCATTTTAGAAAACATACTTCCACTTTGAGTTTAACCATAATTTTTGGATATAGTTTCATGTTCATAATAAAAATCATTTTCTCAGAATAACAACTTTTAAATCAAAGTTTATCATAGTTTTTAATTAACTAACCCAAAACAGCCCGCGGTGTTACTACGACGGCGTAAATCCGGTTTTACGGTGTTTTTCGTGTTTCCAGGTTTTAAATCATTAAGTTAGCATATCATATAGATATAGAACATGTGTTTAGTTGATTTTAAAAGTCAAGTTAGAAGGATTAACTTTTGTTTGTGAACAAGTTTAGAATTAACTAAACTATGTTCTAGTGATTACAAGTTTAAACCTTCGAATAAGATAGCTATATATGTATGAATCGAATGATGTTATGAACATCATTACTACCTTAATTTCCTTGGATAAACCTACTGGAAAAGAGAAAAATGGATCTAGCTTCAATGGATCCTTGGATGGCTCGAAGTTCTTGAAGCAGAATCATGATACGAAAACAAGTTCAAGTAAGATCATCACTTGAAATAAGATTGTTATAGTTATAGAAATTGAACCAAAGTTTGAATATGATTATTACCTTGTATTAGAATGATAACCTACTGTAAGAAACAAAGATTTCTTGAGGTTGGATGATCACCTTACAAGATTGGAAGTGAGCTAGCAAACTTGAAAGTATTCTTGATTTTATGAAACTAGAACTTTTGGAATTTATGAAGAACACTTAGAACTTGAAGATAGAACTTGAGAGAGATCAATTAGATGAAGAAAATTGAAGAATGAAAGTGTTTGTAGGTGTTTTTGGTCGTTGGTGTATGGATTAGATATAAAGGATATGTAATTTTGTTTTCATGTAAATAAGTCATGAATGATTACTCATATTTTTGTAATTTTATGAGATATTTCATGCTAGTTGCCAAATGATGGTTCCCACATGTGTTAGGTGACTCACATGGGCTGCTAAGAGCTGATCATTGGAGTGTATATACCAATAGTACATACATCTAAAAGCTGTGTATTGTACGAGTACGAATACGGGTGCATACGAGTAGAATTGTTGATGAAACTGAACGAGGATGTAATTGTAAGCATTTTTGTTAAGTAGAAGTATTTTGATAAGTGTATTGAAGTCTTTCAAAAGTGTATAAATACATATTAAAACACTACATGTATATACATTTTAACTGAGTCGTTAAGTCATCGTTAGTCGTTACATGTAAGTGTTGTTTTGAAACCTTTAGGTTAACGATCTTGTTAAATGTTGTTAACCCAATGTTTATAATATCAAATGAGATTTTAAATTATTATATTATCATGATATTATCATGTATGAATATCTCTTAATATGATATATATACATTAAATGTCTTTACAACGATAATCGTTACATATATGTCTCGTTTAAAAATCATTAAGTTAGTAGTCTTGTTTTTACATATGTAGTTCATTGTTAATATACTTTATGATATGTTTTCTTATCATAGTATCATGTTAACTATATATATATATCCATATATATGTCATCATATAGTTTTTACAAGTTTTAACGTTCGTGAATCACCGATCAACTTGGGTGGTCAATTGTCTATATGAAACATATTTCAATTAATCAAGTCTTAACAAGTTTGATTGCTTAACATGTTGGAAACATTTAATCATGTAAATATCAATCTCAATTAATATATATAAACATGGAAAAGTTCGGGTCACTACACTTATGCTTTATGATATATGTAAAAATTGCTTGTATTAATAAGTATTTTTTTATGAATCTAACTCTTGTCTATTTTACAGTATAAAAACACAAAATGGATAGACAACCCAATATTTTAAGAGACCTACCCGGAGACATGATTGATGAAATCTTGTCTAGAGTCGGTTAGAATTCTTCGGCACAACTATTTAAGGCGAGATCAGTTTGTAAGACATTCGAAGAACGTTCCAAGAATGCCTTGGTTTATAAAAGGCTTTCGTTCAAAAGATGGGGGATATCACATTGGGAAATCCATAAGTTACGATGTGTTTACTTTGACGCATATATTGCGGGGAACCCAAATGCTATTTTACGCAATGGGTTAAGAAATTATTTTGACTCAATATATCCGAATATTGGACTTCGTGATTTAGAAAAAGCGGCTAACATGCAACATAAAGAAGCATGTTATGCTTACGGATTAGTAATGTTCGCTTCTCACCAAAGTGAGAACAAGAACATCGGGCTACAACTATTAAACAAAACGTTCCCACAAGTGACGGAGTCGGTAATTGGGGTAAGAAATGAGGTTTTAGGTTATTACGAGACTGTTGGTCATTACGTAACCCTCGTCCCTTTGACGACATTACAACACGCTGTCTTATCAACGGCCATAACGGTTATGTTCCACAAGACCAAGGATGGGAAGTAATCCTAGTAAAACCAGAATGCATGACTTGTTTCTGGACGTATGAATTACGTGTCTTTATTGCCTTTACTGAACGACTTGTGTACTAGCTAGAATTATCTTCACAACCATCTTGTATCAAATTTATTGTGTGCTATATTTCATGCTATATGTAAAATAAGCGGTATTGTAAGTTTGTAAAATATTGTGTAAAAGTTTGAACGCGAAATATTATTATAATCAGTTTTTCATATAGAATTGTAGTAGTTGAATTGTATATTAGCTACTAAGTATGAACTTAACGGGTAGGTACTACCCGAATTTAAACTTATAAAACGCTAATATGAAGAAAAAGCTTTTATAAATGAGTTCATATTATGCTACGAAATACTATTAACTACTCTTAATATTCTGTATGATTAACTTGTTCCATTTGACTATTTTGAAGGAAATGGCACCGACTACTCGACACACCGTGAATATGAATGAAGAGGAATTCCGTACTTTTCTAGCTTCAAACATAGCCGCAGTACAGGCTGCGCTACATACCAACAATAACGTTGGATCTAGCAGTACAGGAAATCGTGTAGGATGCACCTACAAAGAATTCACTGCCTGCAAACCTTTGCAATTTGATGGAACCGAAGGACCGATCGGATTGAAACGGTGGACCGAGAAGGTCGAATCGGTGTTTGCCATAAGTAAGTGTACTGAAGAGGACAAAGTGAAGTACGCTACGCATACCTTCATAGGTTCTGCGTTAACATGGTGGAATACCTATCTAGAGCAAGTGGGACAAGATGATGCGTACGCACTACCGTGGTCAGCATTCAAGCACTTGATGAACGAGAAGTACCATCCCAGAACCGAGGTCAATAAGCTCAAGACAGAACTTAGAGGGTTACGAACCCAAGAATTTGATATTACCACGTGCGAAAGACGATTCACAGAATTGTACCTATTGTGTCCGGGAGCATTCGAAGATGAGGAAGAGAAGATCGACGCGTTTGTGAAAGGATTACCGGAAAGAATCCAAGAAGATATAAGTTCACACGAGCCCGCCTCCATACAACAGGCATGTAGAATGGCTCACAAACTAGTGAACCAGATTGAGGAAAGAATTAAAGAACAGACGGCTGAAGAGGCCAATGTGAAGTATGTCAAAAGAAAGTGGGAGGAAAACGGTGATAAGAATCACCAATACAACAACAACAGCAATTACAATAATAATCGCAACAATTATCCCAACAATCGCAACATCAACAAACGGCCCAACAACAACAACAACAACCACAACAACAACAACTACAACAATCGTCCTAACAACAATAACAATCGTAACAACAACAACAATCAGAAGCAGCTATGCCAAAGGTGTGAAAAGTATCACTCGGGGTTATGCACCAAATTTTGCAACAAGTGTAAAAGAAATGGTCATAGCGCAGCGAAGTGTGAGGTCTTCGGACCAGGGGTTAACAGAACGAAAGGAACAAATGGTGTCGGAACGAGTAATGGCGGAGCAAGTAGTGTCGGAGCAAGTTATGCCAATGTAGTTTGTTATAAATGTGGAAAACCGGGCCACATTATTAGAAATTGCCCGAACCAGGAGAACACGAATGGACAAGGCTGGAAGAGTTTTCAATATTAATGCGGCAGAGGCACATGAAGACCCGGAGCTTGTTACGGGTACGTTTCTTATTGACAATAAATCTGCTTACGTTTTATTTAATTTGGGTGCGGATAGAAGCTATATGAGTAGAGATTTTTGTGCTAAATTAAGTTGTCCATTGACGCCGTTGGATAGTAAATTTTTACTCGAATTAGCAAATGGTAAATTAATTTCAGCAGATAATATATGTCGGAATCGAGAAATTAAACTGGTTAGCGAAACATTTAAGATTGACTTGATACCAGTAGAGTTAGGGAGTTTTGATGTGATAATCGGTATGGACTGGTTGAAAGAAGTGAAAGCAGAGATCGTTTGTTACAAAAATGCAATTCGCATTATACGAGAAAAAGGAAAACCCTTAATGGTGTACGTAGAAAAGGACAACACGAAGTTACATCTTATTAGTACTTTGAAGGCACAAAAACTAATAAGAAAAGGTTGCTATGCTGTTCTAGCACACGTCGAGAAAGTACAAACTGAAGAAAAGAGCATCAATGATGTTCCCATTGCAAAAGAATTTCCCGATGTATTTCTGAAAGAATTACCGGGATTACCCCCACATCGATCCGTTGAATTTCAAATAGATCTTGTACCAGGAGCTGCACCAATAGCTCGTGCTCCTTACAGACTCGCACCCAGCGAGATGAAAGAACTGCAAAGCCAATTACAAGAACTTTTAGAGCGTTGTTTCATTCGACCAAGCACATCACCGTGGGGAGCTCCTGTTTTGTTTGTCAAGAAGAAAGATGGTACATTCAGGTTGTGTATCGACTACCGAGAGTTGAACAAACTTACCATCAAGAACCACTACCCACTACCGAGAATCGACGACATATTTGATCAACTACAAGGCTCGTCTGTTTATTCAAAGATTGACTTACGTTCCGGGTATCATCAAATGCGGGTGAAAGAAGATGATATTCCAAAGATAGAAACTGTTGAAAAGTGGGAAACCCCGAAAACTCCTAAACACATACGTCAGTTTTTAGGACTAGCTGGTTACTACAGAAGGTTCATCCAAGACTTTTCCAGAATAGCAAAACCCTTGACTGCATTAACGCATAAAGGGAAGAAATTTGAATGGAAGGATGAACAAGAGAAAGCGTTTCAGTTATTGAAGAAAAAGCTAACTACGGCACCTATATTGTCATTGCCTGAAGGGAATGATGATTTTGTGATTTATTGTGATGCATCAAAGCAAGGTCTCGGTTGTGTATTAATGCAACGAAAGAAGGTGATTGCTTATGCGTCTAGACAATTGAAGATTCACGAGCAAAATTATACGACGCATGATTTGGAATTAGGCGCGGTTGTTTTTGCATTAAAGACTTGGAGGCACTACTTATATGGAGTCAAAAGTATTATATATACCGACCACAAAAGTCTTCAACACATATTTAATCAGAAACAACTGAATATGAGGCAGCGTAGGTGGATTGAATTGTTGAATGATTATGACTTTGAGATTCGTTACCACCCGTGGAAGGCAAATGTGGTAGCCGACGCCTTGAGCAGGAAGGACAGAGAACCCATTCGAGTAAAATCTATGAATATAATGATTCACAATAACCTTACTACTCAAATAAAGGAGGCGCAACAAGGTGTTTTAAAAGAGGGAAATTTAAAGGATGAAATACCCAAAGGATCGGAGAAGCATCTTAATATTCGGGAAGACGGAATCCGGTATAGGGCTGAAAGGATTTGGGTACCAAAATTTGGAGATATGAGAGAAATGGTACTTAGAGAAGCTCATAAAACCAGATACTCAATACATCCTGGAACGGGGAAGATGTACAAGGATCTCAAGAAACATTTTTGGTGGCCGGGTATGAAAGCCGATGTTGCTAAATACGTAGGAGAATGTTTGACGTGTTCTAAGGTCAAAGCTGAGCATCAGAAACCATCAGGTCTACTTCAACAACCCGAAATCCCGGAATGGAAATGGGAAAACATTACCATGGATTTCATCACTAAATTGCCAAGGACTGCAAGTGGTTTTGATACTATTTGGGTAATAGTTGATCGTCTCACCAAATCAGCACACTTCCTGCCAATAAGAGAAGATGACAAGATGGAGAAGTTAGTGAAATGTCCCGTTCTTATTGATTAAAAACGTTCCATATTAATTGATTTCGTTGCGAGGTTTTGACCTCTATATGAGACGTTTTTCAAAGACTGAATTCATTTTAAAACAAACCATAACCTTTATTTCATCAATAAAGGTTTAAAAAGCTTTACGTAGATTATCAAATAATGATAATCTAAAATATCCTGTTTACACACGACCATTACATAATGGTTTACAATACAAATATGTTACAACAAAATAAGTTTCTTGAATGCAGTTTTTACACAATATCATACAAGCATGGACTCCAAATCTCGTCCTTATTTAAGTATGCGACAGCGGAAGCTCTTAATAATCACCTGAGAATAAACATGCTTAAAACGTCAACAAAAATGTTGGTGAGTTATAGGTTTAACCTATATATATCAAATCATAATAATAGACCACAAGATTTCATATTTCAATACACATCCCATACATAGAGATAAAAATCATTCATATGGTGAACACCTGGTAACCGACATTAACAAGATGCATATATAAGAATATCCCCATCATTCCGGGACACCCTTCGGATATGATATAAATTTCGAAGTACTAAAGCATCCGGTACTTTGGATGGGGTTTGTTAGGCCCAATAGATCTATCTTTAGGATTCGCGTCAATTAGGGTGTCTGTTTCCTAATTCTTAGATTACCAGACTTAATAAAAAGGGGAATATTCGATTTTGATAATTCAACCATAGAATGTAGTTTCACGTACTTGTGTCTATTTTGTAAATCATTTATAAAACCTGCATGTATTCTCATCCCAAAAATATTAGATTTTAAAAGTGGGACTATAACTCACTTTCACAGATTTTTACTTCTTCGGGAAGTAAGACTTGGCCACTGGTTGATTCACGAACCTATAACAATATATACATATATATCAAAGTATGTTCAAAATATATTTACAACACTTTTAATATATTTTGATGTTTTAAGTTTATTAAGTCAGCTGTCCTCGTTAGTAACCTACAACTAGTTGTCCACAGTTAGATGTACAGAAATAAATCGATAAATATTATCTTGAATCAATCCACGACCCCGTGTATACGTATCTCAGTATTGATCACAACTCAAACTATATATATTTTGGAATCAACCTCAACCCTGTATAGCTAACTCCAACATTCACATATAGAGTGTCTATGGTTGTTCCGAAATATATATAGATGTGTCGACATGATAGGTCGAAACATTGTATACGTGTCTATGGTATCTCAAGATTACATAATATACAATACAAGTTGATTAAGTTATGGTTGGAATAGATTTGTTACCAATTTTCACGTAGCTAAAATGAGAAAAATTATCCAATCTTGTTTTACCCATAACTTCTTCATTTTAAATCCGTTTTGAGTGAATCAAATTGCTACGGTTTCATATTGAACTCTATTTTATGAATCTAAATAGAAAAAGTATAGGTTTATTGTCTGAAAAATAATTTACAAGTCGTTTTTGTAAAGGTAGTCATTTCAGTCGAAAGAACGACGTCTAGATGACCATTTTAGAAAACATACTTCCACTTTGAGTTTAACCATAATTTTTGGATATAGTTTCATGTTCATAATAAAAATCATTTTCTCAGAATAACAACTTTTAAATCAAAGTTTATCATAGTTTTTAATTAACTAACCCAAAACAGCCCGCGGTGTTACTACGACGGCGTAAATCCGGTTTTACGGTGTTTTTCGTGTTTCCAGGTTTTAAATCATTAAGTTAGCATATCATATAGATATAGAACATGTGTTTAGTTGATTTTAAAAGTCAAGTTAGAAGGATTAACTTTTGTTTGCGAACAAGTTTAGAATTAACTAAACTATGTTCTAGTGATTACAAGTTTAAACCTTCGAATAAGATAGCTTTATATGTATGAATCGAATGATGTTATGAACATCATTACTACCTTAAGTTCCTTGGATGAACCTACTGGAAAAGAGAAAAATGGATCTAGCTTCAATGGATCCTTGGATGGCTCAAAGTTCTTGAAGCAAAATCATGACACGAAAACAAGTTCAAGTAAGATCATCACTTGAAATAAGATTGTTATAGTTATAGAAATTGAACCAAAGTTTGAATATGATTATTACCTTGTATTAGAATGATAACCTACTGTAAGAAACAAAGATTTCTTGAGGTTGGATGATCACCATACAAGATTGGAAGTGAGCTAGCAATCTTGAAAGTATTCTTGATTTTATGAAACTAGAACTTTTGGAATTTATGAAGAACACTTAGAACTTGAAGATAGAACTTGAGAGAGATCAATTAGATGAAGAAAATTGAAGAATGAAAGTGTTTGTAGGTGTTTTTGGTCGTTGGTGTATGGATTAGATATAAAGGATATGTAATTTTGTTTTCATGTAAATAAGTCATGAATGATTACTCATATTTTTGTAATTTTATGAGATATTTCATGCTAGTTGCCAAACGATGGTTCCCACATGTGTTAGGTGACTCACATGGGCTGCTAAGAGCTGATCATTGGAGTGTATATACCAATAGTACATACATCTAAAAGCTGTGTATTGTACGAGTACGAATACGGGTGCATACGAGTAGAATTGTTGATGAAACTGAACGAGGATGTAATTGTAAGCATTTTTGTTAAGTAGAAGTATTTTGATAAGTGTCTTGAAGTCTTTCAAAAGTGTATGAATACATATTAAAACACTACATGTATATACATTTTAACTGAGTCGTTAAGTCATCGTTAGTCGTTACATGTAAATGTTGTTTTGAAACCTTTAGGTTAACGATCTTGTTAAATGTTGTTAACCCAATGTTTATAATATCAAAAGAGATTTTAAATTATTATATTATCATGATATTATGATGTACGAATATCTCTTAATATGATATATATACATTAAATGTCGTTACAACGATAATCGTTACATATATGTCTCGTTTCAAAATCATTAAGTTAGTAGTCTTGTTTTTACATATGTAGTTCATTGTTAATATACTTAATGATATGTTTACATATCATAATATCATGTTAACTATATATATAACCATATATATGTCATCATATAGTTTTTACAAGTTTTAACGTTCGTGAATCACCGGTCAACTTGGGTGGTCAATTGTCTATATGAAACCTATTTCAATTAATCAAGTCTTAACAAGTTTGATTGCTTACCATGTTGGAAACATTTAATCATGTAAATATCAATCTCAATTAATATATATAAACACGGAAAAGTTCGGGTCACTACAGTACCTACCCGTTAAATAAATTTCGTCCCGAAATTTTAAGCTGTTGAAGGTGTTGACGAACCTTCTGGAAATAGATGCGGGTATTTCTTCTTCATCTGATCTTCATGCTCCCAGGTGAACTCGGGTCCTCTACGAGCATTCCATCGAACCTTAACAATTGGTATCTTGTTTTGCTTAAGTCTTTTAACCTCACGATCCATTATTTCGACGGGTTCTTCGATGAATTGGAGTTTTTCGTTGATTTGGATTTCATCTAACGGAAAAGTGAGATCTTCTTTAGCAAAACATTTCTTCAAATTCGAGACGTGGAAAGTGTTATGTACAGCCGCGAGTTGTTGAGGTAACTCAAGTCGGTAAGCTACTGGTCCGACACGATCAATAATCTTGAATGGTCCAATATACCTTGGATTTAATTTCCCTCGTTTACCAAATCGAACAACGCCTTTCCAAGGTGCAACTTTAAGCATGACCATCTCTCCAATTTCAAATTCTATATCTTTTCTTTTAATGTCAGCGTAGCTCTTTTGTCGACTTTGGGCGGTTTTCAACCGTTGTTGAATTTGGATGATCTTCTCGGTAGTTTCTTGTATAATCTCCGGACCCGTAATCTGTCTATCCCCCACTTCACTCCAACAAATCGGAGACCTGCACTTTCTACCATAAAGTGCTTCAAACGGCGCCATCTCAATGCTTGAATGGTAGCTGTTGTTGTAGGAAAATTCTGCTAACGGTAGATGTCGATCCCAACTGTTTCCGAAATCAATAACACATGCTCGTAGCATGTCTTCAAGCGTTTGTATCGTCCTTTCGCTCTGCCCATCAGTTTGTGGATGATAGGTAGTACTCATGTCTAGACGAGTTCCTAATGCTTGCTGTAATGTCTGCCAGAATCTTGAAATAAATCTGCCATCCCTATCAGAGATAATAGAGATTGGTATTCCATGTCTGGAGACGACTTCCTTCAAATACAGTCGTGCTAACTTCTCCATCTTGTCATCTTCTCTTATTGGCAGGAAGTGTGCTGATTTGGTGAGACGATCAACTATTACCCAAATAGTATCAAAACCACTTGTAGTCCTTGGCAATTTAGTGATGAAATCCATGGTAATGTTTTCCCATTTCCATTCTGGGATTTCGGGTTGTTGAAGTAGACCTGATGGTTTCTGATGCTCAGCTTTGACCTTAGAACACGTCAAACATTCTCCTACGTATTTAGCAACATCGGCTTTCATACCCGGCCACCAAAAATGTTTCTTGAGATCCTTGTACATCTTCCCCGTTCCAGGATGTATTGAGTATCTGGTTTTATGAGCTTCTCTAAGTACCATTTCTCTCATATCTCCAAATTTTGGTACCCAAATCCTTTCAGCCCTATACCGGGTTCCGTCTTCCCGAATATTAAGATGCTTTTCCGATCCTTTGGGTATTTCATCCTTTAAATTTCCCTCTTTTAAAACTCCTTGTCTCCTTTATTTGAGTAGTAAGGTTATTATGAATCATTATATTCATAGATTTTACTCGAATGGGTTCTTTGTCCTTCCTGCTCAAGGCATCGGCTACCACATTTGCCTTCCACGGGTGGTAACGAATCTCAAAGTCGTAATCATTCAATAATTCAATCCACCTACGCTGCCTCATATTCAGTTGTTTCTGATTAAATATGTGTTGAAGACTTTTGTGGTCGGTATATATAATACTTTTGACCCCATATAAGTAGTGCCTCCAAGTATTTAATGCAAAAACAACCGCGCCTAATTCCAAATCATGCGTCGTATAATTTTGTTCGTGAATCTTCAATTGTCTAGACGCATAAGCAATCACCTTCGTTCGTTGCATTAATACACAACCGAGACCTTGCTTTGATGCGTCACAATAAATCACAAAATCATCATTCCCTTCAGGCAATGACAATATAGGTGCCGTAGTTAGCTTTTTCTTCAATAACTGAAACGCTTTCTCTTGTTCATCATTCCATTCAAATTTCTTCCCTTTATGCGTTAATGCAGTCAAGGGTTTTGCTATTCTGGAAAAGTCTTGGATGAACCTTCTGTAGTAACCAGCTAGTCCTAAAAACTGGCGTATGTGTTTCGGAGTTTTCGGGGTTTCCCACTTTTCAACAGTTTCTATCTTTGCCGGATCCACCTTAATACCTTCTTTGTTCACTATGTGACTGAGGAATTGAACTTCTTCCAACCAAAATGCACACTTTGAAAACTTAGCGTACAATTCTTCCTTCCTCAATACTTCTAACACCTTTCTCAAATGTTCACCGTGTTCTTGGTCATTCTTTGACTAAATAAGTATGTCATCAATGAAAACAATGACAAACTTGTCAAGGTATGGTCCACACACTCGGTTCATAAGGTCCATGAACACAGCTGGTGCATTAGTTAAACCAAACGGCATGACCATAAACTCATAATGACCGTAACGTGTTCTGAAAGCAGTCTTTGGAATATCATCTTCTTTCACCCGCATTTGATGATACCCGGAACGTAAGTCAATCTTTGAATAAACAGACGAGCCTTGTAGTTGATCAAATAAGTCGTCGATTCTCGGTAGTGGGTAGCGGTTCTTGATGGTAAGTTTGTTCAACTCTCGGTAGTCGATACACAACCTGAATGTACCATCTTTCTTCTTGACAAACAAAACAGGAGCTCCCCACGGTGATGTGCTTGGTCGAATGAAACCACGCTCTAAAAGTTCTTGTAATTGGCTTTGCAGTTCTTTCATCTCGCTGGGTGCGAGTCTGTAAGGAGCACGAGCTATTAGTGCAGCTCCTGGTACAAGATCTATTTGAAATTCAACGGATCGATGTGGGGGTAGTCCCGGTAATTCTTTCGGAAATACATCGGGAAACTCTTTTGCGACGGGAACATCATTGATGCTCTTTTCTTCAGTTTGTACTTTCTCGACGTGTGCTAGAACAGCATAGCAACCTTTTCTTATTAGTTTTTGTGCCTTCAAATTACTAATAAGATGTAGCTTCGTGTTGCCCTTTTCTCCGTACACCATTAAGGGTTTACCTTTTTCTCGTATAATGCGAATTGCATTTTTGTAACAAACGATCTCTGCTTTCACTTCTTTCAACCAGTCCATACCGATTATCACATCAAAACTCCCTAACTCTACTGGTATCAAGTCAATCTTAAATGTTTCGCTAACCAGTTTAATTTCTCGATTCCGACATATATTATCTGCTGAAATTAATTTACCATTTGCTAATTCGAGTAAAAATTTACTATCCAAAGGCGTCAATGGACAACTTAATTTAGCACAAAAATCTCTACTCATATAGCTTCTATCCGCACCCGAATCAAATAAAACGTAAGCAGATTTATTGTCAATAAGAAACGTACCCGTAACAAGCTCCGGGTCTTCTTGTGCCTCTGCCGCATTAATATTAAAAACTCTTCCGCGGCCTTGTCCATTCGTGTTCTCCTGATTCGGGCAATTTCTAATAATGTGGCCCGGTTTTCCACATTTATAACAAACTACATTGGCATAACTTGCTCCGACACTACTTGCTCCGCCATTACTCGTTCCGACACCATTTGTTCCTTTCGTTCTATTAACCCCTGGTCCGTAGACCTCACACTTCGCCGCGCTATGACCATTTCTTTTACACTTGTTGCAAAATTTGGTGCAGAACCCCGAGTGATTCTTTTCACACCTTTGGCATAGCTGCTTCTGATTGTTGTTGTTATTGCGGTTATTATTGTTGTTGGGATGATTGTTGTAGTTGCTGTTGTTGTTGTTGTTATTGTTGTTGTTGGGCCGTTTGTTGTAGTTGCGATTGATGTTGCGATTGTTGGGATAATTGTTGCGATTATTGTTGTAATTGCTGTTGTTGTTGTATTGGTGATTCTTATCACCGTTTTCCTCCCACTTTCTTTTGACTTGCTTCACATTGGCCTCTTCAGCAGTCTGTTCTTTAATTCTTTCTTCAATCTGGTTCACTAGTTTGTGAGCCATTCTACATGCCTGTTGTATGGAGGCGGGCTCGTGTGAACTTATATCTTCTTGGATTCTTTCCGGTAATCCTTTCACAAACGCGTCGATCTTCTCTTCCTCATCTTCGAATGCTCCCGGACACAATAGGCACAATTCTGTGAATCGTCTTTCGTACGTGGTAATATCAAATCCTTGGGTTCGTAACCCTCTAAGTTCTGTCTTGAGCTTATTGACCTCGGTTCTGGGACGGTACTTCTCGTTCATCAAGTGCTTGAATGCTGACCACGGTAGTGCGTACGCATCGTCTTGTCCCACTTGCTCTAGATAGGTATTCCACCATGTTAACGCAGAACCTGTGAAGGTATGCGTAGCGTACTTCACTTTGTCCTCTTCAGTACACTTACTTATGGCAAACACCGATTCGACCTTCTCGGTCCATCGTTTCAATCCAATCAGTCCTTCGGTTCCATCAAATTCCAAAGGTTTGCAGGCAGTGAATTCTTTGTAGGTGCATCCTACACGATTTCCTGTACTGCTAGATCCAAGGTTATTGTTGGTATGTAGCGCAGCCTGTACTGCGGCTATGTTTGAAGCTAGAAAAGTACGGAATTCCTCTTCATTCATATTCACGGTGTGTCGAGTAGTCGGTGCCATTTCCTTCAAAATAGTCAAATGGAACAAGTTAATCATACAGAATATTAAGAGTAGTTAATAGTATTTCGTAGCATAATATGAACTCATTTATAAAAGCTTTTTCTTCATATTAGCATTTTATAAGTTTAAATTCGGGTAGTACCTACCCGTTAAGTTCATACTTAGTAGCTAATATACAATTCAACTACTACAATTCTATATGAAAAACTTATTATAATAATATTTCGCGTTCAAACTTTTATACAATATTTTACAAACTTACAATACCGCTTATTTTACATAAAGCATGAAATATAGCACACAATAACTTTGATACAAGATAGTTGTGAAGATAATTCTAGCTAGTACACAAGTCGTTCAGCAAAGGCAATAAAGACACGTAATTCATACGTCCAGAAACAAGTCATGCATTCTGGTTTTACTAGAATTACTTCCCATCCTTGGTCTTGTGGAACATAACCGTTATGGCCGTTGATAAGACAGCGTGTTGTAACGTCGTCAAAGGGACGAGGGTTACGTAATGTCCAACAGTCCCGTAACAATCTAAAAACGTCATTTCTTACCCCAATTACCGACTCCGTCACTTGTGGAAACGTTTTGTTTAATAGTTGTAGCCCGATGTTCTTGTTCTCACTTTGGTGAGAAGCGAACATTACTAATCCGTAAGCATAACATGCTTCTTTATGTTGCATGTTAGCCGCTTTTTCTAAATCACGAAGTCCAATATTCGGATATATTGAGTCAAAATAATTTCTTAACCCGTTGCGTAAAATAGCATTTGGGTTCCCCGCAACATATGTGTCAAAGTAAACACATCATAACTTATGGGTTTCCCAATGTGATATTCCCCATCTTTCAAACGAAAGTCTCTTATAAACCAAGACATTCTTGGAACGTTCTTCGAATGTCTTACAAACTGATCTCGCCTTAAATAGTTATGCCGAGGAATTCTGACCGACTCTAGACAAGATTTCATCAATCATGTCTCCGGGTAGGTCTCTTAAAATATTGGGTTGTCTATCCATTTTGTGTTTTTATACTGTAAAATAGACAAGAGTTAGATTCATAAAAAAAAATACTTATTAATACAAGCAATTTTTACATATATCATAAAGCATAAGAACACTATATTACATATATTACACCACACGAATACAACTATCTTATTCCGACTCGCTCGTTTCTTCTTCTTCGGTTTTGGTTCGTTTTGCCAGGTTTCTAGGGATATATGATGTTCCCCTAATACGAGCCGAAATTTTTCACATTGGTTTAGAAAAACCTGGTGGTTTAGAGGTTCCCGGGTCATTGTTACAACTTAAGGACTTCGGGGGTTGACGATACATATAAAGTTCATCGAGGTTGGAATTAGATTTCTCTATTTTTATGCCCTTTCCCTTATTATTTTCTTTTGCCTTTTTAAATTCAGTTGGGGTAATTTCTATAACATCATCGGAATTCTCGTCGGAATCCGATTCATCGGAGAATTGGTAATCCTCCCAATATTTTGCTTCCTTGGCGGAAACACCATTGACCATAATTAACCTTGGTCGGTTGGTTGAGGATTTTCTTTTACTTAACCGTTTTATTATTTCCCCCACCGGTTCTATTTCTTCATCCGGTTCCGATTCTTCTTCCGGTTCCGATTCTTCTTCCGGTTCCGACTCTTCTTCCGGTTCCTCTTCGGGAACTTGTGAATCAGTCCACGAATCATTCCAATTTACATTTGACTCTTCATTATTATTAGGTGAGTCAATGGGACTTGTTCTAGAGGTAGACATCTATCACATAATATCAAACGCGTTAAGAGATTAATATATCACATAATATTCACATGTTAAAAATATATAGTTTCCAACAAAATTTGTTAAGCAATCATTTTTCAACTAAACACGGTCGAAGTCCAGACTCACTAATGCATCCTAACAAACTCGATAAGACACACTAATGCAAAATTCTGGTTCTCTAAGACCAACGCTCGAATACCAACTGAAATGTCCCGTTCTTATTGATTAAAAACGTTCCATATTAATTGATTTCGTTGCGAGGTTTTGACCTCTATATGAGACGTTTTTCAAAGACTGCATTCATTTTAAAACAAACCATAACCTTTATTTCATCAATAAAGGTTTAAAAAGCTTTACGTAGATTATCAAATAATGATAATCTAAAATATCCTGTTTACACACGACCATTACATAATGGTTTACAATACAAATATGTTACAACAAAATAAGTTTTTTGAATGCAGTTTTTACACAATATCATACAAGCATGGACTCCAAATCTCGTCCTTATTTAAGTATGCGACAGCGGAAGCTCTTAATAATCACCTGAGAATAAACATGCTTAAAACGTCAACAAAAATGTTGTTGAGTTATAGGTTTAAACTATATATATCAAATCATAATAATAGACCACAAGATTTCATATTTCAATACACATCCCATACATAGAGATAAAAATCATTCATATGGTGAACACCTGGTAACCGACATTAACAAGATGCATATATAAGAATATCCCCATCATTCCGGGACACCCTTCGGATATGATATAAATTTCGAAGTACTAAAGCATCCGGTACTTTGGATGGGGTTTGTTAGGCCCAATAGATCTATCTTTAGGATTCGCGTCAATTAGGGTGTCTGTTCCCTAATTCTTAGATTACCAGACTTAATAAAAAGGGGCATATTCGATTTTGATAATTCAACCATAGAATGTAGTTTCACGTACTTGTGTCTATTTTGTAAATCATTTATAAAACCTGCATGTATTCTCATCCCAAAAATATTAGATTTTAAAAGTGGGACTATAACTCACTTTCACAGATTTTTACTTCTTCGGGAAGTAAGACTTGGCCACTGGTTGATTCACGAACCTATAACAATATATACATATATATCAAAGTATGTTCAAAATATATTTACAACACTTTTAATATATTTTGATGTTTTAAGTTTATTAAGTCAGCTGTCCTCGTTAGTAACCTACAACTAGTTGTCCACAGTTAGATGTACAGAAATAAATCGATAAATATTATCTTGAATCAATCCACGACCTCGTGTATACGTATCTCAGTATTGATCACAACTCAAACTATATATATTTTGGAATCAACCTCAACCCTGTATAGCTAACTCCAACATTCACATATAGAGTGTCTATGGTTGTTCCGAAATATATATAGATGTGTCGACATGATAGGTCGAAACATTGTATACGTGTCTATGGTATCTCAAGATTACATAATATACAATACAAGTTGATTAAGTTATGGTTGGAATAGATTTGTTACCAATTTTCACGTAGCTAAAATGAGAAAAATTATCCAATCTTGTTTTACCCATAACTTCTTCATTTTAAATCCGTTTTGAGTGAATCAAATTGCTATGGTTTCATATTGAACTCTATTTTATGAATCTAAACAGAAAAAGTATAGGTTTATAGTCGGAAAAATAAGTTACAAGTCGTTTTTGTAAAGGTAGTCATTTCAGTCGAAAGAACGACGTCTAGATGACCATTTTAGAAAACATACTTCCACTTTGAGTTTAACCATAATTTTTGGATATAGTTTCATGTTCATAATAAAAATCATTTTCTCAGAATAACAACTTTTAAATCAAAGTTTATCATAGTTTTTAATTAACTAACCCAAAACAGCCCGCGGTGTTACTACGACGGCGTAAATCCGGTTTTACGGTGTTTTTCGTGTTTCCAGGTTTTAAATCATTAAGTTAGCATATCATATAGATATAGAACATGTGTTTAGTTGATTTTAAAAGTAAAGTTAGAAGGATTAACTTTTGTTTGCGAACAAGTTTAGAATTAACTAAACTATGTTCTAGTGATTACAAGTTTAAACCTTCGAATAAGATAGCTTTATATGTATGAATCGAATGATGTTATGAACATCATTACTACCTTAAGTTCCTTGGATGAACCTACTGGAAAAGAGAAAAATGGATCTAGCTTCAATGGATCCTTGGATGGCTCAAAGTTCTTGAAGCAAAATCATGACACGAAAACAAGTTCAAGTAAGATCATCACTTGAAATAAGATTGTTATAGTTATAGAAATTGAACCAAAGTTTGAATATGATTATTACCTTGTATTAGAATGATAACCTACTGTAAGAAACAAAGATTTCTTGAGGTTGGATGATCACCTTACAAGATTGGAAGTGAGCTAGCAATCTTGAAAGTATTCTTGATTTTATGAAACTAGAACTTTTGGAATTTATGAAGAACACTTAGAACTTGAAGATAGAACTTGAGAGAGATCAATTAGATGAAGAAAATTGAAGAATTAAAGTGTTTGTAGGTGTTTTTGGTCATTGGTGTATGGATTAGATATAAAGGATATGTAATTTTGTTTTCATGTAAATAAGTCATGAATGATTACTCATATTTTTGTAATTTTATGAGATATTTCATGCTAGTTACCAAATGATGGTTCCCACAAGTGTTAGGTGACTCACATGGGCTGCTAAGAGCTGATCATTGGATTGTATATACCAATAGTACATACATCTAAAAGCTGTGTATTGTACGAGTACGAATACGGGTGCATACGAGTAGAATTGTTGATGAAACAGAACGAGGATGTAATTGTAAGCATTTTTGTTAAGTAGAAGTATTTTGATAAGTGTCTTGAAGTCTTTCAAAAGTGTATGAATACATATTAAAACACTACATGTATATACATTTTAACTGAGTCTTTAAGTCATCGTTAGTCGTTACATGTAAATGTTATTTTGAAACCTTTAGGTTAACGATCTTGTTAAATGTTGTTAACCCAATGTTTATAATATCAAAAGAGATTTTAAATTATTATATTATCATGATATTATGATGTACGAATATCTCTTAATATGATATATATACATTAAATGTCGTTACAAAGATAATCGTTACATATATGTCTCGTTTCAAAATCATTAAGTTAGTAGTCTTGTTTTTACATATGTAGTTCATTGTTAATATACTTAATGATATGTTTACATATCATAATATCATGTTAACTATATATATAACCATATATATGTCATCATATAGTTTTTACAAGTTTTAACGTTCGTGAATCACCGGTCAACTTGGGTGGTCAATTGTCTATATGAAACCTATTTCAATTAATCAAGTCTTAACAAGTTTGATTGCTTACCATGTTGGAAACATTTAATCATGTAAATATCAATCTCAATTAATATATATAAACATGGAAAAGTTCGGGTCACTACAGTTAGCACGACTGTATTTGAAGGAAGTCGTCTCCAGACATGGAATACCAATCTCTATTATCTCTGATAGGGATGGCAGATTTATTTCAAGATTCTGGCAGACATTACAGCAAGCATTAGGAACTCGTCTAGACATGAGTACTGCCTATCATCCTAAAACTGATGGGCAGAGCGAAAGGACGATATAAACGCTTGAAGACATGCTACGAGAATGTGTTATTGATTTCGGAAACAGTTGGGATCGACATCTACCATTAGCAGAATTTTCCTACAACAACAGCTACCATTCAAGCATTGAGATGGCGCCGTTTGAAGCACTTTATGGTAGAAAGTGCAGGTCTCCGATTTGTTGGAGTGAAGTGGGGGATAGACAGATTACGGGTCCGGAGATTATACAAGAAACTACCGAGAAGATCATCCAAATTCAACAACGGTTGAAAACCGCCCAAAGTCGACAAAAGAGCTACGCTGACATTAAAAGAAAAGATATAGAATTTGAAATTGGAGAGATGGTCATGCTTAAAGTTGCACCTTGGAAAGGCGTTGTTCGATTTGGTAAACGAGGGAAATTAAATCCAAGGTATATTGGACCATTCAAGATTATTGATCGTGTCGGACCAGTAGCTTACCGACTTGAGTTACCACAACAACTCGCGGCTGTACATAACACTTTCCACGTCTTGAATTTGAAGAAATGTTTTGCTAAAGAAGATCTCACTATTCCGTTAGATGAAATCCAAATCAACGAAAACTTCAATTTATCGAAGAACCCGTCGAAATAATGGATCGTGAGGTTAAAAGACTTAAGCAAAACAAGATACCAATTGTTAAGGTTCGATGGAATGCTCGTAGAGGACCCGAGTTCACCTGGGAACGAGAAGATCAGATGAAGAAGAAATACCCGCATTTATTTCCAGAAGATACGTCAACACCTCCAACTGCTTAAAATTTCGGGACGAAATTTATTTAACGGGTAGGTACTGTAGTAACCCGAACTTTTCCATGTTTATATATATATATATTAAATGAAATTGTTATTTACATGATTAAGTGTTTCCAACATGTTAAGCAATCAAACTTGTTAAGACTTGATTAATTGAAATAGGTTTCATATAGGCAATTGACCACCCAAGTTGATCGGTGATTCACGAACGTTAAAATTTGTAAAAACTATACGATGACATATATATGGTTATATATATAGTTAACATGATTTTATTATAAGTATGTATCTCATTAGGTATTTTAACAATGAGTTATATACATAAAAATGAGACTATTAATTTAAGAAACTCGAAAACGATATATATAACGATTATCGTTATAACAACGTCTTACTAGGTACATATGAATCATATTAAGATATTGATACACTTGGTTAATTATGTTAAATGATAAGTAAATATATTATTAAGTGTATTAACAATGAAATACATATGTAAAAATAAGACTACTAACTTAATGATTTCGAAACGAGACATATATGTAACGATTATCGTTGTAACGACATTTAACTGTATATACATCATACTAAGATATATTATATATCATAATATCATGATAATATAACAATTTAACATCTCATTTGTTATAATAAACAATGGGTTAACAACATTCAACAAGATCGTTAACCTAAAGGTTTCAAAACAACATTTACATGTAACGACTAATGATGACTTAACGACTCAGTTAAAATGTATATACATGTAGTGTTTTAATATGTATTCATACACTTTTGAAAGACTTCAAGACACTTATCAAAATACTTCTACTTAACAAAAATGCTTACAATTACATCCTCGTTCAGTTTCATCAACAATTCTACTCGTATGCACCCGTATTCGTACTCGTACAATACACAGCTTTTAGATGTATGTACTATTGGTATATACACTCCAATGATCAGCTCTTAGCATCCCATGTGAGTCACCTAACACTTGTGGGAACCATCATTTGGTAACTAGCATGAAATATCTCATAAAATTACAAAAATATGAGTAATCATTCATGACTTATTTACATGAAAACAAAATTACATATCCTTTATATCTAATCCATACACCAACGACCAAAAACACCTATAAATACTTTCATTCTTCAATTTTCTTCATCTAATTGATCTCTCTCAAGTTCTATCTTCAAGTTCTAAGTGTTCTTCATAAATTCTACAAGTTCTAGTTACATAAAATCAAGAATACTTTCAAGTTTGCTAGCTCACTTCCAATCTTGTAAGGTGATCATCCAACCTCAAGAAATTTCTGTTTCTTACAGTAGGTTATCATTCTAATACAAGGTAATAATCATATTCAAACTTTGGTTCAATTTCTATAACTATAACAATCTTATTTCAAGTGATGATCTTACTTGAACTTGTTTTCGTGTCATGATTCTGCTTCAAGAACTTCGAGCCATCCAAGGATCTGTTGAAGCTAGATCCATTTTTCTCTTTTACAGTAGGTTTATCCAAGGAACTTAAGGTAGTAATATGTTCATAACATCATTCGATTCATACATATAAAGCTATCTTATTCGAAGGTTTAAACTTGTAATCACTAGAACATAGTTTAGTTAATTCTAAACTTGTTCGCAAACAAAAGTTAATCCTTCTAACTTGACTTTTAAAATCAACTAAACACATGTTATATATCTATATGATATGCTAACTTAATGATTTAAAACCTGGAAACACGAAAAACACCGTAAAACCTGATTTACGCCGTCGTAGTAACACCGCGGGCTGTTTTGGGTTAGTTAATTAAAAACTATGATAAACTTTGATTTAAAAGTTTTTATTCTGAGAAAATGATTTTTATTATGAACATGAAACTATATCCAAAAATTATGGTTAAACTCAAAGTGGAAGTATGTTTTCTAAAATGGTCATCTAGACGTCGTTCTTTCGACTGAAATGACTACCTTTACAAAAACGACTTGTAACTTATTTTTCTGACAATAAACCTATACTTTTTCTGTTTAGATTCATAAAATAGAGTTCAATATGAAACCATAGCAATTTGATTCACTCAAAACGGATTTAAAATGAAGAAGTTATGGGTAAAACAAGATTGGATAATTTTTCTCATTTTAGCTACGTGAAAATTGGTAACAAATCTATTCCAACCATAACTTAATCAACTTGTATTGTATATTATGTAATCTTGAGATACTATAGACACGTATACAATGTTTCGACCTATCATGTCGACACATCTATATATATTTCGGAACAACCATAGACACTCTATATGTGAATGTTGGAGTTAGCTATACAGGGTTGAGGTTGATTCCAAAATATATATATAGTTTGAGTTGTGATCAATACTGAGATATGTATACACTGGGTCGTGGATTGATTCAAGATAATATTTATCGATTTATTTCTGTACATCTAACTGTGGACAACTAGTTGTAGGTTACTAACGAGGACAGCTGACTTAATAAACTTAAAACATCAAAATATATTAAAAGTGTTGTAAATATATTTTGAACATACTTTGATATATATGTATATATTGTTATAGGTTCGTGAATCAACCAGTGGCCAAGTCTTACTTCCCGACGAAGTAAAAATCTGTGAAAGTGAGTTATAGTCCCACTTTTAAAATCTAATATTTTTGGGATGAGAATACATGCAGGTTTTATAAATGATTTACAAAATAGACACAAGTACATGAAACTACATTCTATGGTTGAATTATCGAAATCGAATATGCCCCTTTTTATTAAGTCTGGTAATCTAAGAATTAGGGAACAGACACCCTAATTGACGCGAATCCTAAAGATAGATCTATTGGGCCTAACAAACCCCATCCAAAGTACCGGATGCTTTAGTACTTCAAAATTTATATCATATCCGAAGGGTGTCCCGGAATGATGGGGATATTCTTATATATGCATCTTGTTAATGTCAGTTACCAGGTGTTCACCATATGAATGATTTTTATCTCTATGTATGGGATGTGTATTGAAATATGAAATCTTGTGGTCTATTATTATGATTTGATATATATATGTTAAACCTATAACTCACCAACATTTTTGTTATCGTTTTAAGCATGTTTATTCTCAGGTGATTATTAAGAGCTTCCGTTGTCGCATACTTAAATAAGGACGAGATTTGGAGTCCATGCTTGTATGATATTGTGTAAAAACTGCATTCAAGAAACTTATTTTGTTGTAACATATTTGTATTGTAAACCATTATGTAATGGTCGTGTGTAAACAGGATATTTTAGATTATCATTATTTGATAATCTACGTAAAGCTTTTTAAACCTTTATTGATGAAATAAAGGTTATGGTTTGTTTGAAAATGAATGCAGTCTTTGAAAAACGTCTCATATAGAGGTCAAAACCTCGCAACGAAATCAATTAATATGGAACGTTTTTAATCAATAAGAATGGGACATTTCAGGGTATACCCGTTTACTCGTGGGGAAACCCGAAACCCGATAATATGTAAGTAAATGGGGACCCGACGAGTTTCGGGCCGGGTTTATGGCGGGGTTTGTTAATCGGGTCCGGATCCGGGATTACCTAAAGTCGACCCAAATCCGACCCGATGCCATCCCTAGGTTGAGATATGTTAACTTTACGATGTAGGTGCTTATTTCTTTAGTGTCGTATTCAATGTCTTCTAGTGTATTGTTAATTAGTGTATTGTTAATCACTGAAAGCTAACTGAATTGAAAAACTGACATTTTTAATAAAGTAAGAAAATCGTTCAGTGTTAATTTTCAGTTTCTTAAGGAGAGAAAATATTTATTATTTATTTTATTTTTTAATTAAATAAAAAATTAAAAAATAAAATAGACAAAAAAATAAAATAAAACTTGAATTACTAGAAAAAAATACAATTCATAATTAAAAAGTAAACTGCAATTCATAAAACATAAAAATAAATTAAAATTAAAATATTCAACTAAAACTTAAATAACTATTCGTCTTAGCGTATAGCCCAAAGATGTTCCACCAAATCGGATCGTAAACCCGCGTGCACTTCCCTATCGCGTAATTCCTTCATCCTTCTCTGATACTTGTCACACCTTTCGATCCAACTAGTTTACATGTTCACAACCGGTTCATAAACTTCCAAATTCTCAGCGATATTTTACCTGTTGTCCTCAACAATCATGTTGTGCAGAATGATACAACAATACATGATCCTTTAAATATATGTCACCTTGTAAGCACGTGTCGGTTGTTGTAGTATATGCCGATGTCCTTGTAATATAACAATGGTTCTCTCAACATAAGAAACTTGTTTCTTTGAAAAGTAAGTACATTTTTTATCAGCTGCACTAGAATACGTCTTAATGAATGAGGTTCCTGTAGGGTATATCCCGTCAGCTAAGTAATAATCTCTTCTGACTCAACACCGTTGGCATAAAAAGGGATGTCCGGCGTTTCATCATTGAGCATCGAGTTGAACAAAAGACTAGCATGTAAACTTTTAAGTCTTTACGAGCATCAAGCGGTTATTTTCAAATGAGTCGAAATACTTAACTGTTTACGAGCATCAAGCCTTCATTGAAACCATTTAAAATAATAGGGAAAATGTTGTGCAGAGTAACTGAGAATATCGTCAATAATTCGGAGGAATACAAGTTGTCTCGTTCAGAATCGACGTTTAAACTCCACCTCATGATATTTAGAGTCTTTGACAAAATAGTCATCCATTAGCCGTTGATGTGAAAGAATGTGCTCACAATTAATATAACGACGAGTAAATTGTGTGTTTGAACTTTCTGTCTCTTCATCGTCAAGTTTATTTAAGATATTAACTGCAAAAAACGTATATTCATCATCGGAGGAAATTGAAGAATTGCCATTTTTTGTTATATTTGATCGCGTTTTTATAATTTGTAGAGAGAAATGTTGTAGAAATGTTGTAGAGATGGTAGATTCAAAGTGAGGATTATGTTTGCATTTATAGTAGAAAATTGAGAATAAAGAAAATAACTATTGCTCAACGGCTAGTTAAATTAAAAAAAAAAAATCAAACATTCAATGGCTAGAAGCAGCGTCAGGGGAGCGACGTTGTCATCAAAAACAGCGATCCAACGTCGACACGGTATCAACCGACCATTAGTCGGATCTGACGGCGAAAGTGACGTTGGAAGAGAAAGTCAACACTGTTTGCTCTTGTACAAATAATTTATACATGTTTAATTTTGTTTTAGATTTTGCTAATGAAAGGCATAAGGGTTGTCGAATGTGCATAAGTTGATTATACATTTAAAAAAAATGTCGCCCCTAAATCAGTATGTCACCGCTCAGTACAACATTTTAACTCTAACGACAGCCCTACAAGTTGTTATCACAATTCATTTTTTAAAAGTTACTCTATAGCTATGCTTAAATTTTTGTTTTTTTTATTTGTACAAACTAGTAGTTGGATTTTTTTTAAAACTAGAAAATATATAAATACACATATGGGATCCGCTCGAAACTCGATTTTGTTTTTGTTCTTGTACGGCTCAGGAGTGTTATATAATTAGATTGTTCTTGATGTGCAAAAGTGTGCAGTGCTTAATTTGCCTTTCAAACTTTTAAATTTATAAAACCTTTATTAATAAACTTTTAACACCCTAACGAACAACAAGACCCGATCTGATGTAGTATTTTTGGTTATCGTCCCAAGAGAGCGTAGATGTGTTATAAGTTGTTTTATTATTTAGTCTAATTCTTATTAAAGAATTAGATATATATATATATATATATATATATATATATATATATATATATATATATATATATATATATATATATATATATATATATATATATATATATATATATATATATATATATATATATATATATATATATATATATATATATATATATATATATTGGTTGTTGTTTAGATTTTGAATATTATCTCTTAGAAAAGAGATAATTGAAAGTACTTTATTAAAGAATTAAATAACAAAATAAAAAGCAAGAAATAAAGATTAAAATAAATAATTATAAGAAAAAGTAGTTACATGGACAATTAACTTATATGGGAATCATATTAGGCAAGCTTCATAACTTATATTAACACATGGTAAAATAATAATGATAGATCAATTATTATCCCTAAACAGGTTAAGACAGACATTGCATATCATTTTATAAGTAGGACTTAAAGCATATGCTAGATATGTGATGTGCATAACTAACATCTGAATTCTTCATGTTCAATTCAATTACATGATACATATTAATCTTGTGATGAAGATCAACATGCAAATGGACTGACAAATTATATAAGCTATTAAACACCAAGTAGATCAACTCAAGTTACTAGCTTGAAGTCAATTACTACTAAGTTTACATGCAATCATTAACTAAACATATCCAAACAAAAGATCTTCGATTAAGCCTAACAATATCAAACTCTATTATATAAACGTATTTCAAATCAAACAAGTTTATCACTATTATGTTGTTTAACCTAATTGCATGTGAAATGGCCAGTTCATATCGATTATAAATGTTTCATAATAATTGGTTTCCTTGCGAGGTTTTTTACCTCTATATGATACATTTGACAAACATTACATTCGTTTTTAAAAGACAAACTTTCATTACAACGAAAGTTGACAGATATGCATACCATTTCATAATATATCCAAACTATAAATGAATTAATAATAATCTTGTTAAATTCAACGACTAGAATGCAACGTCTTTTGAAATATGTCATGAATGACTCCAAGTAATATATTTAAAATGAGCAAATGCACAGCGGACGATTTCTTTCATACCTGAGAATAAACATGCTTAAAAGTGTCAACCAAAAGGTTGGTGAGTTCATTAGTTTATCGTAATCAATCATTTCCATAATTTTAATAGACCACAAGATTTTCATTTCCATTTTTCATAAACATCATATAGCAATCTGTATAAAAATCATTCATATGGTGAACGCTTGATAACCGAACTAACAGGATGCATATAGAATATCTGTCACGACCCTACTTTTTCCGTTATCTTTTTCCGTTAAATTATATAACGACCGTTAACTGTTAGTGTGCCACGTCATTTCCATGACCTATATTATTATTTTTGTAATAATATATATATAATAATTATTATGTGTTATGTGGATATATGTATTCATATTTTAAATTATACGTTTCTACGTTCCGCGGATTTCCATCCGGCAAATCTTTTCGGTTTTTAAACCAACGGTCGAGCTTTCGGGATTTATAAATCCTAAATATTTTAAATATGATATTTTAAGGTCATATTATTAATAGGTGTATTTATATTTATTTTTCGTCGCGCGTTCGTTATCTTTCCGGATTTTTAATCGCGTAAGTGCGTTTTCGCGTTTCGGGTTTCGTTCGGGCTTTCGGGCCATCAGGAAATCCACATTTAACAAAGATGGGCCAAGTGGGACCCACCCCACTCAACCCATCGGCCGAATCAATGGGAGGGAGTAATACTCCCTTGATTTTTCATTTGGTAATTATTTTGTAATTTATCAAAAATCCCTAAAACCTAAATTCTATTTTTTCTCTCAAACCCTCTCCCCCCCTCTCCTTTGTGCCGTCCCCATCCACCACCAACATCACCATCATCATCTAAAATTGTAGCTTGGATCAAGGATTGAATAGCATACACGCGTTCCTCTCTTCGTTCTCTACACATCTATATACTTTGATTCTTGATTAGGGTATAAACCCTAACCCTAGATCTTTTCATTTTTATTTATTTTTCTGTATTTTGATGTTATATGATTAGTATGATATGTATAAGTTGTTGTAATGTTGTTTGGATGCGTAGAATTACTCGTTTGTTCATGTTTTCGGTTTGTAAATTTTGGACAGCAGTTTGAAACGTATATTCTGACTTTATAACTGATATGAATGTTAAAATAAAGTACATAAATGAGTTCCTCTCATCAAGACATTAATTTTAGACTCCGGATTCATGTCGTTTCGATTCCCGGAGCCCTAGATATGCTTAATTTGGTTTTTGTTAAAGATTGAAAGGTGTTCTTGGCATGAACAAGGTTGGGTCCGACTTTGTGACCATCCTTGGTGTCTTTAGGGTGTCTCATTTGGTTAGGACTGATGGTGGGACGAATATTCATGTTCGGGTCACCTAAATCCGAGCCACGGTTCACCCGTTTTGCCCGAATTACTGTTTTGAGTAAAATGATTTCCCAATTGAAGTCATGGCTGATATGCACGACTTAGGGACTGTTCTTGGAGTGTTCTTGAGTTCATAAATGTGTCGGGTGGTTTGTGTAGGTGAAGTTACATATGTGGCTTGCCCGAAACCGACACCCGGGGCTCAAGATACGACCCGGCGAACTTTTAAATTTATACTTATGGTTAATGATTTAACTTATGATAAAAATTTATGGATTTCATTATTAAATAAATTACTTATGTTAAAGAAGTAATTATTTTATTTTAAGACTTTTAATATAATTATTTATTATATTATTTAATTATTAATTATAATTTAATTAACATTTTAATTAAACTTATGATTAGTGATATTTTTATTATTAAAGGAAAATACTTATGATAAGTATTAAATTTAATTATGAGAAATTATTATAAGACTTATAATAAAGATTAAATAATTATTTAATTATTATAAGACTTAATTATTATTTAATTATGACTTAATTATTAAATACTTATGATTTAATAATTTTAATTAGAAACTTATGATATGATTAATAATTCATTATTAATTAATAATACTTATGATATGATTTAAAATTTATTATAAATTAATAATATTTATATTATGATTGATATTTAATTAATTAATTAAATACTTATGTTATACCAATTATAACATTTCAACTTATATTAACTTTAATAATTCATTTTATTTAATTAAACTTATGTTAAGACATTATTATACACTTTTGACTTTAAATAACGTTATAACCTATGTTATTATTATAACTTACACTTTTAAAATTAATGTTGACTAGGTTTGACCAAGGTTGACTTTTGAGTTGACTTTCGGTTGACTTTGACTTTCAGTTGACTTCTGTTGACTTTCTAAAAATAGAAACTTTCCAAAAATAGAAACTTTCCTAAAATAGAAAACTTTCCAAAAATGGAAACCTGCTAAAAATAGAAACTTTCTAAAAATAGAAAGTGTGTGTCCTTATGCTGTTCCAATCAAACCGATGCTTGCTGAGTAATGTTCTATGCCTACTTGCAACATGTACAATAGCTATCATACTAAGACTTGGCCTAAGTTAGTTATTTATTTCGACCTGCTTTATTTATAGGTCGGCGTTGTGATCTTTCTTGATCACTTTACTTTACGTGCTGTTCGCTTGTTTGTGAGATTTCTTCAGTTGCTATTTAAGGTGAGTTATAGTCCCGTTTTTACATACTTTTCAAAGTATATTTTTGGGATGTGATTACATGCAGATTTTTATTTACGTTTAGACACAAGTAACAGTTAAATTTAATTATTCATTGTGAGTTGGACAAAAATATTCCCTAGTCTGGTAACTGTAATCATTGGTTTCTACCGGTGAACGCGAATCCTACGGATAGATCTATCGGGTTTGACAACCCCATTTCGAGCTAGTCGCGCTAGCAATTTATAATCGGAATGTTTAGTACTTCGTAATTTGTTGTAGATACACTGTCCAAGTGTATATTTTTATTGTGTTTGGCAAGGGTAAATAAAGGGTTAAGTGGTTACCAGGTGGCTCATTGATAATGGAATAATGTTTAATGTTTTCTAACATTTTTAAATCTTGTGGTCTAAAGTTTACTTATTTATTTAAACCTATAATTCACTCAACCTTTGTGTTGACAGTTTACTTGCATGTTTTCACAGGTACTTGAGTTATTTGATGCTTCCGCTGTCGTTAGAAGAGTCTGCATGCATTTGGGCAGATTTTATGAAACTATTTATGAAACTTAAGTTTGCATTCTATTTTGGATAATTTAAATTGTGGGTTTGTTGGCAATGTTTTGTGTCAACTTTTGGTTTCATATTATGGTTGGTTGGTTTTCAAACTACTTAATTTGGTTTGTTTCCTTTTTGGGGAACATTTTGAAATAAAAGAATGCAACTTTGTTTATTAAATTCATTTAAGTCCGATCAAGCTGTGGGACCAACTGACGGATCCGTTAAGTGTTTTGACAGGGTCGTCACATGTGGTATCAGAGCTCTGGTTGTAGGGAACTAGGCGGTCTTAATGTGGTTAACCCGTGGTTATTAGGGTGCATTAGAGTCTAGTCTACAGCCCGACCAATTTGCTATAGCATTATTATGCATTTCATTTCGTATAAGTTATATTATTAGCTTTCATATCTTTTGGTATATGGTTTGCGGTTTTGCTGTTTGCAGATGTCGACTTCGAGCGATAACTCTGTTGCTGCTCCTGCTCCTCCGTCTCCTGCTAGACGTCGTGCTAATCAACCGGAGATCGATGATCCTGTTCATTACTATTTTTCTACCATTACTCATATGAACCGGGCTTATAATGAGGTGACACGTATTAACGCCCTTAGTGATTGTTTGCGCACCTTGCCACATAATGAAGTTATGGACGAGATCCGTGCCGACATGCGTAACTTTGTCACTTTCAAGCATAGGGTTGAGGATGCGAACCGCAAGCGTGATCGTGAAGTTAATGCTAAGTTCGAGGCTCTCGAGAGCACTGTTCGTGTGTTGAAGGAAGAGTTGGATGTTGTGAAAGGGAAGTTGCGTAAGTATGAGGATCCTGCTGAGACTCATGCTGGACCAGCTTATCACACCCGCTCTAAGCGAATGTGATGTGATTATTCATATTGATTATCTATTTCATCAGACTTAATGTCCTTTTTATACATACATTTTGGGTTATGTACGGCGTTTTGCCGAGGATTTTATTAAGATTTTGTTATGGGATATTTTTCATTATGTATGGATGGTTATTTTTATGACATCTATTATCATTATCATGTTTTATTTCTGATGATGTGGCTCTTGGCATGTTATATTATGCGTAATATATGTTCATGTATGTTAGGTGCTATGTATGTTGTATGATGTTATCATAAAATATGTATGCATGTGATGGTTATTTCTATAACAATCATAACTGTCATGTTATTACTCATAGTGTTAGTTGACTAATATCTTAATGGTTAGTCTTTTCGTGTTTTGATCTATTCCTTTATGACACTAGTATTATTCTTGGTACTAACGGATGTGTTATTCTATTTTGAAGATCATGCCTCCAAGAGAGTCCGCTGAAGCGCGTATGCAACGCCTGATCAATGAAGGAATTGCTGCTGCTATGGCAGCAAATGCTGATGTTAACGCCAATGTGAACAACAACGTGGGATGCTCCCACAAAACTTTTATGGCTGGTCGACCTCAAGAATTCAGTGGTACGGAAGGACCAATAGGGCTTACTCGTTGGTTCGAGAAAATCGAATCTATTTTCAGGGTCAGTCGTGTTCGTGAAGAGGACAAAGTTAGTTTCGCTAGTTGCACTCTCAAGGATAGTGCCTTGACATGGTGGAACAATCTGGTTAGTAGTTTGGGAAGCGATGTAGCTTATGGTTTGGCCTGGAATGATTTTAAGGAAAGATTGATCACCCGCTATAGACCTCGGGGTGAGCTTAAGAAGCTAGAGGTTGAGCTCAAGAATTTGAAAATGCATGGCACCGAGTTAGATGCCTATGAACGAAGGTTTTTCGAGTTAACTTTGCTGTGTCCTAGGGTTTATGCGGATGAGGACCGCAAAATTGAGGCTTACATTGATGGTTTGTCCGAGAAGATTGAACACGGGGTTGAGTCCAGTGAACCCCAGACTATTGAGGCAGCTATGACTATGGCCCACAAACTTAATGACAAGGTGTTGAGAAGAAGCAAGACTACAGTTGTTGAAAGTAGTGAGGAGGTTGTCAAGAAGGCTGATAATGGGAAACGAAAGTGGGATAACAACCGCAATCAAAACCAAAATCAGCAGAAGAAACAGGATACCTCAGGTGCTAACAACAGGAATCAGCGTGTGTGTCCTCGTTGCTATAAAGTTCATGATGGATACTGCACAGTTACTTGTAAGAGGTGCTCTAAGCAAGGGCACATTGCTAAAGATTGTACAGTGCTTTTGCCGGGGTCTGCTACTCCCGCGACTGGTGGTAATAATAATAATGTTGGTAATAGAGGTGGTAACGGTAACGGTAATGGGAAATCGAATAATGGAGGTAATCCAAGGGTTTGTTATGAGTGTGGGAAGCCGGGGCATTTCCGAGATGCTTGTCCCAACAAGAAGACTGCAGAGACTGCACGCGGCCGAGCGTTCAACATTAATGCTAAGGATGCGGAGGAAGATCCTAAGCTTGTTACTGGTACGTTCTCAGTCAACGATTTATCAGTTTATGTGTTATTTGATTCAGGGGCTGATTTAAGTTTCGTGTCAAGTAAATTAAGTCCGAGAATCAAAACGCCGTTAGCTCTCTTAGACAATACTTATGTTATTGAAGTAGCTAATGGTAAGGAACTTACTGCTAAGACTGTACATCGTAAGTGTAACATTAATCTGGGTGGTAGGGATTTCGAGATAGATTTGATACCGATTGAACTTGGTAGTTTTGATATTGTTATTGGTATGGATTGGTTGTCCGCGAACCGTGCCGAGATCGTCTGTTATGATAAGGCTATTCGTATTACTGATGTGATTGGAGAGCCACTGATGGTCTTTGGAGATAAGAAATGCACACAGTTAAACCTTATTAGCTGTATGAAAGTTCGTAAACATCTCCGAAAGGGCTGTCATGCTATCCTTGCTCATGTTGTTGATCCTTGTAAGGAAGTAAAGAACGTTGATGATGTTCATATTGTCAGGGATTTTCCCGAGGTGTTTCCCGATGACTTACCTGGCCTTCCGCCGCAACGCGCGGTAGAATTTCAAATTGATCTTGTTCCCGGTGCTGCTCCTGTAGCACGTGCTCCTTATCGTCTTGCGCCTTCTGAACTTCAAGAATTGTCAAGTCAACTCCGTGAGTTGATAGACAAAGGTTTTATTCGTCCTAGTTCGTCCCCTTGGGGAGCTCCTGTTCTGTTTGTTAAGAAGAAGGATGGTTCTTTTCGTTTATGCATTGATTATCGTGAACTGAATAAGCTCACTGTTAAAAATCGTTATCCTCTTCCGAGAATTGATGATCTGTTCGATCAGCTTCAGGGTTCTTCTGTTTATTCAAAAATTGATCTTCGTTCTGGCTATCATCAGTTGCGTGTTAAAGAATCTGATGTTTCAAAAACTGCTTTTCGCACCCGTTACGGTCACTTTGAATTTCTTGTTATGCCGTTCGGATTGACAAATGCACCTGCTGTGTTCATGGACCTCATGAATCGTGTGTGCAGACCCTATCTGGACAAGTTCGTTATTGTTTTCATCGACGACATCCTTATCTATTCTAAGAGTGATGAAGAGCACGAAGAACACTTGAGGTTAGTGCTTGATTTGTTAAAGAAAGAAGAGTTGTACGCTAAGTTCTCTAAGTGTGCTTTTTGGTTAAGAGAAGTTCAGTTCCTTGGTCACATTGTTAGCAAACAAGGAATACAAGTTGATCCTGCTAAAATTGAGGCGATTGAAAAGTGGGAAACCCCGAAAACTCCTACTCAAATTCGTCAGTTCTTAGGATTGGCAGGTTACTATCGAAGGTTCATCCAGGATTTCTCTCGTATAGCGAAACCTCTGACTGCTTTAACGCATAAAGGGAAGAAGTATGAGTGGAAGGATGAACAGGAGAATGCTTTTCAGATTTTGAAGAAGAAACTGACTACCGCTCCGATATTGTCTCTACCGGAGGGTAATGATGATTTTGTTGTTTATTGTGACGCATCACGACAAGGCTATGGTTGCGTTTTGATGCAACGAAAGAAGGTTATTGCGTACGCATCACGTCAGTTGAAGATTCACGAGCAGAACTATACAACTCATGATTTAGAGTTGGGGGCCGTTGTTTTTGCACTTAAGATTTGGAGACATTATTTGTATGGGGTCAAGAGTACTGTGTACACAGATC
Source organism: Rutidosis leptorrhynchoides (assembly GCF_046630445.1). Lineage (NCBI taxonomy): Eukaryota > Viridiplantae > Streptophyta > Magnoliopsida > Asterales > Asteraceae > Rutidosis > Rutidosis leptorrhynchoides. The sequence goes on from NC_092343.1 coordinate 410,328,556, forward strand.
ACAAAAGTCTTCAACATATCCTCGATCAGAAACAGTTGAACATGAGACAACGAAGATGGATTGAGACGTTGAATGATTACGATTGTGACCTTTTGTATCACCCGGGTAAGGCCAATGTTGTGGCTGATGCTTTGAGTCGTAAAGAAAGGACTGAACCTCGCAGGGTTAGGGCCTTGAATATGACAGTTAGATCAAACCTCGCAAGGCAGATTCTTGAGGCACAACAAGAAGCCTTAAAGGAAGAGAATTTTGTGAAAGAGAACGTAAGAGGTATGGCTAAGAAATTCGAGATTCGAGCAGATGGTACTAGGTACTTTGTAGGACGTCTTTGGGTTCCGAAGTTTGGTGAACTGCGACAACTTGTTTTGGATGAGGCTCATAAGTCTAGGTACTCTATTCATCCTGGTTCAGGAAAGATGTATCATGATTTTAAGGAGCTGTATTGGTGGCCAAATTTGAAAGGTGATGTGGCTACATATGTGGCTAAGTGTTTGACCTGTTCTAAGGTCAAAGCTGAACATCAAAAACCGTCCGGATTGTTGGTACAACCAGAAATTCCCGAGTGGAAGTGGGAAGGTATCACTATGGATTTTATCACTAAGTTACCAAGAGTTTCGGGTGGCTACGATGCGATTTGGGTGATTGTAGATCGACTCACTAAGTCGGCTCACTTTTTGCCGATTAGGGAAACCGATTCCATGGAGAAACTCACCCGTTTGTATTTGAAAGAGATTGTTTCGAGGCATGGTGTTCCCGTTTCTATAATTTCCGACAGAGATAGTCGATTTGTATCGAGATTTTGGCAATCGTTGCAAGAAGCCTTGGGCACTAGATTGGATATGAGCACCGCTTATCATCCTCAAACGGATGGTCAAAGTGAGAGGACCATTCAGACATTAGAAGATATGTTGCGAGCTTGTGTGATTGATTTTGGAAATGGGTGGGATAGGTATTTGCCGTTAGCTGAGTTTTCTTATAACAACAGCTACCACGCAAGTATTAAAGCCGCACCGTTTGAAGCTTTGTACGGTAGGAAGTGTAGGTCTCCTATTTGTTGGAATGAGGTTGGGGATGCTCAACTTACAGGTCCAGAGATTATTCACGAGACTACTGAGAAGATTGTTCAAATTAAAGAAAGGTTGAGAACTGCTAGAAGTCGGCAAAAGAGTTATGCCGACAAAGGAAGGAAAGATGTTGAATTTCAAGTTGGTGATCGTGTTATGTTAAAAGTTTCGCCTTGGAAGGGTGTTATTCGTTTTGGTAAAAGAGGGAAGTTAAGTCCTCGTTTCGTGGGACCGTTTGAGATCATTGAAAGAGTTGGACCGGTGGCTTATCGTTTGAAGTTGCCACAAGAACTCAGTGCTGTTCACGATGTTTTCCATATTTCGAACTTAAAGAAGTGTTTGGCTGAATTTGATCAGACTATTCCTTTGGAGGAACTTCAAGTTGACAAGCAATTGCATTTTATTGAGGAGCCAGTTGAGATCATGGACCGAGAGGTTAAGACTCTTAAACAGAGCAAAATTCCTATTGTTCGGGTCCGATGGAACGCTAGACGCGGTCCCGAGTTCACTTGGGAGCGTGAAGACCAAATGAAGCAGAAGTATCCGCATTTGTTCTCAGATGCCGAGTCAACCCCTGCGCCTGCTTAAATTTCGGGACGAAATTTCCATAACGGGGAGGTACTGTCACGACCCTACTTTTTCCGTTATCTTTTTCCGTTAAATTATATAACGACCGTTAACTGTTAGTGTGCCACGTCATTTCCATGACCTATATTATTATTTTTGTAATAATATATATATAATAATTATTATGTGTTATGTGGATATATGTATTCATATTTTAAATTATACGTTTCTACGTTCCGCGGATTTCCATCCGGCAAATCTTTTCGGTTTTTAAACCAACGGTCGAGCTTTCGGGATTTATAAATCCTAAATATTTTAAATATGATATTTTAAGGTCATATTATTAATAGGTGTATTTATATTTATTTTTCGTCGCGCGTTCGTTATCTTTCCGGATTTTTAATCGCGTAAGTGCGTTTTCGCGTTTCGGGTTTCGTTCGGGCTTTCGGGCCATCAGGAAATCCACATTTAACAAAGATGGGCCAAGTGGGACCCACCCCACTCAACCCATCGGCCGAATCAATGGGAGGGAGTAATACTCCCTTGATTTTTCATTTGGTAATTATTTTGTAATTTATCAAAAATCCCTAAAACCTAAATTCTATTTTTTCTCTCAAACCCTCTCCCCCCCTCTCCTTTGTGCCGTCCCCATCCACCACCAACATCACCATCATCATCTAAAATTGTAGCTTGGATCAAGGATTGAATAGCATACACGCGTTCCTCTCTTCGTTCTCTACACATCTATATACTTTGATTCTTGATTAGGGTATAAACCCTAACCCTAGATCTTTTCATTTTTATTTATTTTTCTGTATTTTGATGTTATATGATTAGTATGATATGTATAAGTTGTTGTAATGTTGTTTGGATGCGTAGAATTACTCGTTTGTTCATGTTTTCGGTTTGTAAATTTTGGACAGCAGTTTGAAACGTATATTCTGACTTTATAACTGATATGAATGTTAAAATAAAGTACATAAATGAGTTCCTCTCATCAAGACATTAATTTTAGACTCCGGATTCATGTCGTTTCGATTCCCGGAGCCCTAGATATGCTTAATTTGGTTTTTGTTAAAGATTGAAAGGTGTTCTTGGCATGAACAAGGTTGGGTCCGACTTTGTGACCATCCTTGGTGTCTTTAGGGTGTCTCATTTGGTTAGGACTGATGGTGGGACGAATATTCATGTTCGGGTCACCTAAATCCGAGCCACGGTTCACCCGTTTTGCCCGAATTACTGTTTTGAGTAAAATGATTTCCCAATTGAAGTCATGGCTGATATGCACGACTTAGGGACTGTTCTTGGAGTGTTCTTGAGTTCATAAATGTGTCGGGTGGTTTGTGTAGGTGAAGTTACATATGTGGCTTGCCCGAAACCGACACCCGGGGCTCAAGATACGACCCGGCGAACTTTTAAATTTATACTTATGGTTAATGATTTAACTTATGATAAAAATTTATGGATTTCATTATTAAATAAATTACTTATGTTAAAGAAGTAATTATTTTATTTTAAGACTTTTAATATAATTATTTATTATATTATTTAATTATTAATTATAATTTAATTAACATTTTAATTAAACTTATGATTAGTGATATTTTTATTATTAAAGGAAAATACTTATGATAAGTATTAAATTTAATTATGAGAAATTATTATAAGACTTATAATAAAGATTAAATAATTATTTAATTATTATAAGACTTAATTATTATTTAATTATGACTTAATTATTAAATACTTATGATTTAATAATTTTAATTAGAAACTTATGATATGATTAATAATTCATTATTAATTAATAATACTTATGATATGATTTAAAATTTATTATAAATTAATAATATTTATATTATGATTGATATTTAATTAATTAATTAAATACTTATGTTATACCAATTATAACATTTCAACTTATATTAACTTTAATAATTCATTTTATTTAATTAAACTTATGTTAAGACATTATTATACACTTTTGACTTTAAATAACGTTATAACCTATGTTATTATTATAACTTACACTTTTAAAATTAATGTTGACTAGGTTTGACCAAGGTTGACTTTTGAGTTGACTTTCGGTTGACTTTGACTTTCAGTTGACTTCTGTTGACTTTCTAAAAATAGAAACTTTCCAAAAATAGAAACTTTCCTAAAATAGAAAACTTTCCAAAAATGGAAACCTGCTAAAAATAGAAACTTTCTAAAAATAGAAAGTGTGTGTCCTTATGCTGTTCCAATCAAACCGATGCTTGCTGAGTAATGTTCTATGCCTACTTGCAACATGTACAATAGCTATCATACTAAGACTTGGCCTAAGTTAGTTATTTATTTCGACCTGCTTTATTTATAGGTCGGCGTTGTGATCTTTCTTGATCACTTTACTTTACGTGCTGTTCGCTTGTTTGTGAGATTTCTTCAGTTGCTATTTAAGGTGAGTTATAGTCCCGTTTTTACATACTTTTCAAAGTATATTTTTGGGATGTGATTACATGCAGATTTTTATTTACGTTTAGACACAAGTAACAGTTAAATTTAATTATTCATTGTGAGTTGGACAAAAATATTCCCTAGTCTGGTAACTGTAATCATTGGTTTCTACCGGTGAACGCGAATCCTACGGATAGATCTATCGGGTTTGACAACCCCATTTCGAGCTAGTCGCGCTAGCAATTTATAATCGGAATGTTTAGTACTTCGTAATTTGTTGTAGATACACTGTCCAAGTGTATATTTTTATTGTGTTTGGCAAGGGTAAATAAAGGGTTAAGTGGTTACCAGGTGGCTCATTGATAATGGAATAATGTTTAATGTTTTCTAACATTTTTAAATCTTGTGGTCTAAAGTTTACTTATTTATTTAAACCTATAATTCACTCAACCTTTGTGTTGACAGTTTACTTGCATGTTTTCACAGGTACTTGAGTTATTTGATGCTTCCGCTGTCGTTAGAAGAGTCTGCATGCATTTGGGCAGATTTTATGAAACTATTTATGAAACTTAAGTTTGCATTCTATTTTGGATAATTTAAATTGTGGGTTTGTTGGCAATGTTTTGTGTCAACTTTTGGTTTCATATTATGGTTGGTTGGTTTTCAAACTACTTAATTTGGTTTGTTTCCTTTTTGGGGAACATTTTGAAATAAAAGAATGCAACTTTGTTTATTAAATTCATTTAAGTCCGATCAAGCTGTGGGACCAACTGACGGATCCGTTAAGTGTTTTGACGGGGTCGTCACAATATCCCTCGCACACCAACTCACCGCAATCAGTATGCTATATACCGGCCGTCGCAACCAGTATATATCGATCAAAGTACTAAAGCATTCGTACCCCGAATGGGACTTGTTAAGGTCCATAGATCTATCTTTAGGATTCGCGTCAATTAGTGGCCATTTTCCTAATTCTTAGGCTACCAAGCTAAAAGGGGTGATATTCAATTTCGATAATCCAACCATAGAATGAAATTTTCTAGTACTTGTGTCTATTTCGTCAAACATTTATAAAACAGCGCATGTATTCTCAGTCCCAAAAATATATATTGCAAAAGCATTTAAAAAGGGAGCAAATGAAACTCACGATACGATATTTTGTAGTAAAAATATGCATACCACGGTACTGCACAATGCAGGGTTGGCCTCGGATTCACAAACCTATATCAAGTATATATATATATATATATATATATATACATATATATATATATATATATATATATATATATATATATATATATATATATATATATATATATATATATATATATATATATATATATATATATATATATATATATATATATATAGTCGTAATCGAACAAATTTATATACATATATATATATATATATATATATTTATTAGTGATTACATTTTTATGTTACTAACTTATATATTTCATTATTTAATTAACTATATTCATTTTATATATTTTAAATGAATAAATGTATTAGTATAGTTAAGTTATGTGTGAAATGTCCCGTTCTTATTGATTAAAAACGTTCCATATTAAGCGATTTCGTTGCGAGGTTTTGACCGCTGTATGAGACGTTTTTCAAAGACTGCATTCATTTTAAAACAAACCATAACCTTTATTTCATCAATAAAGGTTTAAAAAGCTTTACGTAGATTATCAAATAATGATAATCTAAAATATCCTGTTTACACACAACTATTACATAATGGTTTACAATACAAATATGTTACAACGAAATAAGTTTCTTGAATGCAGTTTTTACACAATATCATACAAGCATGGACTCCAAATCTTGTCCTTATTTAAGTATGCGACAGCGGAAGCTGTTAATAATTACCTGAGAATAAACATGCTTAAAACGTCAACAAAAATGTTGGTGAGTTATAGGTTTAACCTATATATATCAAATCGTAACAATAGACCACAAGATTTCATATTTCAATATATATCCCATACATAGAGATAAAAATCATTCATATGGTGAACACCTGGTAACCGACATTAACAAGATGCATATATAAGAATATCCCCATCATTCCGGGACACCCTTCGGATATGATATAAATTTCGAAGTACTAAAGCATCCGGTACTTTGGATGGGGTTTGTTAGGCCCAATAGATCTATCTTTAGGATTCGTGTCAATTAGGGTGTCTGTTCCCTAATTCTTAGATTACCAGACTTAATAAAAAGGGGCATATTCGATTTCGATAATTCAACCATAGAATGTAGTTTCACGTACTTGTGTCTATTTTGTAAATCATTTATAAAACCTGCATGTATTCTCATCCCAAAAATATTCGATTTTAAAAGTGGGACTATAACTCACTTTCACAGATTTTTACTTCGTCGGGAAGTAAGACTTGGCCACTGGTCGATTCACGAACCTATAACAAATATGTACATATATATCAAAGTATATTCAAAATATATTTATAAAACTTTTAATACATTTTGATGTTTTAAGTTTATTAAGTCAGCTGTCCTCGTTAGTAACCTACAACTAGTTGTCCAACGTTAGATGTACAGGAAAAAATTGATATATATATATTATCTTGAATCAATCCACGACCCAGTGTATACACGTCTCAGGCTAGATCACAACTCAAAGTATATATATTTTTGGAATCAACCTCAACCCTGTATAGCTAACTCCCACATTACTGCATATAGAGTGTCTATAGTTGTTCCAAATAATATATACACATGGGTCGATATGATATGTCAAAACATTTGCATACGTGTCTATGGTATCCCAAGATTACATAATATATTAGAATACATGTATAATACAATATAAGTTAGCTAGGATATGATTAATATAGATTTGTTACCAATTTTCATGTTGCTACAACAAGAAAAATTATCCAATCTTGTTTTACCCATAACTTCTTCATTTTAAATCCGTTTTGAGTGAATCAAATTGCTATGGTTTCATATTGAACTCTATTTTATGAATCTAAATAGAAAAAGTATAGGTTTATAGTCGGAAATATAAGTTACAATTCGTTTTTGTAAAGGTAGTCATTTCAGTCGAAAGAACGACGTCTAGATGACCATTTTAGAAAACATACTTCCACTTTGAGTTTAATCATGATTTTTGGATATAGTTTCATGTTCATAAGAAAAATAATTTTCTCAGAAGAACAACTTTTAAATCAAAGTTTATCATAGTTTTTAATTAACTAACCCAAAACAGCCCGCGGTGTTACTAAGACGGCGTATGTCCGGTTTTACAGTGTTCTTCGTGTTTCCAGGTTTTAAATCATTAAGTTAGCATATTATATAGATATAGAACATGTGTTTAGTTGATTTTAAAAGTCAAGTTAGAAGGATTAATTTTTATTTGCGAACAAGTTTAGAATTAACTAAACTATGTTCTAGTGATTACAAGTTTAAACCTTCGAATAAGATAGCTTTATATGTATGAATCGAATGATGTTATGAACATAATTACTACCTCAAGTTTTCTGGATAAAGCTACTGGAAATGAGAAAAATGGATTTAGCTTTAAAGGATCCTTGGATGGCTTGAAAGTTCTTGAAGCAGAATCATGACACGAAAACAAGTTCAAGTAAGATTTCCACTCGAAATAAGATTGTTATAGTTATAGAAATTGAATCAAAGTTTGAATATGAGTATTACCTTGTATTAGAAAGATATATTACTGTAAATAAGAAAGATTTCTTGAGGTTGGATGATCACTCTACAAGATTGGAAGTAAGCTAGCAAACTTGGAAGTATTCTTGATTTTATGAAACTAGAACTTGTAGAATTTATGAAGAACACTTAGAACTTGAAGATAGAACTTGAGAGAGATTAATTAGATGAAGAAAATTGAAGAATGAAAGTGTTTGTAAGTGTTTTTGGTCTTTGGTGTATGGATTAGATATAAAGGATATGTAATTTTGTTTTCATGTAAATAAGTCATGAATGATTACTCATATTTTTGTAATTTTATGAGATATTTCATGCTAGTTGCCAAATGATGGTTCCCACATGTGTTAGGTGACTCAGATGGGCTACTAAGAGCTGATCATTGGAGTGTATATACCAATAGTATATACATCTAAAAGCTGTGTATTGTACGAGTACGAATACGGGTGCATACGAGTAGAATTGTTGATGAAACTGAACGAGGATGTAATTGTAAGCATTTTTGTTAAGTAGAAGTATTTTGATAAGTGTCTTGAAGTCTTTCAAAAGTGTATGAATACATATTAAAACACTACATGTATATACATTTTAACTGAGTCGTTAAGTCATCGTTAGTCGTTACATGTAAGTGTTGTTTTGAAACCTTTAGGTTAACGATCTTGTTAAATGTTGTTAACCCATTGTTTATTAAATCAAATGAGATATTAAATTATTACATTATCATGATATCATGATGTATTAATATATCTTAATATGATATATATACATTAAATGTCGTTACAACGATAATCGTTACATATATGTCTCGTTTCAAAATCATTAAGTTAGTAGTCTTGTTTTTACATATGTAGTTCATTGTTAATATACTTAATGATATGTTTACTTATCATAATATCATGTTAACTATATATATATATATATATCCATATATATGTCATCATATAGTTTTTACAAGTTTTAACGTTCGTGAATCGCCGGTCAACTTGGGTGGTCAATTGTCTATATGAAACCTATTTCAATTAATCAAGTCTTAACAAGTTTGATTGCTTAACATGTTGGAATTAGAACTTTGACTCGAAAATTAAAACTCAATCTGAAGAATTGGAAGCTGAATTTTTGCAGGAAGTTCGTTTATAAGATTCCTAACATAACTGAAATTCTAGTTTTTGAAAATTGTTTCAAAATCGAGCTTTTGATTTAAATGAACATGAACAGAGCAGTTGTCTGGGTATTCTTAAAATTTTGGTTTAATTTGATAATTAAAACTCTGTAAAAGGTAATTGTAATTGATAAGGTATGTCGACTGGTATCATTTAACAATGAATTTGGTCAAGCTTTATAGCAATTAAATTCGACAGGAATTGATCAGATACAGAAATTTATAAAAAAAAATAAAAGATGAAAACCGATTGCTAACAGAATTTGGATTTGACCTAGTGTTTAAATTCTAATTTGTACGAATTGAATCAACTATCTACAGATGGAAAACGATGTGAAACATATTTCTTTCTATGATTTTGTTATTGGATTATAAATAAATATTAATAATAATAATTCTATTAATATTATTAGATAATAATAATAATAATAATAATTATTGTTAATAATGTTGATAATGATATTAATAATAATAATATTTATCAAGTTAGTAATATTATGCTAATAATAATGAGGATAATGTTATTAAAATCTTATAGTAATAAATAATAATAATAATAATAATAATAATAATAATAATAATAATAATAATAATAATAATAATAATAATTTCAATACTAATAATATTAATGATATCTATAATAATAATAGTAATAATCATAAAACTGATAATAATAATAATATTATTAATGAAAATAATAAATTGTATTATTTTCTAATAACTATAGTATTTATGATAATAATAATAATAATTTATAATAATAATAATATTAATTCTTAATAATAATGGTAATATTAATATTAGATAATAATACTAATATAATTCATCATAGCTACAATTATAACTTTACTACTAGTTATAATAATGATATTAACAATGATAATAATGATATTTGTGACGACCCGGAAAATTTCGACTAATTTTAAATCAAACTCTCGATACGATTTCATATTTTTGACACGATATGCAAAGTCTGTTAGGTTGAGTCTCCAAAATTTTGAACTGTTTCATATATTCATTTGACCTTCTATTATTCCGGACGATTTACGAACCACTATCTGTAAATAAATACATATATATATATATATATATATATATATATATATATATATATATATATATATATATATATATATATATATATATATATATATATATATTAATTTGAAATAGAAAATTATATGATTTAATTCATTTATGTAAATAAAACAATATATGATATTACTATAAATCTATATATATATGAAAAGTATATTGAATATATATATATATATATATATATATATATATATATATATATATATATATATATATATATATATATATATATATATATATATATATATATATATATATGATTTAGAATTTATTTAATAAATGCTCGTAGCAGTCGTTTGTCATCTTGATAGTTATTAATCAAGTTAAAAATGAACTTATATAATTTTAAAATAAACAGTGATCCGAAAATGAGTTCTATAAATTTTAGGCTTACTAAAAATGTATTTAGGATCTAGCTATTAAATTTTAACACTTTTTATATTTCTCCCAGAATTGAGCGGGACAATTGATGTAATTTTTATTTAATAAATGAATGATCGAATTTTATACCATAATGACTGAAATAAATAAAGATAATTATCATAAAAATTTAGGATTTTTCTGAAGACTTTTATCAGCCACTGATTGCAAATAGTGGAAGATACACAGTCTGTGAAAACTGTCGGTAGGAATGATACAAAATGGCAGCTAGATCATTATTATTACTCGAGATATTTATTCATAATCATATTATTGTTTCAATGATCATCACCTTTCTGTCTAAATCATATAATATATGTATATTTATACACAAGGATATTTGATATACAATTCAAACTAATCAACAAAACAGCACACAAGATCACATACACGCATATTACTTCTTCTTCTTCTTTTCTTGTTCATGTGTATAACTACCGAACCTTCATTCTTCTTCGAGAACTCACTTCACTTTAAACCGCCACCCTCTCGTTCGTGAACAAACCACAACCATCTCTCGGGTTTGTTTTCCTTCGTGACCTTTCACCACCAAGGATCCACCACCACCGTACCACTATCCTCTTCACCGTGAACTCGCCACCTCTTGTTTCATGATCAACACAAACACCATCTTCTTCATTCATTCTCACTTCACAACCGTAAAACACCACACCCACCTCACCATCGAACTTGTGTATTCGTTTGAAACATCACTACTTAAAGCACCACCTCGAATCATCACCATAACCTTGTATTGCTACTTCGTTTCTATCATAAAAAGTCGCCATCACCTTCACAAACCTACAAGACCCACTTATTCATTGCTATATAATATTTTTTTTCCTTTCTATTTTGTTCTTCTGTTGCTACCCGTTTCCTGTATATGTCTTTGTGATGAAGATGATGAGATGATATTGCAAAATGATGAAGCTATAAATAATGATGAAGCTGTGGAAGATGATGGTAGATAAAAGAAATAAGTGATGAGGAGGATGATACGACGCAAACCATAAGTGATGAATCGAAGTTCTTTTCGTTGCTTGCTGCTGTATGCTCCTTCTGTTTCTATTTCCCTTTCCTGGTTTGATCAGCTACCTTGCGTATAGCTGTTGCTTCTTTTTCTATTCGTGTTAAAAAAAAGAAAAAAAAGAAAACGAATTGATACAGAATGGATTGTTGGACCACCGCATTTTATTTTATGTTGGGCCATTATGATCTAATTGAATGTACAAATAATGGATCAATGCGTATTGGGCTTTTGGAATTGGGCTGAAGCAAGGGCAAGTGGGTTATTAAAACTATTTTCGGGTTAAATATATTTAGTTAGTATTATAAATCAGAAAATTAGTAACAGAGGGATGGTATGAGGTGTTTATCGGGGAGCGAGAGGTCTCGGGTTCGAGCCCGAGCTGTGACATCTTTTTAGGAAGCTATTCTTTAAGGTAGTATACTTATTATTCATATTATTATTATTATTATTATTAATATTATTATTATTATTATTATTATTATTATTATTATTATTATTATTATTATTAAACATTATTAGTATTATTATTACTAACAATATCATTATTAGTATTATCCTTTTTATTAATATGATTATCATTATTAATATTATTATTTTAAAAATTATTATCATTATTACCATTAGTAGTAAAATTATTATTATAGTTATGATTATTATTATTATTATTATTATGATTATTATTATTATGATTATTATTATTATTATTATTATTATGATTATTATTATTATTATTATTATTATTATTATTATTATTATTATTATTATTATTATTATTATTATTATTATTATCATTAGTAGTAAAATTATTATTATAGTTATTATTATTATCAGTATTACTATTATTATAATCATTATCACTAAAAGTATCACTATTTTTAAATTTATCTTTTTATTAAAGTTAGTATTATTTTTATCATTATTATTATTATAATTAATATTACTAACTAAAACTTTAGTTTTAAATATATTTCGTATATAAAATATAACTATATTTTTATGATATTAAACTAAAAAGATAGATATTATAAATTAGATACAAACTTTAAATATATAGAAGTATATATAATAAGTATACTACTTTTACTAATAAAATACTTTTTGTTCATTTACATTTTAATATAACTCGAATTTATTAAAAATGTTATCATACTAAAAATTATGAGTATTTAAAAATATTAATACTAAGTACTTATCCAAAATATTTTAATAAAGTATATAATAGATTATTATGATAATTTAATAGAATATATATAAAATAAATATATTTAAGTAATTATTAATATTAAATTTAATATCACAAGTATATTACTAATATCAAAATATATATTTATTTGAATATTATTATATGTGTTAATATACATACTTGGTATAGGTTCGTGAATCCGAGGCCAACCCTGCATTGCTCAGTTCCGTCGTATGCATATTTTTACTACAAAATATCGTACTGTGAGTTTCATTTTTTCCCTTTTTACTCATTACATTTTTGGAATGTGAATTCATGCAAAGTTTTAATTACTATTTTACAATATTTATATACGTGAGTCCATTTGATCCCTTTTGCAATATATATTTTTGGGACTGAGAATACATGAAATGCTTTTATAAATGTTTGACGCGATATGACACAAGCAAAAACATTCCTCTAATGAATTATTATACAGACAGAAGTTCTGTTGAATTAGTTGGACGTTATAATTGCCACTTATTGATGTGAATATTTCCCCCTGATTATTATAGCTTGGTAACCTAAGAATTAGTTTGGACGTTATAATTGCCTGCTAATTGACGCGAATCCTAAAGGTAGCTACCGGGTTTAACACCCCCGCCCAGAATGTGCACTAGACAGAAGAGCTATTGGGCATGGTGTTTAGTACTTCGAGGTTTATATATTTATTACAGACTGAAAGTTCTGTTTATTTTGGGGATATTTATGATGCGCATTAAATGTTAAGGTCGGTTACCAAGCAAAGAAAGCAAAGTGAATGTTATATATCGAGAGAATGATTTTTATACACAGGTTATGTGTATGATATTTTGTACACGAGATATGTGTACGGTTATTAAGCATTTTGAAAAATGTTTTCGTACACGAGATATGTGTACTGTATTTAAAGGAAATCGCATGTACATTATAGGTGGGTGTAGGATTCGAGCCCATTTGTACCATGCACATTTAAAACTTGTGGTCTATCAAAATTATGAATTTTATTGTTTACAATAAACCTATGAACTCACCAACCTTTTGGTTGACACTTTTAAGCATGTTTATTCTTAGGTATTAAAGAAATCTTCCACTGTGCATTTGCTCATTTTAGAGATATTACTTGGAGTCATTCATGGCATATATACGTCGGTTCATCGCGATGGTACCAGATGTTATTGTATTCGTCCAGGTGAATTTGGACGGGTTATGACAATATTAATTGTAACAAATCAAATGTATCAATTTCATATTGTAATTTTTTTATAATATTAATAACATTGATATTAATATTAATAAAAAAATAAATATAATAATAATATAATAACTATAATCAAACTTGTAGTTACATTTAATATATTTATTGATTATGTAATATTTAATAATTATCATATTTTACATGATGACATTTATTGAATATTTTACATATATTACAACATAATAATTATTAATAACAATCATATGTATTTATATATATTTTCATTTTATTTTACATATTCAATTCAAATGATTAAATTGTATCTTATTATTTCAATTTATTATATATACTTTTGTTTATATATATATATATATATATATATATATATATATATATATATATATATATATATATATATATATATATATATATATATATATATATATATATATATATTTACTTACACACAATTGTTCGTGAATCGTCGGGCATAGTCAAAGTTTAACTGAATTCATGTAAACACTTCAAAAATTTTGAGACTCAACATTACAGACTTTGCTTATCGTGTCGAAATCATATAAAGATTTAGTTTAAATTTGGTTGGAAATTTCCGGGTCGTCACAGCATGCAATTCAATTTAACAAGTTTGATGGACTAGATCTAAACAAGTAGCATGAATCGAATAATAGATCATCGGATTAAGTATTAATCAACCCTAAAATCATGTTATCTAATCATTAAGCATGGTAATCAAGTATATTAAAGCATAACAGATTCAAAATGGTTTAAATATCATTACGGAAACTCAAACATATAGATCTGGAAAAGAACCAGAAACTGTACAAATGCAGCACGAAGGTGGCGGCTTTGTTCCAATCAAGCTGGCGGCTTGGACTGGTGAAGCCGGTGGCTTCATCTGATTCCCAGACGAAGTTTAGTTTTCGTCCACGTAACCACTATGAACGTTTAGTTCATAGCAGAAGACGAACATAAACAATTAAAATAAATAAAATAGATTAAACAATAAAGTAAAGATAGAATCATACCTCAAAAGGTAGATGAAAAGTAATTGAATAATTAACTTGAATATTTCTTGATTACAATGGAAAATAAATCTAATCTAAGGGTTTTGGAGAAAACCCTAAAAGAAAAACGGAACTAAATTGAATTGTATTGAATTGTACATTGAAAACTGAAACAGGAGCCCTCTATTTATACTGTTTAGAATCGGTTGCCAAGCCGGTGGCTTCAGAGGGAAGCCGGCGGCTTTCTTGGCTCGGTGACTCCTCCTGCAAGTTTAACTTGATCCGCAAGTACAAAAATGTGTAACCGTCCTAGCCAAGCCGGCGGCTTCAGAGACAGGCCGACGGCTTCAAATATCCGGTAATATTTTTGATTTCGTTTCCATTTTTACTTGAACTTGGTCGATAAGTTGAGAAACCGTGTAACTTAGGCCGACGGCTTCAGTGTGAAACCTGCGGCTTTAACTGAATTTGCTTGGTCAACAAGTTCATCACATTCTGCGATCAATTCTGGAATATTTTGGCATATTTAGCTACAAGCCGGCGGCTTCCTTGACTCCATGCCGGCAGCTTCATGGCCTTTTCTGCAATTTTCCTTGTTTTTGATCCTGTTTGATACATAACTTTGATAAAATCATTAGAATTACCTTTTTCCCCTTAATACCCATTTTAGTGTGTTTTAGGATTAAAATGACTTTAAAATGCTAAGATAACTCCTTAAAATACAATCGAAAAACTGTATAATTTAGGAGTTATCAGTTCTTATCCATGACGTATCTCTTTTCATTAACACTGTGTCACATTCATGCCACCTCAATATTCATTTTCATCTATAACCCATTACATTTCACTAGTATCTGATTTGCGAGACGTTTTAGTGTTCAACTTATAATAATATAAAAACAATGATAAAACACTTAACCAGTTAACACAAACGTTTGGGCAACAATAACCCACATCCATGTTACTTAAATCTATGTTATGTGGGTAATTGAACTAAATGAAGAGATCAACGTGGCTTTTCTAATGGCATCTTGAATGAGCAACTTGATGATGGAATCAACTAGGTCTCTTCCTTATGGTATGCATCTGAACAGTTTATTTAACTACCTCAAAGTCTCTCACCCTATTGTTCAACAACCATCACTTGAACCACTCGACAAGCTGACCATCATTCGAAGCGGTCATATTCCTGAAACCTCTCGTAGAAGAAGATCAAGTCTTCAAGAAGATCTAAACAAAATTGAGAACTATCAACCGGAAGAACAATCGAACGAAGAAGAAATGGAAGATGAGGAGGTGAATCTACAGGAACATCAAGAATTCGTGAACACAAATTTTGAAACCAAAATTGACAGAATTCTTAAGCGGGAAGAAGAGATTAGTGAGAATCATTCCAAATTGAAGAAGGCATTGAAAAGATTTGTGAAAACAATTTCATGTAGTAGGACGTAATGTGTGGTTAGGATAATGAACCTTATTAAATGTTTATGTGCCTTGTGAAGTGCTTGAATGTTGGCACTAAACAACTATGTGTAAGATAATTGTGCGTTATGTTTATTGTATGTCTAAAATTAATCTTACTTGCATGCCCATGAAAAAGGATAAAGCTGCTTCTGTATGGCTACTCCCACGGTCGACCGTGATTCGACCGTAGAACATTTGACAAAATTGATGTGTCCTAACTTTCTTACACAAATTCAATGATCAATAGATTACAAAAGTACAAATTGATATTTCTGTCAAAGTGATTTCAATTCATCTACCTACCCCATCAAGTTTGCTAGATAACTTTCATCATATGTCTATAAAAGCAAATTCATTCAATCAATTCACACCCACATCACTTATTCCAAACATCTCTTTGAAAACCAAAAATTCTTCACATGAGGTATATTGTTGAAGTGAGAGAAGTTCTTACACATCACCTTACTACCTACTCTCTTGAAAGATTCTCAAACATCAAGTGGGATGCTTTTCTAAATCTAAAAGGGCCACTTTATCCACTTCACATCAATGAACTCTATGAGAATTTTCAATTCTCACAAAATAATGAGAAAATCTCATTTTCTCTTTATGGAAGAAATCATTCATTAACTCTTAAAGAATTTGGAAATATTATGGATGTTCCGAATGAAGGGCGAACATTCTTTCTAAAACCAAATTCATTTAATGAATTTCCTGAATGGGTTAAGAGAGACAATGCACTAGACATTATGTGCAACGAAACACTTAAACCTGAATACATCAAAAATGATGGATTTCTTTGTCAACATCTTGCATCAACGTATGATCTCTGCCAACAGATCATCACTACAAATGTTTACGTAAAAGGGGAATTACTGGATCGAATTGATGTAAATGAAATCACCTTATTATGGTGTCTCCTGAACTCCACCAAAGTAAATGTTGCATACTTCATGGCATCAAGAATGCAACATGCAGCTCAACATTCCCATATGTCACTTCCGTATGGTCTCCATCTTACCAAACTATTCACATATGTTGGAATGACATCTCCGTTTCACCATTCCACTCAAGTCTCTTCATATCCAATATGCAGAGCCTCAACCAAGTAGATTCAAGAACCTCCTCTTGAAAATCCACCCAACTTTTGTTCTCTTCTGACGCAAGGACAAAACAGTGTCATTCATGGAAATATTCTAAAACTTGGTCGAAGATTGTCCCTGTAGTGACCCGAACTTTTCCATGTTTATATATATTAAATGAAATTTTTATTTACATGATTAAGTGTTTCCAACATGTTAAGCAATCAAACTTGTGAAGACTTGATTAATTGAAATAGGTTTCATATAGACAATTGACCACCCAAGTTGACCGGTGATTCACGAACGTTAAAACTTGTAAAAACTATATGATGACATATATATGGTTATATATATAGTTAACATGATATTATGATAAGTAAACATATCATTAAGTATATTAACAATGAACTACATATGTAAAAACAAGACTACTAACTTAATGATTTTGAAACGAGACATATATGTAACGATTATCGTTGTAACGACATTTAATGTATATATATCATATTATGAGATATTCATACATCATAATATCATGATAATATAATAATTTAAAATCTCTTTTGTTATAATAAACAATGGGTTAACAACATTCAACAAGATCGTTAACCTAAAGGTTTCAAAACAACATTTACATGTAACGACTAACGATGACTTAACGACTCAGTTAAAATGTATATACATGTAGTGTTTTAATATGTATTCATACACTTTTGAAAGACTTCAAGACACTTATCAAAATACTTCTACTTAACAAAAATGCTTACAATTACATCCTCGTTCAGTTTCATCAACAATTCTACTCGTATGCACCCGTATTCGTACTCGTACAATACACAGCTTTTAGATGTATGTACTATTGGTATATACACTCCAATGATCAGCTCTTAGCAACCCATGTGAGTCACCTAACACATGTGGGAACCATCATTTGGCAACTAGCATGAAATATCTCATAAAATTACAAAAATATGAGTAATCATTCATGACTTATTTACATGAAAACAAAATTACATATCCTTTATATCTAATCCATACACCAACGACCAAAAACACCTACAAACACTTTCATTCTTCAATTTTCTTCATCTAATTGATCTCTCTCAAGTTCTATCTTCAAGTTCTAAGTGTTCTTCATAAATTCCAAAAGTTCTAGTTTCATAAAATCAAGAATACTTTCAAGTTTGCTAGCTCACTTCCAATCTTGTAAGGTGATCATCCAACCTCAAGAAATCTTTGTTTCTTACAGTAGGTTATCATTCTAATACCAGGTAATAATCATATTCAAACTTTGGTTCAATTTCTATAACTATAACAATCTTATTTCAAGTGATGATCTTACTTGAACTTGTTTTCGTGTCATGATTTTGCTTCAAGAACTTCGAGCCATCCAAGGATCCATTGAAGCCAGATCTATTTTTCTCTTTTCCAGTAGGTTTATCCAAGGAACTTAAGGTAGTAATGATGTTCATAACATCATTCGATTCATACATATAAAGCTATCTTATTCGAAGGTTTAAACTTGTAATCACTAGAACATAGTTTAGTTAATTCTAAACTTGTTCGCAAACAAAAGTTAATCCTTCTAACTTGACTTTTAAAATCAACTAAACACATGTTCTATATCTATATGATATGCTAACTTAATTATTTAAAACCTGAAAACACGAAAAACACCGTAAAACCGGATTTACGCCGTCTTAGTAACACCGCGGGCTGTTTTGGGTTAGTTAATTAAAAACTATGATAAACTTTGATTTAAAAGTTGTTATTCTGAGAAGATGATTTTTATTATGAACATGAAACTATATCCAAAAATTATGGTTAAACTCAAAGTGGAAGTATGTTTTCTAAAATGGTCATCTAGACGTCGTTCTTTCGACTGAAATGACTACCTTTACAAAAACGACTTGTAACTTATTTTTCCGACTATAAACCTATACTTTTTCTGTTTAGATTCATAAAATAGAGTTCAATATGAAACCATAGCAATTTGATTCACTCAAAACGGATTTAAAATGAAGAAGTTATGGGTAAAACAAGATTGGATAATTTTTCTCATTTTAGCTACGTGAAAATTGGTAACAAATCTATTCCAACCATAACTTAATCAACTTGTATTGTATATTATGTAATCTTGAGATACCATAGACACGTATACAATGTTTCGACCTATCATGTCGACACATCTATATATATTTCGGAACAACCATAGACACTCTATATGTGAATGTTGGAGTTAGCTATACAGGGTTGAGGTTGATTCCAAAATATATATAGTTTGAGTTGTGATCAATACTGAGATACGTATACACTGGGTCGTGGATTGATTCAAGATAATATTTATCGATTTATTTCTGTACATCTAACTGTGGACAACTAGTTGTAGGTTACTAACGAGGACAGCTGACTTAATAAACTTAAAACATCAAAATATATTAAAAGTGTTGTAAATATATTTTAAACATACTTTGATATATATGTATATATTGTTATAGGTTCGTGAATCAACCAGTGGCCAAGTCTTACTTCCCGACGAAGTAAAAATCTGTGAAAGTGAGTTATAGTCCCACTTTTAAAATCTAATATTTTTGGGATGAGAATACATGCAGGTTTTATAAATGATTTACAAAATAGACACAAGTACATGAAACTACATTCTATGGTTGAATTATCGAAATCGAATATGCCCCTTTTTATTAAGTCTGGTAATCTAAGAATTAGGGAACAGACACCCTAATTGACGCGAATCCTAAAGATAGATCTATTGGGCCTAACAAACCCCATCCAAAGTACCGGATGCTTTAGTACTTCAAAATTTATATCATATCCGAAGGGTGTCCCGGAATGATGGGGATATTCTTATATATATATATATATATATATATGCATCTTATTAATGTCGGTTACCAGGTGTTCACCATATGAATGATTTTTATCTCTATGTATGGGATGTGTATTGAAATATGAAATCTTGTGGTCTATTGTTACGATTTGATATATATAGGTTAAACCTATAAATCACCAACATTTTTGTTGACGTTTAAAGCATGTTTATTCTCAGGTGAATACTAAGAGCTTCCGCTGTTGCATACTAAAATAAGGACAAGATTTGGAGTCCATGTTTGTATGATATTGTGTAAAAACTGCATTCAAGAAACTGATTTCGATGTAACATATTTGTATTGTAAACCATTATGTAATGGTCGTGTGTAAACAGGATATTTTAGATTATCATTATTTGATAATCTACGTAAAGCTTTTTAAACCTTTATTTATGAAATAAAGGTTATGGTTTGTTTTAAAAATGAATGCAGTCTTTGAAAAACGTCTCATATAGAGGTCAAAACCTCGCAACGAAATCAATTAATATGGAACGTTTTTAATCAATAAGAACGGGACATTTCAGTTGGTATCCGAGCGTTGGTCTTAGTGAACCAGAAAATTTGCATTAGTGTATCTTATCGAGTTTGTTAGGATGCATTAGTGAGTCTGGACTTCGACCGTGTTTTCTTTAAAAATGATTGCTTAACATTTTTGTTGGAAACTATATATTTTTAACATATGAATATTATGTGATATATTAATCTCTTAACGTGTTTGATATTATGTGATAGATGTCTACCTCTAGAACAAGTCCCATTGACACACCTAATAATAATGAAGAGTCAAATGTAAATTGGAATGATTCGTGGACTGATTCACAAGTTCCCGAAGAGGAACCGGAAGAAGAATCGGAACCGGTGGGGGAAATAATAAAACGGTTAAGTAAAAAAGAATCCTCAACCAACCGACCAAGGTTAATTATGGTCAATGGTGTTTCCGCCAAGGAAGCAAAATATTGGGAGGATTACCAATTCTCCGATGAATCGGATTCCGACGAGAATTCCAATGATGTTATAGAAATTACCCCAACTGAATTTAAAAAGGCAAAAGAAAATAATAAGGGAAGGGGCATAAAAATAGAGAAATCTAATTCCAACCCCGATGAACTTTATATGTATCGTCAACCCCCGAAGTCCTTAAGTTGTAACAATGACCCGGGAACCTCTAAACCACCAGGTTTTTCTAAACCAATGTGGACAACGACGGCTCGTATTAGGGGAACATCATATATCCCTAGAAACTTGGCAAAACGAACCAAAACTGAAGAAGAAGAAACGAGCGAGTCGGAATAAGATAGTTGTATTCGTGTGGTGTAATATATGTAATATAGTGTTCTTATGCTTTATGATATATGTAAAAATTGCTTGTATTAATAAGTATTTTTTTATGAATCTAACTCTTGTCAATTTTACAGTTTAAAAACACAAAATGGATAGACAACCCAATATTTTAAGAGACCTACCCAGAGACATGATTGATGAAATCTTGTCTAGAGTCGGCCAGAATTCCTCGGCACAACTATTTAAGGCGAGATCAGTTTGTAAGACATTCGAAGAACGTTCCAAGAATGTCTTGGTTTATAAGAGACTTTCGTTTGAAAGATGGGGGATATCACATTGGGAAACCCATAAGTTACGATGTGTTTACTTTGACGCATATATTGCGGGGAACCCAAATGCTATTTTACGCAACGGGTTAAGAAATTATTTTGACTCAATATATCCGAATATTGGACTTCGTGATTTAGAAAAAGCGGCTAACATGCAACATAAAGAAGCATGTTATGCTTACGGATTAGTAATGTTCGCTTCTCACCAAAGTGAGAACAAGAACATCGGGCTACAACTATTAAACAAAACGTTTCCACAAGTGACGGAGTCGGTAATATGGGTAAGAAATGAGGTTTTTAGATTATTACGGGACTGTTGGACATTACGTAACCCTCGTCCCTTTGACGACGTTACAACACGCTGTCTTATCAACGACCATAACGGTTATGTTCCACAAGACCAAGGATGGGAAGTAGTCCTAGTAAAACCAGAATGCATGACTTGTTTCTGGACGTATGAATTACGTGTCTTTATTGCCTTTGCTGAACGACTTGTGTACTAGCTAGAATTATCTTCACAACTATCTTGTATCAAAGTTATTGTGTGCTATATTTCATGCTTTATGTAAAATAAGCGGTATTGTAAGTTTGTAAAATATTGTATAAAAGTTTGAACGCGAAATATTATTATAATCAGTTTTTCATATAGAATTGTAGTAGTTGAATTGTATATTAGCTACTAAGTATGAACTTAACGGGTAGGTACTACCCGAATTTAAACTTATAAAACGCTAATATGAAGAAAAAGCTTTTATAAATGAGTTCATATTATGCTACGAAATACTATTAACTACTCTTAATATTCTGTATGATTAACTTGTTCCATTTGACTATTTTGAAGGAAATGGCACCGACTACTCGACACACCGTGAATATGAATGAAGAGAAATTCCATACTTTTCTAGCTTCAAACATAGCCGCAGTACAGGCTGCGCTACATACCAACAATAACCTTGGATCTAGCAGTACAGGAAATCGTGTAGGATGCACCTACAAAGAATTCACTGCCTGCAAACCTTTGGAATTTGATGGAACCGAAGGACCGATCGGATTGAAACGGTGGACCGAGAAGGTCGAATCGGTGTTTGCCATAAGTAAGTGTACTGAAGAGGACAAAGTGAAGTACGCTACGCATACCTTCACAGGTTCTGCGTTAACATGGTGGAATACCTATCTAGAGCAAGTGGGACAAGATGATGCGTACGCACTACCGTGGTCAGCATTCAAGCACTTGATGAACGAGAAGTACCGTCCCAGAACCGAGGTCAATAAGCTCAAGACAGAACTTAGAGGGTTACGAACCCAAGGATTTGATATTACCACGTACGAAAGACGATTCACAGAATTGTGCCTATTGTGTCCGGGAGCATTCGAAGATGAGGAAGAGAAGATCGATGCATTTGTGAAAGGATTACCGGAAAGAATCCAAGAAGATATAAGTTCACACGAGCCCGCCTCCATACAACAGGCATGTAGAATGGCTCACAAACTAGTGAACCAGATTGAAGAAAGAATTAAAGAACAGACTGCTGAAGAGGCCAATGTGAAGCAATTCAAAAGAAAGTGGGAGGAAAACGGTGATAAGAATCACCAATACAACAACAACAGCAATTACAACAATAATCGCAACAACTATCCCAACAATCGCAACTTCAATCGCAACTACAACAAACGGCCCAACAACAACAACAACAACAACAACAGCAACTACAACAATCATCCCAACAACAATAATAACCGCAACAACAACAACAATCAGAAGCAGCTATGCCAAAGGTGTGAAAAGTATCACTCGGGGTTCTGCACTAAATTTTGCAATAAGTGTAAAAGAAATGGTCATAGCGCGGCGAAGTGTGAGGTCTACGAACCAAGGGTTAATAGAACGAAAGGAACAAATGGTGTCGTAACGAATAATGGCGGAGCAAATAGTGTCGGAGCAAGTTATGCCAATGTATTTTGTTATAAATGTGGAAAACTGGGCCACATTATTAGAAATTGCCCGAACCAGGAGAATACGAATGGACAATTCCGCGGAAGAGTTTTCAATATTAATGCGGCAGAGGCACAGGAAGACCTGGAGCTTGTTACGGGTACGTTTCTTATTGACAATAAATCTGCTTACGTTTTATTTGATTCGGGTGCGGATAGAAGCTATATGAGTAGAGATTTTTGTGCTAAATTAAGTTGTCCATTGACGCCGTTGGATAGTAAATTTTTACTCGAATTAGCAAACGGTAAATTAATTTCAGCAGATAATATATGCCGGAATCGAGAAATTAAACGGGTTAGCGAAACATTTAAGATTGACTTGATACCAGTAGAGTTAGGGAGTTTTGATGTAATAGTTGGCATGGACTGGCTGAAGAAGGTGAAAGCAGAGATCGTATGTTATAAAAATGCAATTCGCATTGTACGAGAAGAAGGAGAACCCTTAATGGTGTACGGAGAAAAGGGCAACACGAAGCTACATCTTATTAGTAATTTGAAGGCACTAAAACTAATAAGAAAAGGTTACTATGCTGTTCTAGCACACGTCGAGAAAGTACA
This sequence comes from Rutidosis leptorrhynchoides, assembly GCF_046630445.1. NCBI lineage: Eukaryota > Viridiplantae > Streptophyta > Magnoliopsida > Asterales > Asteraceae > Rutidosis > Rutidosis leptorrhynchoides. The sequence goes on from NC_092343.1 coordinate 410,353,038, forward strand.
AACTGAAGAAAAGAGCATCAATGATGTTCCTATCGCAAAAGAATTTCTCGATGTATTTCCGAAAGAATTACCGGGATTACCCCCACATCGATCCTTTGAATTTCAAATAGATCTTGTACCAGGAGCTGCACCAATAGCTCGTGCTCCTTACAGACTCGCACCCAGCGAGATGAAAGAACTACAAAGCCAATTACAAGAACTTTTAGAGCGTGGTTTCATTCGACCAAGCACATCACCGTGGGGAGCTCCTGTTTTGTTTGTCAAGAAGAAAGATGGTACATTCAGGTTGTGTATCGACTACCGAGAGTTGAACAAACTTACCATCAAGAACCGCTACCCACTACCGAGAATCGACGACTTATTTGATCAACTACAAGGCTCGTCGGTTTATTCGAGGATCGATTTACGTTCTGGATATCATCAAATGCGAGTAAAGGAGGATGATATTCTAAAAACTGCTTTTAGGACGCGTTATGGTCATTACGAGTTTATGGTTATGCCGTTTGGATTGGCTAACGCACCAGCTGTGTTCATGGACCTTATGAACCGAGTGTGTGGGCCATATCTTGACAAGTTTGTCATTATTTTCATCGATGACATACTTATTTACTCAAAGAATGATCAAGAGCACGAAGAACATTTGAGAAAAGTGCTAGAAGTATTGAGGAAAGAAAAACTGTACGCTAAGTTTTCAAAGTGTGCATTTTGGTTGGAAGAAGTTCAATTCCTCGGTCACATAGTAAACAAAGAAGGTATCCAGGTGGATCCGGCAAAGATAGAAACTGTTGAAAAGTGGGAAACCCCGAAAACTCCGAAACACATACACCAGTTTTTAGGACTAGCTGGTTACTACAGAAGGTTCATCCAAGACTTTTCCAGAATAGAAAAACCCTTGACTGCATTAACGCATAAAGGGAAGAAATTTGAATGGAATGATGAACAAGAGAAAGCGTTTCAGTTATTGAAGAAAAAGCTAACTACGGCACCTATATTGTCATTGCCTGAAGGGAATGATGATTTTGTGATTTATTGTGACGCATCAAAGCAAGGTCTCGGTTGTGTATTAATGCAACGAACGAAGGTGATTGCTTATGCGTCTAGACAATTGAAGATTCACGAACAAAATTATACGACGCATGATTTGGAATTAGGCGCGGTTGTTTTTGCATTAAAGACTTGGAGGCACTACTTATATGGGGTCAAAAGTATTATATATACCGACCACAAAAGTCTTCAACACATATTTAATCAGAAACAACTGAATATGAGGCAGCGTAGGTGGATTGAATTATTGAATGATTACGACTTTGAGATTCGTTACCACCCGGGGAAGGCAAATGTGGTAGCCGATGCCTTGAGCAGGAAGGACAGAGAACCCATTCTAGTAAAATCTATGAATATAATGATTCATAATAACCTTACTACTCAAATAAAGGAGGCGCAACAAGGAGTTTTAAAAGAGGGAAATTTAAAGGAGGAAATACCCAAAGGATCGGAGAAGCATCTTAATATTCGGGAAGACGGAACCCGGTATAGGGCTGAAAGGATTTGGGTACCAAAATTTGGAGATATGAGAGAAATGGTACTTAGAGAAGCTCATAAAACCAGATACTCAATACATCCTGGAACGGGGAAGATGTACAAGGATCTCAAGAAATATTTTTGGTGGCCGGGTATGAAAGCCGATGTTGCTAAATACGTGGGAGAATGTTTGACGTGTTCTAAGGTCAAAGCTGAGCATCAGAAACCATCAGGTCTACTTCAACAACCCGAAATCCCGGAATGGAAATGGGAAAACATTACCATGGATTTCATCACTAAATTTCCAAGGACTGCAAGTGGTTTTGATACTATTTGGGTAATAGTTGATCATCTCACCAAATCAGCACACTTCCTTCCAATAAGAGAAGATGACAAGATGGAGAAGTTAGCACGACTGTATTTGAAGGAAGTCGTCTCCAGACATGGAATACCAATCTCTATTATCTCTGATAGGGATGGCAGATTTATTTCAAGATTCTGGCAGACATTACAGCAAGCATTAGGAACTCGTCTAGACATGAGTACTGCCTATCATCCACAAACTAATGGGCAGAGTGAAAGGACGATATAAACGCTTGAAGACATGCTACGAGCATGTGTTATTGATTTCGAAAACAGTTGGGATCGACATCTACCGTTAGCAGAATTTTCCTACAACAACAGCTACCATTCAAGCATTGAGATGGCGCCGTTTGAAGCACTTTATGGAAGAAAGTGCAGGTCTCCTATTTGTTGGAGTGAAGTGGGGGATAGACAGATTACGGGTCCGGAGATTATACAAGAAACTACCGAGAAGATCATCCAAATTCAACAACGGTTAAAAACCGCCCAAAGTCGACAAAAGAGCTACGCTGACATTAAAAGAAAAGATATAGAATTTGAAATTGGAGAGATGGTCATGCTTAAAGTTGCACCTTGGAAAGGCGTTGTTCGATTTGGTAAACGAGGGAAATTAAATCCAAGGTATATTGGACCATTCAAGATTATTGATCGTGTCGGACCAGTAGCTTACCGACTTGAGTTACCTCAACAACTCGCGGCTGTACATAACACTTTCCACGTCTCGAATTTGAAGAAATGTTTTGCTAAAGAAGATCTCACTATTCCGTTAGATGAAATCCAAATCAACGAAAAACTCCAATTCATCGAAGAACCCGTCGAAATAATGGATCGTGAGGTTAAAAGACTTAAGCAAAACAAGATACCAATTGTTAAGGTTCGATGGAATGCTCGTAGAGGACCCAAGATCACCTGGGAGCATGAAGATCAGATGAAGAAGAAATACCCGCACTTATTTCCAGAAGATACGTCAACACCTCCAACTGCTAAAAATTTCGGGACGAAATTTATTTAACGGGTAGGTACTGTAGTGACCCGAACTTTTCCATGTTTATATATATTAAATGAAATTTTTATTTACATGATTAAGTGTTTCCAACATGTTAAGCAATCAAACTTGTGAAGACTTGATTAATTGAAATAGGTTTCATATAGACAATTGACCACCCAAGTTGACCGGTGATTCACGAACGTTAAAACTTGTAAAAACTATATGATGACATATATATGGTTATATATATAGTTAACATGATATTATGATAAGTAAACATATCATTAAGTATATTAACAATGAAATACATATGTAAAAACAAGACTACTAACTTAATGATTTTGAAACGAGACATATATGTAACGATTATCGTTGTAACGACATTTAATGTATATATATCATATTATGAGATATTCATACATCATAATATCATGATAATATAATAATTTAAAATCTCTTTTGTTATAATAAACAATGGGTTAACAACATTCAACAAGATCGTTAACCTAAAGGTTTCAAAACAACATTTACATGTAACGACTAACGATGACTTCACGACTCAGTTAAAATGTATATACATGTAGTGTTTTAATATGTATTCATACACTTTTGAAAGACTTCAAGACACTTATCAAAATACTTCTACTTAACAAAAATGCTTACAATTACATCCTCGTTCAGTTTCATCAACAATTCTACTCGTATGCACTCGTATTCGTACTCGTACAATACACAGCTTTTAGATGTATGTACTATTGGTATATACACTCCAATGATCAGCTCTTAGCAACCCATGTGAGTCACCTAACACATGTGGGAACCATCATTTGGCAACTAGCATGAAATATCTCATAAAATTACAAAAATATGAGTAATCATTCATGACTTATTTACATGAAAACAAAATTACATATCCTTTATATCTAATCCATACACCAACGACCAAAAACACCTACAAACACTTTCATTCTTCAATTTTCTTCATCTAATTGATCTCTCTCAAGTTCTATCTTCAAGTTCTAAGTGTTCTTCATAAATTCCAAAAGTTCTAGTTTCATAAAATCAAGAATACTTTCAAGTTTGCTAGCTCACTTCCAATCTTGTAAGGTGATCATCCAACCTCAAGAAATCTTTGTTTCTTACAGTAGGTTATCATTCTAATACCAGGTAATAATCATATTCAAACTTTGGTTCAATTTCTATAACTATAACAATCTTATTTCAAGTGATGATCTTACTTGAACTTGTTTTCGTGTCATGATTTTGCTTCAAGAACTTCGAGCCATCCAAGGATCCATTGAAGCTAGATCCATTTTTCTCTTTTCCAGTAGGTTTATCCAAGGAACTTAAGGTAGTAATGATGTTCATAACATCATTCGATTCATACATATAAAGCTATCTTATTCGAAGGTTTAAACTTGTAATCACTAGAACATAGTTTAGTTAATTCTAAACTTGTTCTCAAACAAAAGTTAATCCTTCTAACTTGACTTTTAAAATCAACTAAACACATGTTCTATATCTATATGATATGCTAACTTAATGATTTAAAACCTGAAAACACGAAAAACACCGTAAAACCGGATTTACGCCGTCGTAGTAACACCGCGGGCTGTTTTGGGTTAGTTAATTAAAAACTATGATAAACTTTGATTTAAAAGTTGTTATTCTGAGAAGATGATTTTTATTATGAACATGAAACTATATCCAAAAATTATGGTTAAACTCAAAGTGGAAGTATGTTTTCTAAAATGGTCATCTAGACGTCGTTCTTTCGACTGAAATGACTACCTTTACAAAAACGACTTGTAACTTATTTTTCCGACTATAAACCTATAATTTTTCTGTTTAGATTCATAAAATAGAGTTCAATATGAAACCATAGCAATTTGATTCACTCAAAACGGATTTAAAATGAAGAAGTTATGGGTAAAACAAGATTGGATAATTTTTCTCATTTTAGCTACGTGAAAATTGGTAACAAATCTATTCCAACCATAACTTAATCAACTTGTATTGTATATTATGTAATCTTGAGATACCATAGACACGTATACAATGTTTCAACCTATCATGTCGACACATCTATATATATTTCGGAACAACCATAGACACTCTATATGTGAATGTTGGAGTTAGCTATACAGGGTTGAGGTTGATTCCAAAATATATATAGTTTGAGTTGTGATCAATACTGAGATACGTATACACTGGGTCGTGGATTGATTCAAGATAATATTTATCGATTTATTTCTGTACATCTAACTGTGGACAACTAGTTGTAGGTTACTAACGAGGACAGCTGACTTAATAAACTTAAAACATCAAAATATATTAAAAGTGTTGTAAATATATTTTAAACATACTTTGATATATATGTATATATTGTTATAGGTTCGTGAATCAACTAGTGGCCAAGTCTTACTTCCCGACGAAGTAAAAATCTGTGAAAGTGAGTTATAGTCCCACTTTTAAAATCTAATATTTTTGGGATGAGAATACATGCAGGTTTTATAAATGATTTACAAAATAGACACAAGTACATGAAACTACATTCTATGGTTGAATTATCGAAATCGAATATGCCCCTTTTTATTAAGTCTGGTAATCTAAGAATTAGGGAACAGACACCCTAATTGACGCGAATCCTAAAGATAGATCTATTGGGCCTGACAAACCCCATCCAAAGTACCGGACGCTTTAGTACTTCGAAATTTATATCATATCCGAAGGGTGTCCCGGAATGATGGGGATATTCTTATATATATATATGCATCTTGTTAATGTAGGTTACCAGGTGTTCACCATATGAATGATTTTTATCTCTATGTATGGGATGTGTATTGAAATATGAAATCTTGTGGTCTATTGTTACGATTTGATATATATAGGTTAAACCTATAACTCACCAACATTTTTGTTGACGTTTAAAGCATGTTTATTCTCAGGTGAATACTAAGAGCTTCCGCTGTTGCATACTAAAATAAGGACAAGATTTGGAGTCCATGTTTGTATGATATTGTGTAAAAACTGCATTCAAGAAACTGATTTCGATGTAACATATTTGTATTGTAAACCATTATGTAATGGTCGTGTGTAAACAGGATATTTTAGATTATCATTATTTGATAATCTACGTAAAGCTTTTTAAACCTTTATTTATGAAATAAAGGTTATGGTTTGTTTTAAAAATGAATGCAGTCTTTGAAAAACGTCTCATATAGAGGTCAAAACCTCGCAACGAAATCAATTAATATGGAACGTTTTTAATCAATAAGAACGGGACATTTCAGTCCCGACTTGAACACAAGGACAAGGGTCACTCCTCTCTTCATGATAATTGAACTTCGCTGACTTTCATGTAAAAATCTCACTTGAGAGATGTACTACATGAATTATCTATGTGCAATATTTGCTTTGAATAAAATGTGTGCTTGTTGTGTTTTAATAAATATTTTCCAATGTTCACAATTTAAGGGGGAGCTTTGCTCTAAGGGCGAGCATAGTTCTAGGGGAGCTAACCTTTTTGCTTCCACAAAAGGGGGAGAAAGATGGATACAAGTGATTGTTAACACTTGCGTATTTATAGCAAAATGTCCCTCATCACTTGTATGTTTGTCATCATCAAAAAGAGGGAGAATGTTAGTTGAATGTTGGTTAATGAACTAAACGACAAATTTAAGTATGATGATTAACCAAAGAATATATTTTGATGATGACACATACATATGTATAAGTGATGACCGACATCTTAACATAAAACACGCAAGGTCACTAATCCATACTTTATCTTGCAAATGACCAAGTCAAACATAGCTTAAAGAATAGAATTAAAAGTTCAGCAACATACACGGTCAAAGGCACGGTTGACGGCATAGCCAGCCGCAGAAACCCAAACTGAATAGCAATGCAGTTTTGTGAAAACAAGTTGCACGGTCGCCACCACGATCAACCGCAGTGCGACCGCAGTTTTCTCTGTTACCAATTTTGACCAAATAAAGTTTGACTAGTTCCCGACATCTATAATTCATGAAACCTTTCTTAACACGCTTAGAATAGATGCCCTCTCCATACTCAATTGAGTTTTGGTCATAAAAACACTAATCGTGGTTAATTACGCCTAATGACATCTTAATGACAAATTAACCAAGATTAGGCATAACATATAAGTGTTAATCAACAACTTGTGATCTTAATTCTTATCTAGACATTCTTAGTATGATCATCAAGTACCAACACACTTAAGCCAATGTCACTAAAACAATAATTACTATCAAAGATGACTTGGTGATTAATTAAAGGAAAATGAAGAACAATGCTTTCAAGTGTACTAGTAAAGACTTGTAATCCTAAAATACACTTAGATACATTTAGGGTGGTCACTAATTCCCAACTAGAGATTTCTCTTCCCTTGTGCATGTGTTGGACATTAATGTGTGCTTACACATTAATCATGCAATATGTTATATTGTAAGTAAGCATGCTAAAATCTTAAATTACAAGTTGTGCAAATATCTATATGATTGATCTTATAGTAACTATCTGTTGCTATGTGTGAGTATTACTTGCTACTTGCTAATATGTTTAATACTCATAAATTTGTCAACTTTATTAACATGCTTGCTTTGTACTTACTAGTTAGGATTCAAGTAACTAGTCTACTCCAACAAATTAAGTGTAAATTGGGTCACAATGAAATTATTTACTTGGTCTTGTCTAAGCAACAAATTGTGATTGCTTGTTCAAGTATGACTTAACTTTGATGTCTCTACATACTTAATGATTATCTTAGAAAGACATCATTCAATTAATCTACCTAAGCTTAAAATAAACATGACTTGTGATTAATTGAAACTAGGAAGTTAATGACATATTGACTAGTCTTTAGAATTGAACCAAATGCATTAAAGTGACTAAGTCTTGATCAATCTGAGATTTCTCAAAATATCAATCAAGACACTTCTCCTAGAATGTTAGGTTTACCACTAATGGAGTGTTATGTCACTTTCATGCAATAAGACCAAATCTCACACACTTAATGCATATAGTACATGTATAGGATGTTTGGTTTCTTTTGCAGGTGCTAGAAGGAGTAAAGGTGACAAAATGTGGTGTTCAAATCTCAGTCAAACGTTCATACAACGGATACATATTTTGGACTGGAGCACGCACGGTCGAATCACGGTCGACCGTGCTGGCAACCGTGTGTCAACGGCTATATTTTCAATCCTACTATAAAAGGCAAGCATTGAAGAGCATTTGAAGTTGACCCTCTTGCATATTTCAAAAGCTTATTTCCAGATATCACAAGGGCTCTAATTACTACTCAAATGTGATCAAGTAAGAGAAGATTCTATGATCTTATAGATATAGAATTTGGTTGTTGTAAATTTACTAATTAAAATCATTAATCTTGTGAAATGTCCCGTTCATATTGATTATAAACGTTCCATATTAATTAATTTCGTCGCGAGGTTTTGACCTCTATATGAGACGTTTTTCAAAGACTGCATTCATTTTTATAACAACCATAACCTTTATTTTATCGATAAAGGTTTAAAAAAACATTACGTACATTATCAAATAATGATAATCTAAAATATACCGTTTACACACGACCATTACATAATGGTTTACAATAAAAAATATATTACATCAAAGTAAGTTTCTTGAATGCAGTTTTTACACAATATCATACAAGCATGGACTCCAAATCTTGTCCTTATTTAGTATGCAACAGCGCAAGCTCTTAATAATCACCTGAGAATAAACATGCTTAAAACGTCAACAAAAATGTTGGTGAGTTATAGGTTTAACCTATATATTATCAAATCATAATAACAGACCACAAGATTTCTCATTTTTCATAAATATCATTACACTCGCAAATGCATAAAAATCATTCATATGTTGAACACCTGGTAACCGACGTTAACTTAATGCATAGAATATCCCCAAAACATAACCTCTCGTCTGTATAATAATCTCGAAGTACTAAACCATCCATAACCTGAATGGGGGTTGTTAAGCCCAATAGATCTATCTTTAAGATTCGCGTCAATTAGGGGCCATTTCTTTAATTCTTAGGCTACCAGACTTGAAGGGCGATATTCGGTTTAATAATCTAACCATAGAATGTAGTTTCGCATACTTGTGTCTATTTTGTAAAACATTTATAAAACTGCATGTATTCTCATCCCAAAAATATTAGATTTTAAAAATGGGACTATAACTCACTTTCACAGATTTTTACTTCGTCGGGAAGTAAGACTTGACCACTGGTCGATTCACGAACCTATAACAAATATGTACATATATATCAAAGTATGTTCAAAATATATTTACAACACTTTTAATACATCTTTGATGTTTTAAGTTTATTAAGTCAGCTGTCCTCGTTAGTAACCTACAACTAGTTGTCCAAAGTTAGATGTACAGAAATAAATTGATATATATTATCTTGAATCAATCCACGACCCAGTGTATACACGTCTCAGGCTAGATCACAACTCAAAGTATATATATATATTTTGGAATTAACCTCAACCCTGTATAGCTAACTCCAACATTACTGCATATAGAGTGTCTATGGTTGTTCCAAATAATATATATACATGGGTCGATATGATATGTCAAAACATTTGCATACGTGTCTATGGTATCCCAAGATTACATTATATATTAGAATACATGTATAATACAATATAAGTTAGCTAGGATATGATTAATATAGATTTGTTACAATATTTCCCGTAGCTACAACAATAAAAAAATATCCAATCTTGTTTTACCCATAACTTCTTCGTTTTAAATCCGTTTTGAGTGAATCAAATTGCTATGGTTTCATATTGAACTCTATTTTATGAATCTAAATAGAAAAAGTATAGGTTTATTGTCGGAAATATAAGTTACAAGTCGTTTTTGTAAGAGGTAGTCATTTCAGTCGAAAGAACGACGTCTTGATGACCATTTTGAAAAACATACTTCCATTTTGAGTTTAACCATGATTTTTGGATATAGTTTCATGTTCATAAGAAAAATCATTTTCCCAGAAGAACAACTTTTAAATCAAAGTTTATCATAGTTTTTAATTAACTAACCCAAAACAGCCCGCGGTGTTACTACAACGGCGTATGTTCGGTTTTACGGTGTTCATCGTGTTTCCAGGTTTTAAATTATTAAGTTAGCATATCATATAGATATAGGACATGTGTTTATTTGATTTTAAAAGTCAAGTTAGAAGGATTAACTTCTGTTTGCGAACAAGTTTAGAATTAACTAAACTTTGTTCTAGTGATTACAAGTTTAAACCTTCGAATAGGATAGCTTTATATGTATGAATCGAATGATGTTATGAACATCATTACTACCTCAAGTTTTGTGGATAAACCTACTGGAAAAGAGAAAAATGGATCTAGCTTCAAAGGATCCTTGGATGGCTTGAAAGTTCTTGAAGAAGAATCATGACACGAAAACAAGTTCAAGTAAGGTTTCCACTCGAAATAAGATTGTTATAGTTATAGAAATTGAATCAAAGTTTGAATATGAGTATTACCTTGAATTAGAAAGATATCTTACTGTAAATAAGAAAGATTTCTTGAGATTGGATGATCACTTGAAATGGATTTGCAAGATTGGAAGTAAGCTAGCAAGATTTCTTGAAGTGTTCTTGAATGGTTGTTTTTATGATGATTATGAAATGTCCCATTCTTATTGATTAAAAACGTTCCATATTAATTGATTTCGTTGCGAGGTTTTGACCTCTATATGAGACGTTTTTCAAAGACTGCATTCATTTTAAAACAAACCATAACCTTTATTTCATAAATAAAGGTTTAAAAAGTTTTACGTAGATTATCAAATAATGATAATCTAAAATATCCTGTTTACACACGACCATTACATAATGGTTTACAATACAAATATGTTACAACAAAATAAGTTTCTTGAATGCAGTTTTTACACAATATCATACAAGCATGGACTCCAAATCTCGTCCTTATTTAAGTATGCGACAGCGGAAGCTCTTAATAATCACCTGAGAATAAACATGCTTAAAACGTCAACAAAAATGTTGGTGAGTTATAGGTTTAACCTATATATATCAAATCATAATAATAGACCACAAGATTTCATATTTCAATACACATTCCATACATAGAGATAAAAATCATTCATATGGTGAACATCTGGTAACCGACATTAACAAGATGCATATATAAGAATATCCCCATCATTCCGGGACACCCTTCGGATATGATATAAATTTCAAAGTACTAAAGCATCCGGTACTTTGGATGGGGTTTGTTAGGCCCAATAGATCTATCTTTAGGATTCGCGTCAATTAGGGTGTCTGTTCCCTAATTCTTAGATTACCAGACTTAATAAAAAGGGGCATATTCGATTTTGATAATTCAACCATAGAATGTAGTTTCACGTACTTGTGTCTATTTTGTAAATAATTTATAAAACCTGCATGTATTCTCATCCCAAAAATATTAGATTTTAAAAGTGGGACTATAACTCACTTTCACAGATTTTTACTTCGTCGGGAAGTAAGACTTGGCCACTGGTTGATTCACGAACCTGTAACAATATATACATATATATCAAAGTATGTTCAAAATATATTTACAATACTTTTAATATATTTTGATGTTTTAAGTTTAAGTCAGCTGTCCTCGTTAGTAACCTACAACTAGTTGTCCACAGTTAGATGTACAGAAATAAATCGATAAATATTATCTTGAATCAATCCACGACCCAGTGTATACGTATCTCAGTATTGATCACAACTCAAACTATATATATTTTGGAATCAACCTCAACCCTGTATAGCTAACTCCAACATTCACATATAGAGTGTCTATGGTTGTTCCGAAATATATATAGATGTGTCGACATGATAGGTCGAAACATTGTATACGTGTCTATGGTATCTCAAGATTACATAATATACAATACAAGTTGATTAAGTTATGGTTGGAATAGATTTGTTACCAATTTTCACGTAGCTAAAATGAGAAAAATTATCCAATCTTGTTTTACCCATAACTTCTTCATTTTAAATCCGTTTTGAGTGAATCAAATTGCTATGGTTTCATATTGAACTCTATTTTATGAATCTAAACAGAAAAATTATAGGTTTATAGTCGGAAAAATAAGTTACAAGTCGTTTTTGTAAAGGTAGTCATTTCAGTCAAAAGAACGACGTCTAGATGACCATTTTAGAAAACATACTTTCACTTTGAGTTTAACCATAATTTTTGGATATAGTTTCATGTTCATAATAAAAATCATTTTCTAAGAATAAAAACTTTTAAATCAAAGTTTATCATAGTTTTTAATTAACTAACCCAAAATAGCCCGCGGTGTTACTACAACGGCGTAAATCCGGTTTTACGGTGTTTTTCGTGTTTCCAGGTTTTAAATCATTAAGTTAGAATATCATATAGATATAGAACATGTATTTAGTTGATTTTAAAAGTCAAGTTAGAAGGATTAACTTTTGTTTGCGAACAAGTTTAGAATTAACTAAACTATGTTCTAGTGATTACAAGTTTAAACCTTCGAATAAGATAGCTTTATATGTATGAATCGAATGATGTTATGAACATCATTACTACCTTAAGTTCCTTAGATAAACCTACTGGAAAAGAGAAAAATGGATCTAGCTTCAACGGATCCTTGGATGGCTCGAAGTTCTTGAAGCAGAATCATGACACGAAAACAAGTTCAAGTAAGATCATCACTTGAAATAAGATTGTTATAGTTATAGAAATTGAACCAAAGTTTGAATATGATTATTACCATGTATTAGAATTATAACCTACTGTAAGAAACAAAGATTTCTTGAGGTTGGATGATCACCTTACAAGATTGGAAGTGAGCTAGCAAACTTGAAAGTATTCTTGATTTTATGTAACTAGAACTTGTAGAATTTATGAAGAACACTTAGAACTTGAAGATAGAACTTGAGAGAGATAAATTAGATGAAGAAAATTGAAGAATGAAAGTGTTTGTAGGTGTTTTTGGTCGTTGGTGTATGGATTAGATATAAAGGATATGTAATTTTGTTTTCATGTAAATAAGTCATGAATGATTACTCATATTTTTGTAATTTTATGAGATATTTCATGCTAGTTTCCAAATGATGGTTCCCACATGTGTTAAGTGACTCACATGGGCTGCTAAGAGCTGATCATTGGAGTGTATATACCAATAGTACATACATCTAAAAGCTGTGTATTGTACGAGTACGAATACGGGTGCATACGAGTAGAATTGTTGATGAAACTGAACGAGGATGTAATTGTAAGTATTTTTGTTAAGTAGAAGTATTTTGATAAGTGTATTGAAGTCTTTCAAAAGTATATAAATACATATTAAAACACTACATGTATATACATTTTAACTGAGTCGTTAAGTCATCGTTAGTCGTTACATGTAAATGTTGTTTTGAAACCTTTAGGTTAACGATCTTGTTGAATGTTTTTAACCCATTGTTTATTATAACAAATGAGATGTTAAATTGTTATATTATCATGATATTATGATATATAATATATCTTAGTATGATATATATACAGTTAAATGTCGTTACAACGATAATCGTTACATATATGTCTCGTTTCGAAATCATTAAGTTAGTAGTCTTATTTTTACATATGTATTTCATTGTTAATACACTTAATAATATATTTACTTATCATTTAACATAATTAACCAAGTGTATCAATATCTTAATATGATTCATATGTACCTAGTAAGACGTTGTTATAATGATAATCGTTATATATATCGTTTTCGAGTTTCTTAAATTAATAGTCTCATTTTTATGTATATAACTCATTGTTAAAATACCTAATGAGATACATACTTATAATAAAATCATGTTAACTATATATATATCCATATATATGTCATCATATAGTTTTTACAAGTTTTAACGTTCGTGAATCACCGGTCAACTTGGGTGGTCAATTGTCTATATGAAACATATTTCAATTAATCAAGTCTTAACAAGTTTGATTGCTTAACATGTTGGAAACATTTAATCATGTAAATATCAATCTCAATTAATATATATAAACATGGAAAAGTTCGGGTCACTACAGTACCTACCCGTTAAATAAATTTCGTCCTGAAATTTTAAGCTGTTGAAGGTGTTGACGAATCTTCTGGAAATAGATGCGGGTATTTCTTCTTCATCTTATCTTCATGCTCCTAGGTGAACTCAGGTCCTCTACGAGCATTCCATCAAACCTTAACAATTAGTATCTTATTTTGGTTAAGTCTTTTAACCTCACGATCCATTATTTTGACGGGTTCTTCGATGAATTGAAGTTTTTCGTTGATTTGGATTTCATCTAACGGAATAGTGAGATCTTCTTTAGCAAAACATTTCTTCATATTTGAGACGTGGAAAGTGTTATGTACAGTCGCGAGTTGTTGAGGTAACTCAAGTCGGTAAGCTACTGGTCCGACACGATCAATAATCTTGAATGGTCCAATATACCTTGGATTTAATTTCCCTCGTTTAACAAATCGAACAACGCCTTTCCAAGGTGCAACTTTAAGCATGACCATCTCTCCAATTTCAAATTCTATATCTTTTCTTTTAATGTCAGCGTAGCTCTTTTGTCGGCTTTGGGCGGTTTTCAACCGTTGTTGAATTTGGATGATCTTCTCGGTAGTTTCTTGTATAATCTCCGGACCCGTAATCTGTCTATCCCCCACTTCACTCCAACAAATCGGAGACCTGCACTTTCTACCATAAAGTGCTTCAAACGGCGCCTTCTCAATGCTTGAATGGTAGCTGTTGTTGTAGGAAAATTCTGCTAACGGTAGATGTCGATCCCAACTGTTTCCGAAATCAATAACACATGCTCGTAGCATGTCTTCAAGCGTTTGTATCATCCTTTCGCTCTGCCCATCAGTTTGTGGATGATAGGCAGTACTCATGTCTAGACGAGTTCCTAATGCTTGCTGTAATGTCTGCCAGAATCTTGAAATAAATCTGCCATCCCTATCAGAGATAATAGAGATTGGTATTCCATGTCTGGAGACGACTTCCTTCAAATACAGTCGTGCTAACTTCTCCATCTTGTCATCTTCTCTTATTGGTAGGAAGTGTGCTGATTTGGTGAGACGATCAACTATTACCCAAATAGTATCAAAACCACTTGCAGTCCTTGGCAATTTAGTGATGAAATCCATGGTAATGTTTTCCCATTTCCATTCCGGGATTTCGGGTTGTTGAAGTAGACCTGATGGTTTCTGATGCTCTGCTTTGACCTTAGAACACGTCAAATATTCTCCTACATATTTAGCAACATCGGCTTTCATACCCGGCCACCAAAAATGATTCTTGAGATCCTTGTACATCTTTCCCGTTCCAGGATGTATTGAGTATCTGGTTTTATGAGCTTCTCTAAGTACCATTTCTCTCATATCTCCAAATTTTGGTACCCAAATCCTTTCAGCCCTATACCGGGTTTCGTCTTCCCGAATATTAAGATGCTTATCTGATCCTTTGGGTATTTCATCCTTTAAATTTCCCTCTTTTAAAACTCCTTGTTGCGCCTCCTTTATTTGAGTAGTAAGGTTATTATGAATCATTATATTCATAGATTTTACTCGAATGGGTTCTCTGTCCTTCCTGCTCAAGGCATCGACTACCACATTTGCCTTCCCCGGGTGGTAACGAATCTCAAAGTCGTAATCATTCAACAATTCAATCCACCTACGCTGCATCATATTCAGTTGTTTCTGATTAAATATGTGTTGAAGACTTTTGTGGTCGGTATATATAATACTTTTGACCCCATATAAGTAGTGCCTCCAAGTCTTTAATGCAAAAACAACCGCGCCTAATTCCAAATCATGCATCGTATAATTTTGTTCGTGAATCTTCAATTGTCTAGACGCATAAGCAATCACCTTCGTTCGTTGCATTAATACACAACCGAGACCTTGCTTTGATGCGTCACAATAAATCACAAAATCATCATTCCCTTCAGGCAATGACAATATAGGTGCCGTAGTTAGCTTTTTCTTCAATAACTGAAACGCTTTCTCTTGTTCATCATTCCATTCAAATTTCTTCCCTTTATGCGTTAATGCAGTCAAGGGTTTTGCTATTCTGGAAAAGTCTTGGATGAACCTTCTGTAGTAACCAGCTAGTCCTAAAAACTGGCGTATGTGTTTCGGAGTTTCCCACTTTTCAACAGTTTCTATCTTTGCCGGATCCACCTTAATACCTTCTTTGTTCACTATGTGACCGAGGAATTGAACTTCTTCCAACCAAAATGCACACTTTGAAAACTTAGCATAAAATTCTTCCTTCCTCAATACTTCTAACACCTTTCTCAAATGTTCACCATGTTCTTGGTCATTCTTTGAGTAAATAAGTATGTCATCAATGAAAATAATGACAAAGTTGTCAAGGTATGGTCCACACACTCGGTTCATAAGGTCCATGAACACAGCTGGTGCATTAGTTAAACCAAATGGCATGACCATAAACGCGTAATGACCGTAACGTGTTCTGAAAGCAGTCTTTGGAATATCATCTTCTTTCACCCGCATTTGATGATACCCGGAACGTAAGTCAATCTTTGAATAAACAGACGAGCCTTGTAGTTGATCAAATAATTCGTCGATTCTCGATAGTGGGTAGCGGTTCTTGATGGTAAGTTTGTTCAACTCTCGGTAGTCGATACACAACCTGAATGTACCATCTTTCTTCTTGACAAACAAAACAGGAGCTCCCCACGGTGATGTGCTTGGTCGAATGAAACTACGCTCTAAAAGTTCTTGTAATTGGCTTTGTAGTTCTTTCATCTCGCTGGGTGCGAGTCTGTAAGGAGCACGAGCTATTGGTGCAGCTTCTGGTACAAGATCTATTTGAAATTCAACGGATCGATGTGGGGGTAATCCCGGTAATTCTTTCGGAAATACATCGGGAAATTCTTTTGCAATGGGAACATCATTGATGCTCTTTTCTTCAGTTTGTACTTTCTCGACTTGTGCTAGAATAGCATAGCAACCTTTTCTTATTAGTTTTTGTGCCTTCAAATTACTAATAAGATGTAGCTTCGTGTTGCCCTTTTCTCCGTACACCATTAAGGGTTTTCCTTTTTCTCGTATAATGCGAATTTCATTTTTGTAACAACCGATCTCTGCTTTCACTTCTTTCAACCAGTCCATACCGATTATCACATCAAAACTCCCTAACTCTACTGGTATCAAATCAATCTTAAATGTTTCGCTAACCAGTTTAATTTCTCAATTCCGACATATATTATCTGCTGAAATTAATTTACCATTTGCTAATTCTAGTAAAAATTTACTATCCAAAGGCGTCAATGGACAACTTAATTTAGCACAAAAATCTCTACTCATATAGCTTCTATCCGCACCCGAATCAAATAAAACGTAAGCAGATTTATTGTCAATAAGAAACGTACCAGTAACAAGCTCCGGGTCTTCCTGTGCCTCTGCCGCATTAATATTGAAAACACTTCCGCGGCCTTGTCCATTCGTGTTCTCCTGGTTCGGGAAATTTCTAATAATGTGGCCCGGTTTTCTGAAATGTTCCGTTCTTATTGATTAAAAACGTTCCATATTAATTGATTTCGTTGCGAGGTTTTGACCTCTATATGAGACGTTTTTCAAAGACTGCATTCATTTTTAAACAAACCATAACCTTTATTTCATCAATAAAGGTTTAAAAAGCTTTACGTAGATTATCAAATAATGATAATCTAAAATATCCTGTTTACACACGACCATTACATAATGGTTTACAATACAAATATGTTACAACAAAATAAGTTCCTTGAATGCAGTTTTTACACAATATCATACAAGCATGGACTCCAAATCTTGTCCTTATTTAAGTATGCGACAGCGGAAGCTCTTAATAATCACCTGAGAATAAACATGCTTAAAACGTCAACAAAAATGTTGGTGAGTTATAGGTTTAACCTATATATATCAAATCGTAACAATAGACCACAAGATTTCATATTTCAATACACATCCCATACATAGAGATAAAAATCATTCATATGGTGAACACCTGGTAACCGACAATAACAAGATGCATATATAAGAATATCCCCATCATTCCGGGACACCCTTCGGATATGATATAAATTTCGAAGTACTAAAGCATCCGGTACTTTGGATGGGGTTTGTTAGGCCCAATAGATCTATCTTTAGGATTCGCGTCAATTAGGGTGTCTGTTCCCTAATTCTTAGATTACCAGACTTAATAAAAAGGGGCATATTCGATTTCGATAATTCAACCATAGAATGTAGTTTCACGTACTTGTGTCTATTTTGTAAATCATTTATAAAACCTGCATGTATTCTCATCCCAAAAATATTAGATTTTAAAAGTGGGACTATAACTCACTTTCACAGATTTTTACTTCGTCGGGAAGTAAGACTTGGCCACTGATTGATTCACGAACCTATAACAATATATACATATATATCAAAGTATGTTCAAAATATATTTACAACACTTTTAATATATTTTGATGTTTTAAGTTTATTAAGTCAGCTGTCCTCGTTAGTAACCTACAACTAGTTGTCCACAGTTAGATGTACAGAAATAAATCGATAAATATTATCTTGAATCAATCCACGACCCAGTGTATACGTATCTCAGTATTGATCACAACTCAAACTATATATATTTTGGAATCAACCTCAACCCTGTATAGCTAACTCCAACATTCACATATAGAGTGTCTATGGTTGTTCCGAAATATATATAGATGTGTCGACATGATAGGTCGAAACATTGTATACGTGTCTATGGTATCTCAAGATTACATAATATATAATACAAGTTGATTAAGTTATGGTTGGAATAGATTTGTTACCAATTTTCACGTAGCTAAAATGAGAAAAATTATCCAATCTTGTTTTACCCATAACTTCTTCATTTTAAATCCGTTTTGAGTGAATCAAATTGCTATGGTTTCATATTGAACTCTATTTTATGAATCTAAACAAAAAAAGTATAGGTTTCTAGTCGGAAAAATAAGTTACAAGTCGTTTTTGTAAAGGTAGTCATTTCAGTCGAAAGAACGACGTCTAGATGACCATTTTAGAAAACATACTTCCACTTTGAGTTTAACCATAATTTTTGGATATAGTTTCATGTTCATAATAAAAATCAATTTCTCAGAATAAAAACTTTTAAATCAAAGTTTATCATAGTTTTTAATTAACTAACCCAAAACAGCCCGCGGTGTTACTACGACGGCGTAAATCCGGTTTTACGGTGTTTTTCGTGTTTCCAGGTTTTAAATCATTAAGTTAGCATATCATATAGATATAGAACATGTGTTTAGTTGATTTTAAAAGTCAAGTTAGAAGGATTAACTTTTGTTTGCGAACAAGTTTAGAATTAACTAAACTATGTTCTAGTGATTACAAGTTTAAACCTTCGAATAAGATAGCTTTATATGTATGAATCGAATGATGTTATGAACATCATTACTACCTTAAGTTCCTTGGATGAACCTACTGGAAAAGAGAAAAATGGATCTAGCTTCAATGGATCCTTGGATGGCTCAAAGTTCTTGAAGCAAAATCATGACACGAAAACAAGTTCAAGTAAGATCATCACTTGAAATAAGATTGTTATAGTTATAGAAATTGAACCAAAGTTTGAATATGATTATTACCTTGTATTAGAATGATAACCTACTGTAAGAAACAAAGATTTCTTGAGGTTGGATGATCACCTTACAAGATTGGAAGTGAGCTAGCAAACTTGAAAGTATTCTTGATTTTATGAAACTAGAACTTTTGGAATTTATGAAGAACACTTAGAACTTGAAGATAGAACTTGAGAGAGTTCAATTAGATGAAGAAAATTGAAGAATGAAAGTGTTTGTAGGTGTTTTTGGTCGTTGGTGTACGGATTAGATATAAAGGATATGTAATTTTGTTTTCATGTAAATAAGTCATGAATGATTACTCATATTTTTGTAATCTTATGAGATATTTCATGCTAGTTGCCAAATGATGGTTCCCACATGTGTTAGGTGACTCACATGGGCTGCTAAGAGCTGATAATTGGAGTGTATATACCAATAGTACATACATCTAAAAGCTGTGTATTGTACGAGTACGAATACGGGTGCATACGAGTAGAATTGTTGATGAAACTGAACGAGAATGTAATTGTAAGCATTTTTGTTAAGTAGAAGTATTTTGATAAGTGTATTGAAGTCTTTCAAAAGTGTATAAATACATATTAAAACACTACATGTATATACATTTTAACTGAGTCGTTAAGTCATCGTTAGTCGTTACATGTAAGTGTTGTTTTGAAACCTTTAGGTTAACGATCTTGTTAAATGTTGTTAACCCAATGTTTATAATATCAAAAGAGATTTTAAATTATTATATTATCATGATATTATGATGTACGAATATCTCTTAATATGATATATATACATTAAATGTCGTTACAACGATAAACGTTACATATATGTCTCGTTTCAAAATCATTAAGTTAGTAGTCTTGTTTTTACATATGTAGTTCATTATTAATATAATTAATGATATGTTTACTTATCATAATATCATGTTAACTATACATATAACCATATATATGTCATCATATAGTTTTTTTACAAGTTTTAACGTTCGTGAATCACCGGTCAACTTGGGTGGTCAATTGTCTATATGAAACCTATTTCAATTAATCAAGTCTTAACAAGTTTGATTGCTTAACATGTTGGAAACATTTAATCATGTAAATATCAATCTCAATTAATATATATAAACATGGAAAAGTTCGGGTCACTACAGTACCTACCCGTTAAATAAATTTCGTCCCGAAATTTTAAGCTGTTGAAGGTGTTGACGAATCTTCTGGAAATAGATGCGGGTATTTCTTCTTCATCTGATCTTCACGCTCCCAGGTGAACTCGGGTCCTCTACGAGCATTCCATCGAACCTTAACAATTGGTATCTTGTTTTGCTTAAGTCTTTTAACCTCACGATCCATTATTTCGACGGGTTCTTCGATGAATTGGAGTTTTTCGTTGATTTGGATTTCATCTAACGGAATAGTGAGATCTTCTTTAGCAAAACATTTATTCAAATTCGAGACGTGGAAAGTGTTATGTACAGCCGCGAGTTGTTGAGGTAACTCAAGTCGGTAAGCTACTGGTCCGACACGATCAATAATCTTGAATGGTCCAATATACCTTGGATTTAATTTCCCTCGTTTACCAAATCGAACAACGCCTTTCCAAGGTGAAACTTTAAGCATGACCATCTCTCCAATTTCAAATTCTATATCTTTTCTTTTAATGTCAGCGTAGCTCTTTTGTCGACTTTGGGCGGTTTTCAACCGTTGTTGAATTTGGATGATCTTCTCGGTAGTTTCTTGTATAATCTCCGGACCCGTAATCTGTCTATCCCCCACCTCACTCCAACAAATCGGAGACCTGCACTTTCTACCATAAAGTGCTTCAAACGGCGCCATCTCAATGCTTGAATGGTAGCTGTTGTTGTAGGAAAATTCTGCTAACGGTAGATGTCGATCCCAACTGTTTCCGAAATCAATAACACATGCTCGTAGCATGTCTTCAAGCGTTTGTATCGTCCTTTCGCTCTGCCCATCAGTTTGTGGATGATAGGCAGTACTCATGTCTAGACGAGTTCCTAATGCTTGCTGTAATGTCTGCCAGAATCTTGAAATAAATCTGCCATCCCTATCAGAGATAATAGAGATTGGTATTCCATGTCTGGAGACGACTTCCTTCAAATACAGTCGTGCTAACTTCTCCATCTTGTCATCTTCTCTTATTGGTAGGAAGTGTGCTGATTTGGTGAGACGATCAACTATTACCCAAATAGTATCAAAACCACTTGCAGTCCTTGGCAATTTAGTGATGAAATCCATGGTAATGTTTTCCCATTTCCATTCCGGGATTTCGGGTTGTTGAAGTAGACCTGATGGTTTCTGATGCTCAGCTTTGACCTTAGAACACGTCAAACATTCTCCTACGTATTTAGCAACATCGGCTTTCATACCCGGCCACCAAAAATGTTTCTTGAGATCCTTGTACATCTTCCCCGTTCCAGGATGTATTGAGTATCTGGTTTTATGAGCTTCTCTAAGTACCATTTCTCTCATATCTCCAAATTTTGGTACCCAAATCCTTTCAGCCCTATACCGGGTTCCGTCTTCCCGAATATTAAGATGCTTCTCCGATCCTTTGGGTATTTCATCCTTTAAATTTCCCTCTTTTAAAACTCCTTGTTGCGCCTCCTTTATTTGAGTAGTAATGTTATTATGAATCATTATATTCATAGATTTTACTCGAATGGGTTCTCTATCCTTCCTGCTCAAGGCATCGGCTACCACATTTGCCTTCCCCGGGTGGTAACGAATCTCAAAATCGTAATCATTCAATAATTCAATCCACCTACGCTACCTCATATTCAGTTGTTTCTGATTAAATATGTGTTGAAGACTTTTGTGGTCGGTATATATAATACTTTTGACCCCATATAAATAGTGCCTCCAAGTCTTTAATGCAAAAACAACCGCGCCTAATTCCAAATCATGCGTCGTATAATTTTGTTCGTGAATCTTCAATTGTCTAGACGCATAAGCAATCACCTTCGTTCGTTGCATTAATACACAACCGAGACCTTGCTTTGATGCGTCACAATAAATCACAAAATCATCATTCCCTTCAGGCAATGACAATATAGGTGCCGTAGTTAGCTTTTTCTTCAATAACTGAAACGCTTTCTCTTGTTCATCATTCCATTCAAATTTCTTCCCTTTATGCGTTAATGCAGTCAAGGGTTTTGCTATTCTAGAAAAGTCTTGGATGAACCTTCTGTAGTAACCAGCTAGTCCTAAAAACTGGCGTATGTGTTTCGGAGTTTTCGGGGTTTCCCACTTTTCAACAGTTTCTATCTTTGCCGGATCCACCTTAATACCTTCTTTGTTCACTATGTGACCGAGGAATTGAACTTCTTCCAACCAAAATGCACACTTTGAAAACTTAGCGTACAATTCTTCCTTCCTCAATACTTCTAACACCTTTCTCAAATGTTCACCGTGTTCTTGGTCATTCTTTGAGTAAATAAGTATGTCATCAATGAAAACAATGACAAACTTGTCAAGGTATGGTCCACACACTCGGTTCATAAGGTCCATGAACACAGCTGGTGCATTAGTTAAACCAAACGGCATGACCATAAACTCGTAATGACCGTAACGTGTTCTGAAAGCAGTCTTTGGAATATCATCTTCTTTCACCCGCATTTGATGATACCCGGAACGTAAGTCAATCTTTCAATAAACAGACGAGCCTTGTAGTTGATCAAATAAGTCGTCGATTCTCGGTAGTGGGTAGCGGTTCTTGATGGTAAGTTTGTTCAACTCTCGGTAGTCGATACACAACCTGAATGTACCATCTTTCTTCTTGACAAACAAAACAGGAGCTCCCCACGGTGATGTGCTTGGTCGAATGAAACCACGCTCTAAAAGTTCTTGTAATTGGCTTTGCAGTTCTTTCATCTCGCTGGGTGCGAGTCTGTAAGGAGCACGAGGTATTGGTGCAGCTCCTGGTACAAGATCTATTTGAAATTCAACGGATCGATGTGGGGGTAATCCCGGTAATTCTTTCGAAAATACATCGGGAAATTCTTTTGCAATGGGAACATCATTGATGCTCTTCTCTTCAGTTTGTACTTTCTCGACGTGTGCTAGAACAGCATAGCAACCTTTTCTTATTAGTTTTTGTGCCTTCAAATTACTAATAAGATGTAGCTTCGTGTTGCCCTTTTCTCCGTACACCATTAAGGGTTTTCCTTTTTCTCGTATAATGCGAATTGCATTTTTGTAACAAACGATCTCCGCTTTCACTTCTTTCAACCAGTCCATACCGATTATCACATCAAAACTCCCTAACTCTACTGGTATCAAATCAATCTTAAATGTTTCGCTAACCAGTTTAATTTCTCGATTCCGACATATATTATCTGCTGAAATTAATTTACCATTTGCTAATTCGAGTAAAAATTTACTATCCAAAGGCGTCAATGGACAACTTAATTTAGCACAAAAATCTCTACTCATATAGCTTCTATCCGCACCCGAATCAAATAAAACGTAAGCAGATTTATTGTCAATAAGAAACGTACCCGTAACAACCTCCGGGTCTTCCTGTGCCTCTACCGCATTAATATTGAAAACTCTTCCACGGCCTTGTCCATTCGTGTTCTCCTGGTTCGGGCAATTTCTAATAATGTGGCCTGGTTTTCCACATTTATAACAAACTACATTGGCATAACTTGCTCCGACACTACTTGCTCCGCCATTACTCGTTCCGACACCATTTGTTCCTTTCGTTCTATTAACCCCTGGTCCGTAGACCTCACACTTCACCGCGCTATGACCATTTCTTTTACACTTGTTGCAAAATTTGGTGCAGAACCCCGAGTGATTCTTTTCACACCTTTGGCATAGCTGCTTCTGATTGTTGTTGTTGTTGCGGTTATTATTATTGTTGGGATGATTGTTGTAGTTGCTGTTGTTGTTGTTGTTGTTGTTGTTGTTGGGCCGTTTGTTGTAGTTGCGATTGATGTTGCGATTGTTGGGATAATTGTTGCGATTATTGTTGTAATTGTTGTTGTTGTTGTATTGGTGATTCTTATCACCGTTTTCCTCCCACTTTCTTTTGACTTGCTTCACATTGGCCTCTTCAGCAGTCTGTTCTTTAATTCTTTCTTCAATTTGGTTCACGAGTTTGTGAGCCATTCTACATGCCTGTTGTATGGAGGCGGGCTCGTGTGAACTTATATCTTCTTGGATTCTTTCCGGTAATCCTTTCACAAACGCGTCGATCTTCTCTTCCTCATCTTCGAATGCTCCCGGACACAATAGGCACAATTCTGTGAATCGTCTTTCGTACGTGGTAATATCAAATCCTTGGGTTCGTAACCCTCTAAGTTCTGTCTTGAGCTTATTGACCTCGGTTCTGGGACGGTACTTCTCGTTCATCAAGTGCTTGAATGCTGACCACGGTAGTGCGTACGCATCGTCTTGTCCCACTTGCTCTAGATAGGTATTCCACCATGTTAACGCAGAACCTGTGAAGGTATGCGTAGCGTACTTTACTTTGTCCTCTTCAGTACACTTACTTATGGCAAACACCGATTCGACCTTCTCGGTCCACCGTTTCAATCCGATCGGTCCTTCGGTTCCATCAAATTCCAAAGGTTTGCAGGCAGTGAATTCTTTGTAGGTGCATCCTACACGATTTCCTGTACTGCTAGATCCAAGGTTATTGTTGGTATGTAGCGCAGCCTGTACTGCGGCTATGTTTGAAGCTAGAAAAGTACGGAATTCCTCTTCATTCATATTCACGGTGTGTCGAGTAGTCGGTGCCATTTCCTTCAAAATAGTTAAATGGAACAAGTTAATCATACAGAATATTAAGAGTAGTTAATAGTATTTCGTAGCATAATATGAACTCATTTATAAAAGCTTTTTCTTCATATTAGCGTTTTATAAGTTTAAATTCGGGTAGTACCTACCCGTTAAGTTCATACTTAGTAGCTAATATACAATTCAACTACTACAATTCTATATGAAAAACTGATTATAATAATATTTCGCGTTCAAACTTTTATACAATATTTTACAAACTTACAATACCGCTTATTTTACATAAAGCATAAAATATAGCACACAATAACTTTGATACAAGATAGTTGTGAAGACAATTCTAGCTAGTACACAAGTCGTTCAGCAAAGGCAATAAAGACACGTAATTCATACGTCCAGAAACAAGTCATGCATTCTGGTTTTACTAGGACTACTTCCCATCCTTGGTCTTGTGCAACATAACCGTTATGGCCGTTGATAAGACAGCGTGTTGTAACGTCATCAAAGGGATGAGGGTTACGTAATGTCCAACAGTCCCGTAATAATCTAAAAACCTCATTTCTTACCCCAATTACCGACTCCGTCACTTGTGGAAACGTTTTGTTTAATAGTTGTAGCCCGATGTTCTTGTTCTCACTTTGGTGAGAAGCGAACATTACTAATCCGTAAGCATAACATGCTTCTTTATGTTGCATGTTAGCCGCTTTTTCTAAATCACGAAGTCCAATATTCGGATATATTGAGTCAAAATAATTTCTTAACCCGTTGCGTAAAATAGCATTTGGGTTCCCCGCAATATATGCGTCAAAGTAAACACATCGTAACTTATGGGTTTCCCAATGTGATATCCCCCATCTTTCAAACGAAAGTCTCTTATAAACCAAGACATTCTTGGAACGTTCTTCGAATGTCTTACAAACTGATCTCGCCTTAAATAGTTGTGCCGAGGAATTCTGGCCGACTCTAGACAAGATTTCATCAATCATGTCTCCGGGTAGGTCTCTTAAAATATTGGGTTGTCTATCCATTTTGTGTTTTTAAACTGTAAAATAGACAAGAGTTAGATTCATAAAAAAAATACTTATTAATACAAGCAATTTTTACATATATCATAAAGCATACGAACACTATATTACATATATTACACCACACGAATACAACTATCTTATTCTGACTCGCTCGTTTCTTCTTCTTCGGTTTTGGTTCGTTTTGCCAAGTTTCTAGGGATATATGATGTTCCCCTAATACGAGCCGTCGTGATCCACATTGGTTTAGAAAAACCTGGTGGTTTAGAGGTTCCCGGGTCATTGTTACAACTTAAGGACTTCGGGGGTTGACGATACATATAAAGTTCATCGGGGTTGGAATTAGATTTCTCTATTTTTATGCCCTTTCCCTTATTATTTTCTTTTGCCTTTTTAAATTCAGTTGGGGTAATTTCTATAACATCATCGGAATTCTCGTCGAAATCCGATTCATCGGAAAATTGGTAATCCTCCCAATATTTTGCTTCCTTGGCGGAAACACCATTGACCATAATTAACCTTGGTCGGTTGGTTGAGGATTTTCTTTTACTTAACCGTTTTATTATTTCCCCCACCGGTTCTATTTCTTCATCCGGTTCCGATTCTTCTTCCGGTTCCGATTCTTCTTCCGGTTCCGACTCTTCTTCCGGTTCCTCTTCGGGAACTTGTGAATCAGTCCACGAATCATTCCAATTTACATTTGACTCTTCATTATTATTAGGTGAGTCAATGGGACTTGTTCTAGAGGTAGACATCTATCACATAATATCAAACGCGTTAAGAGATTAATATATCACATAATATTCACATGTTAAAAATATATAGTTTCCAACAAAATTTGTTAAGCAATCATTTTTCAAATAAACACGGTCGAAGTCCAGACTCACTAATGCATCCTAACAAACTCGATAAGACACACTAATGCAAAATTCTGGTTCTCTAAGACCAACGCTCGGATACCAACTGAAATGTCCCGTTCTTATTGATTAAAAACGTTCCATATTAATTGATTTCGTTGCGAGGTTTTGACCTCTATATGAGACGTTTTTCAAAGACTGCATTCATTTTTAAACAAACCATAACCTTTATTTCATCAATAAAGGTTTAAAAAGCTTTACGTAGATTATCAAATAATGATAATCTAAAATATCCTGTTTACACACGACCATTACATAATGGTTTACAATACAAATATGTTACAACAAAATAAGTTCCTTGAATGCAGTTTTTACACAATATCATACAAGCATGGACTCCAAATCTTGTCCTTATTTAAGTATGCGACAGCGGAAGCTCTTAATAATCACCTGAGAATAAACATGCTTAAAACGTCAACAAAAATGTTGGTGAGTTATAGGTTTAACCTATATATATCAAATCGTAACAATAGACCACAAGATTTCATATTTCAATACACATCCCATACATAGAGATAAAAATCATTCATATGGTGAACACCTGGTAACCGACAATAACAAGATGCATATATAAGAATATCCCCATCATTCCGGGACACCCTTCGGATATGATATAAATTTCGAAGTACTAAAGCATCCGGTACTTTGGATGGGGTTTGTTAGGCCCAATAGATCTATCTTTAGGATTCGCGTCAATTAGGGTGTCTGTTCCCTAATTCTTAGATTACCAGACTTAATAAAAAGGGGCATATTCGATTTCGATAATTCAACCATAGAATGTAGTTTCACGTACTTGTGTCTATTTTGTAAATCATTTATAAAACCTGCATGTATTCTCATCCCAAAAATATTAGATTTTAAAAGTGGGACTATAACTCACTTTCACAGATTTTTACTTCGTCGGGAAGTAAGACTTGGCCACTGATTGATTCACGAACCTATAACAATATATACATATATATCAAAGTATGTTCAAAATATATTTACAACACTTTTAATATATTTTGATGTTTTAAGTTTATTAAGTCAGCTGTCCTCGTTAGTAACCTACAACTAGTTGTCCACAGTTAGATGTACAGAAATAAATCGATAAATATTATCTTGAATCAATCCATGACCCAGTGTATACGTATCTCAGTATTGATCACAACTCAAACTATATATATTTTGGAATCAACCTCAACCCTGTATAGCTAACTCCAACATTCACATATAGAGTGTCTATGGTTGTTCCGAAATATATATAGATGTGTCGACATGATAGGTCGAAACATTGTATACGTGTCTATGGTATCTCAAGATTACATAATATATAATACAAGTTGATTAAGTTATGGTTGGAATAGATTTGTTACCAATTTTCACGTAGCTAAAATGAGAAAAATTATCCAATCTTGTTTTACCCATAACTTCTTCATTTTAAATCCGTTTTGAGTGAATCAAATTGCTATGGTTTCATATTGAACTCTATTTTATGAATCTAAACAAAAAAAGTATAGGTTTCTAGTCGGAAAAATAAGTTACAAGTCGTTTTTGTAAAGGTAGTCATTTCAGTCGAAAGAACGACGTCTAGATGACCATTTTAGAAAACATACTTCCACTTTGAGTTTAACCATAATTTTTGGATATAGTTTCATGTTCATAATAAAAATCAATTTCTCAGAATAAAAACTTTTAAATCAAAGTTTATCATAGTTTTTAATTAACTAACCCAAAACAGCCCGCGGTGTTACTACGACGGCGTAAATCCGGTTTTACGGTGTTTTTCGTGTTTCCAGGTTTTAAATCATTAAGTTAGCATATCATATAGATATAGAACATGTGTTTAGTTGATTTTAAAAGTCAAGTTAGAAGGATTAACTTTTGTTTGCGAACAAGTTTAGAATTAACTAAACTATGTTCTAGTGATTACAAGTTTAAACCTTCGAATAAGATAGCTTTATATGTATGAATCGAATGATGTTATGAACATCATTACTACCTTAAGTTCCTTGGATGAACCTACTGGAAAAGAGAAAAATGGATCTAGCTTCAATGGATCCTTGGATGGCTCAAAGTTCTTGAAGCAAAATCATGACACGAAAACAAGTTCAAGTAAGATCATCACTTGAAATAAGATTCTTATAGTTATAGAAATTGAACCAAAGTTTGAATATGATTATTACCTTGTATTAGAATGATAACCTACTGTAAGAAACAAAGATTTCTTGAGGTTGGATGATCACCTTACAAGATTGGAAGTGAGCTAGCAAACTTGAAAGTATTCTTGATTTTATGAAACTAGAACTTTTGGAATTTATGAAGAACACTTAGAACTTGAAGATAGAACTTGAGAGAGTTCAATTAGATGAAGAAAATTGAAGAATGAAAGTGTTTGTAGGTGTTTTTGGTCGTTGGTGTACGGATTAGATATAAAGGATATGTAATTTTGTTTTCATGTAAATAAGTCATGAATGATTACTCATATTTTTGTAATCTTATGAGATATTTCATGCTAGTTGCCAAATGATGATTCCCACATGTGTTAGGTGACTCACATGGGCTGCTAAGAGCTGATAATTGGAGTGTATATACCAATAGTACATACATCTAAAAGCTGTGTATTGTACGAGTACGAATACGGGTGCATACGAGTAGAATTGTTGATGAAACTGAACGAGAATGTAATTGTAAGCATTTTTGTTAAGTAGAAGTATTTTGATAAGTGTATTGAAGTCTTTCAAAAGTGTATAAATACATATTAAAACACTACATGTATATACATTTTAACTGAGTCGTTAAGTCATCGTTAGTCGTTACATGTAAGTGTTGTTTTGAAACCTTTAGGTTAACGATCTTGTTAAATGTTGTTAACCCAATGTTTATAATATCAAAAGAGATTTTAAATTATTATATTATCATGATATTATGATGTACGAATATCTCTTAATATGATATATATACATTAAATGTCGTTACAACGATAAACGTTACATATATGTCTCGTTTCAAAATCATTAAGTTAGTAGTCTTGTTTTTACATATGTAGTTCATTGTTAATATAATTAATGATATGTTTACTTATCATAATATCATGTTAACTATACATATAACCATATATATGTCATCATATAGTTTTTTTACAAGTTTTAACGTTCGTGAATCACCGGTCAACTTGGGTGGTCAATTGTCTATATGAAACCTATTTCAATTAATCAAGTCTTAACAAGTTTGATTGCTTAACATGTTGGAAACATTTAATCATGTAAATATCAATCTCAATTAATATATATAAACATGGAAAAGTTCGGGTCACTACATTTTCCACCTTTATAACAAAGTACATTGCCATAACTTGATCCGACACTACTTGCTCCACCATTACTCGTTCCGACACCATTTGTTCCTTTCATTCTATTAACCCCTGGTCCGTAGACCTCACACTTCACCGCGCTATGACCATTTCTTTTACACTTGTTGCAAAATTTGGTGCAGAACCCCGAGTGATACTTTTCACACCTTTGACATAGCTGCTTCTGATTGTTGTTGTTGTTGCGGTTATTATTGTTATTGGGATGATTGTTGTAGTTGCTGTTGTTGTTGTTGTTGTTGTTGTTGTTGTTGTTGTTGTTGTTGTTGGGCCGTTTGTTGTAGTTGCGATTGATGTTGCGATTGTTGGGATAATTGTTGCGATTATTGTTGTAATTGCTGTTGTTGTTGTATTGGTGATTCTTATCACCGTTTTCCTCCCACTTTCTTTTGACTTGCTTCACATTGGCCTCTTCAGCAGTCTGTTCTTTAATTCTTTCTTCAATCTGGTTCACTAGTTTGTGAGACATTCTACATGCCTGTTGTATGGGGGCGGGCTCGTGTGAACTTATATCTTCTTGGATTCTTTCCGGTAATCCTTTCACAAACGCGTCGATCTTCTCTTCCTCATCTTCGAACGCTCCCGGACATAATAGGCATAATTCTGTGAATCGTCTTTCATACGTGGTAATATCAAATCCTTGGGTTCGTAACCCTCTAAGTTCTGTCTTGAGCTTATTGACCTCGGTTCTGGGACGGTACTTCTCATTCATCAAGTGCTTGAATGCTGACCACGGTAGTGCGTACGCATCGTCTTGTCCCACTTGCTCTAGATAGGTATTCCACCATGTTAATGCAGAACCTGTGAAGGTATGCTTAGCGTACTTCACTTTGTCCTCTTCAGTACACTTACTTATGGCAAACACCGATTTGACCTTCTCGGTCCACCGTTTCAATCCGATCGGTCCTTCGGTTCCATCAAATTCCAAAGGTTTGCAGGCAGTGAATTCTTTGTAGGTGCATCCTACACGATTTCCTGTACTGCTAGATCTAAGGTTATTGTTGGTATGTAGCGCAGCCTGTACTGCGGCTATGTTTGAAGCTAGAAAAGTACGGAATTCCTCTTCATTCATATTCACGGTGTGTCGAGTAGTCGGTGCCATTTCCTTCAAAATAGTCAAATGGAACAAGTTAATCATACAGAATATTAAGAGTAGTTAATAGTATTTCATAGCATAATATGAACTCATTTATAAAAGCTTTTTCTTCATATTAGCGTTTTATAAGTTTAAATTCGGGTAGTATCTACCCGTTAAGTTCATACTTAGTAGCTAATATACAATTCAACTACTACAATTCTATATGAAAAACTGATTATAATAATATTTTGCGTTCAAACTTTTACACAATATTTTACAAACCTACAATACCGCTTATTTTACATATAGCATGGAATATAGCACACAATAAATTTGATACAAGATGGTTGTGAAGATAATTCTAGCTAGTACACAAGTCGTTCAGCAAAGGCAATAAATACACGTAATTCATACGTCCAGAAACAAGTCATGCATTCTGGTTTTACTAGGATTACTTCCCATCCTTGGTCTTGTGGAACATAACCGTTATGGCCGTTGATAAGACAGCGTGTTGTAACGTCGTCAAAGGGACGAGGGTTACGTAATGTCCAACAGTCCCGTAACAATCTAAAAACCTCATTTCTTACCCC
This sequence comes from Rutidosis leptorrhynchoides, assembly GCF_046630445.1. NCBI lineage: Eukaryota > Viridiplantae > Streptophyta > Magnoliopsida > Asterales > Asteraceae > Rutidosis > Rutidosis leptorrhynchoides. The sequence goes on from NC_092343.1 coordinate 410,385,322, forward strand.
AATTACCGACTCCGTCACTTGTGGGAACGTTTTGTTTAATAGTTGTAGCCCGATGTTCTTGTTCTCACTTTGTTGAGAAGCGAACATTACTAACCCGTAAGAATAGCATGCTTCTTTATGTTGCATGTTAGCCGCTTTTTCTAAATCATGAAGTCCGATGTTCGGATACATTGAGTCAAAATAATTTCTTAACCCGTTGCGTAAAATAGCACTTGGGTTCCCCGCAATATATGCGTCAAAGTAAAAACATCGTAACTTATGGGTTTCCCAATGTGATATCCCCCATCTTTCAAACGAAAGTCTCTTATAAACCAAGACATTCTTGGAACGTTCTTCGAATGTCTTACAAACTGATTTCGCCGTAAATAGTTGTGCCGAAGAATTCTGACCGACTCTAGACAAGATTTCATCAATCATGTCTCCGGGTAGGTCTCTTAAAATATTGGGTTGTCTATCGATTTTGTGTTTTTATACTGTAAAATAGACAAGAGTTAGATTCATAAAAAAAAATACTTATTAATACAAGCAATTTTTACATATATCATAAAGCATAAGCACACTATATTACATATATTACACCAGACGAATACAACTATCTTATTCCGACTCGCTTGTTTCTTCTTCTTCGGTTTTGGTTCGTTTTGCCAAGTTTCTAGGGATATATGATGTTCCCCTAATACGAGCCGTCGTTTTCCACATTGGTTTAGAAAAACCTGGTGGTTTAGAGGTTCCCGGGTCATTGTTACAACTTAAGGACTTCGGGGGTTGACGATACATATAAAGTTCATCGGGGTTGGAATTAGATTTCTCTATTTTTATGCCCTTTCCCTTATTATTTTCTTTTGCCTTTTTAAATTCAGTTGGGGTAATTTCTATAACATCATCGGAATTCTCATCGGAATCCGATTCATCGGAGAATTGGTAATCCTCCCAATATTTTGCTTCCTTGGCGGAAACACCATTGACCATAATTAACCTTGGTCGGTTGGTTGAGGATTTTCTTTTACTTAACCGTTTTATTATTTGCCCCACCGTTTCTATTTCTTCATCCGGTTCCGATTCTTCTTCCGGTTCCGATTCTTCTTCCGGTTCCGACTCTTCTTCCGGTTCCTCTTCGGGAACTTGTGAATCAGTCCACGAATCATTCCAATTTACATTTGACTCTTCATTATTATTAGGTGAGTCAATGGGACTTGTTCTAGAGGTAGACATCTATCACATAATATCAAACGCGTTAAGAGATTAATATATCACATAATATTCACATGTTAAAAATATATAGTTTCCAACAAAATTTGTTAAGCAATCATTTTTCAAGTAAACACGATCGAAGTCCAGACTCACTAATGCATCCTAACAAACTCGATAAGACACACTAATGCAAAATTCTGGTTCTCTAAGACCAACGCTCGGATACCAACTAAAATGTCCCGTTCTTATTGATTAAAAACGTTCCATATTAATTGATTTCGTTGCGAGGTTTTGACCTCTATATGAGACGTTTTTCAAAGACTGCATTCATTTTAAAACAAACCATAACCTTTATTTCATAAATAAAGGTTTAAAAAGCTTTACGTAGATTATCAAATAATGATAATCTAAAATATCCTGTTTACACACGACCATTACATAATGGTTTACAATACAAATATGTTACAACAAAATAAGTTTCTTGAATGCAGTTTTTACACAATATCATACAAGCATGGACTCCAAATCTCATCCTTATTTAAGTATGCGACAGCGGAAGCTCTTAATAATCATCTGAGAATAAACATGCTTAAAACGTCAACAAAAATGTTGGTGAGTTATAGGTTTAACCTATATATATCAAATCATAATAATAGACCACAAGATTTCATATTTCAATACACATCCCATACATAGAGATAAAAATCATTCATATGGTGAACACCTGGTAACCGACATTAACAAGATGCATATATAAGAATATCCCCATCATTCCGGGACACCCTTCGGATATGATATAAATTTCGAAGTACTAAAGCATCCGGTACTTTGGATGGGGTTTGTTAGGCCCAATAGATCTATCTTTAGGATTCGCGTCAATTAGGGTGTCTGTTCCCTAATTCTTAGATTACCAGACTTAATAAAAAGGGGCATATTCGATTTTGATAATTCAACCATAGAATGTAGTTTCACGTACTTGTGTCTATTTTGTAAATCATTTATAAAACCTGCATGTATTCTCATCCCAAAAATATTAGATTTTAAAAGTGGGACTATAACTCACTTTCACAGATTTTTACTTCGTTGGGAAGTAAGACTTGGCAACTGGTTGATTCACGAACCTATAACAATATATACATATATATCAAAGTATGTTCAAAATATATTTACAATACTTTTAATATATTTTGATGTTTTAAGTTTATTAAGTCTGCTGTCCTCGTTAGTAACCTACAACTAGTTGTCCACAGTTAGATGTACAGAAATAAATCGATAAATATTATCTTGAATCAATCCACGACCCAGTGTATACGTATCTCAGTATTGATCACAACTCAAACTATATATATTTTGGAATCAACCTCAACCCTGTATAGCTAACTCCAACATTCACATATAGAGTGTCTATGGTTGTTCCGAAATATATATAGATGTGTCGACATGATAGGTCGAAACATTGTATACGTGTCTATGGTATCTCAAGATTACATAATATACAATACAAGTTGATTAAGTTATGGTTGGAATAGATTTGTTACCAATTTTCACGTAGCTAAAATGAGAAAAATTATCCAATCTTGTTTTACCCATAACTTCTTCATTTTAAATCCGTTTTGAGTGAATCAAATTGCTATGGTTTCATATTGAACTCTATTTTATGAATCTAAACAGAAAAAGTATAGGTTTATTGTCGTAAAAATAAGTTACAAGTCGTTTTTCTAAAGGTAGTCATTTCAGTCGAAAGAACGACGTCTAGATGACCATTTTAGAAAACATACTTCCACTTTGAGTTTAACCATAATTTTTTGATATAGTTTCATGTTCATAATAAAAATCATTTTCTCAGAATAACAACTTTTAAATCAAAGTTTATCATAGTTTTTAATTAACTAACCCAAAACAGCCCGCGGTGTTACTACAACGGCGTAAATCCGGTTTTACGGTGTTTTTCGTGTTTTCAGGTTTTAAATCATTAAGTTAGCATATCATATAGATATAGAACATGTGTTTAGTTGATTTTAAAAGTCAAGTTAGAAGGATTAACTTTTGTTTGCGAACAAGTTTAGAATTAACTAAACTATGTTCTAGTGATTACAAGTTTAAACCTTCGAATAAGATAGCTTTATATGTATGAATCGAATGATGTTATGAACATCATTACTACCTTATGTTCCTTGGATAAACCTACTGGAAAAGAGAAAAATGAATCTAGCTTCAACGGATCCTTGGATGGCTCGAAGTTCTTGAAGCAAAATCATGACACGAAAACAAGTTCAAGTAAGATCATCACTTGAAATAAGATTGTTATAGTTATAGAAATTGAACAAAAGTTTGAATATGATTATTACCTTGTATTAGAATGATAACCTACTGTAAGAAACAAAGATTTCTTGAGGTTGGATGATCACCTTACAAGATTGGAAGTGAGCTAGCAAACTTGAAAGTATTCTTGATTTTATGTAACTAGAACTTGTAGAATTTATGAAGAACACTTAGAAGTTGAAGATAGAACTTGAGAGATATCAATTAGATGAAGAAAATTGAAGAATGAAAGTGTTTGTAGGTGTTTTTGGTCGTTGGTGTATGGATTAGATATAAAGGATATGTAATTTTGTTTTCATGTAAATAAGTCATGAATGATTACTCATATTTTTGTAATTTTATGAGATATTTCATGCTAGTTGCCAAATGATAGTTTCCACATGTGTTAGGTGACTCACATGGGCTGCTAAGAGCTGATCATTGGAGTGTATATACCAATAGTACATACATCTAAAAGTTGTGTATTGTACGAGTACGAATACGGGTGCATACGAGTAGAATTGTTGATGAAACTGAACGAGGATGTAATTGTAAGTATTTTTGTTAAGTAGAAGTATTTTGATAAGTGTATTGAAGTCTTTCAAAAGTATATAAATACATATTAAAACACTACATGTATATACATTTTAACAGAGTTGTTAAATTATCGTTAGTCGTTACATGTAAATGTTGTTTTGAAACCTTTAGGTTAACGATCTTGTTGAATGTTGTTAACCCATTGTTTATTATAACAAATGAGATGTTAAATTGTTATATTATCATGATATTATGATATATAATATATCTTAGTATGATATATATACAGTTAAATTTCGTTACAACGATAATCGTTACATATATGTCTCGTTTCGAAATCATTAAGTTAGTAGTCTTATTTTTACATATGTATTTCATTGTTAATACACTTAATAATATATTTACTTATCATTTAACATAATTAACCAAGTGTATCAATATCTTAATATGATTCATATGTACCTAGTAAGACGTTGTTATAACGATAATCGTTATATATATCGTTTTCGAGTTTCTTAAATTAATAGTCTCATTTTTATGTATATAACTCATTGTTAAAATACCTAATGAGATACATACTTATAATAAAATCATGTTAACTATCTATATATCCATATATATGTCATCATATAGTTTTTACAAGTTTTAACGTTCGTGAATCACCGGTCAACTTGGGTGGTCAATTGTCTATATGAAACATATTTCAATTAATCAAGTCTTAACAAGTTTGATTGCTTAACATGTTGGAAACATTTAATCATGTAAATATCAATCTCAATTAATATATATAAACATGGAAAAGTTCGGGTCACTACAGATTAAAGCTTGTAATTGAAGCTAAAAGATGGTGAAAATGCTTGGAGATGATCAAGTATGATGTTAGGAGTATTTTGAGAGAGAATTTGGAGTGTAACTATGAGAAAATGGAATGGAAAAATGGGGTGAAATCATAAAAACGAATTTACTTGTTATAAAGAAAAAAAAATCCTTAAGTTTGTTTTTATCTCATTAGTCATACAAGTTGTTAAATAATGGTTCCACATGTTTTTGACTCTAACATGGCTGCTAAGAATGAATGATTAAAGGTGTATATACCAATAGTAAATACATCTAGAAGCTATGTATTGTACGAGTACAAATACGGTGTACACGAGTAGAATTGTTGATGGAAACGAATGAGAATGTAATTTTGAGCATTTTTGCTAAGTAGAAATACTTTGATATATGTCTTGAAGTCTTTCAAAAGTGTATTAATATATCTTAATACACTACATGTATATACATTTTAACTGAGTCGTTAAGTCACCGTTAGTCATTACATGTAAGTGTTGTTTTAAGACCTTTAAGTTAACGATCTTGTTAAATGTAATTAATCCATTGTTATTATACTTAAATGAGATGTTAAATTATTACATTATCATGATATTATAATGTATGATTATATCTTAATATGATATATATACATTAAAATGTCGTTACAACGATAATCGTTACATATATGCCTCGTTTCGAAATTCTTAGGTTAGTAGTCTTGTTTTACATATGTAGTTCATTGTTAACACACTTAATGATATACTTAATTATCATTTTATCATGTTAAACATAGTGTATCAATATCTTAATATGATTCATATGTATTTAGTAAGACATTGTTATAACGATAATCGTTATATATATCGTTTCGAGTTTCTTAATTCAATAAACTCATTTTTATGTATATCACTCATTGTTAATATACTTAGTGAGATACTTACTTATCATAATCTCATGTTAACCATATATATATATATATATTCATATATATATCATCATGTAGTTTATATAAATTTTTAACGTTCGTGAATCACCGGTCAACTTGGGTGGTCAATTGTCTATATGAAGCACATTTCAAATAATCAAGTCTTAACAAGTTTGATTTCTTAACATGTTGAAAACATTTAATCATACAAATATAGTTTTTATTTAATATATAACATGGAAAAGTTCGGGTCACTACATCTTGTGAGTTTACTTAGTGTAATGTATGTCCCAGTATTGTCTTAGGATCATCATTACAAAGTGTATAAGTCTTGTAACTTCAATTAGTAGAAGCATAAGCTAGCTTAGTGATCTACTTCCTTAAAGGGACTTAGGAAGTTGATTAATCTTATTTGGAGATTAATACTTGTCCAAGGTGAAGAAAAGTTGATCTAGGTTAGAGTTGATCTTTCAAAGGGATAGAAAGATTAGGTTTGTTGTCTAACAAAGAAGTTGAAGACTTGTAAATCGGATCTCCACCGGGTTTGGAGAAAAGTGCTTAGTGAAGCAACAAATCCCGATTAGTGTAATCCGGGAGTGGATTAAGGTGGATTAGTTAACATCCACCCGAACCACTATAAATCCTTGTGTTTATGTTCTTTACATTACTTCATTTATCATTTTAAATATATACACCACACACATCAAGTTTGAGTTGAATTGGTTGATCAAAGTTAATTGAATTTAGTGAATAATAGAAAAAGTGTTAAAAACGTATTAAGTAACTATTCACTATCCCTCTAGTTACTTACAAACTCAATGCAACACTTCAAACAATCTTCAAATATCCTCTAAATCGATCACAATTCAATCCTCAACTAAAAATCTCCACATCTTCATAACTTCTCCAAGCATCAAGCAAAGAGACACACACACACACACACAGACACACACACACACACACACACACACACACACATATATATATATATATATATATATATATATATATATATATATATATATATATATATATATATATATATATATATATATATATATGCTCCCTAGAAAGGTTCAAATATCCACAAGTTTTGCACTTTACGAATAAATTTATCAAGAGTCGACCTTTTTAGTGCAAACTTTTGTAGGAGCTTCTTCGAACCATAAAATCATCGAGTTTTCATCTCCACCATCTTATTCTTCGAACCACAATCGATCAAGAACTACCCACAAGCTTCACTTTGGTTAAATGGAGCACCAATTTGCATGAGTTAACAAAGGAAAATGTTTTAGCCTTAAGGAAAACAGTGCTTTTAAAGAAAACTATTTTCGTTTTTAAGAAAGGGAAAACGAGCCAAGTTGTGAAACGAGACAAATTTTCCGAAAATTTTGGTTTCAAGCTTTGTGCATTCTAAAGTCATCCCGGTTTTGGGACAACCGCACGGATAGCTATTGCCCCGGGTATATAACAAAGTGAACTACCTTCTTGTATTGAAGGCGATGAGACAATAGCCATCTTGGGCTCATAAGGTGATGTGCATACAAGCCATCCCGATTTGGGACGACCGCACGGGTAGCTACTTTCCCAGTATATCATCGAAGTGAATGACCTTCTTGTGTTGAAGGCGATGAGAAAGCAACTACCTTGGGTGTGTGATTAGCGGTGGGTCTATTGCGTGATACTTGGAAGACTTTACTTCCAAGCTTAGGTCTTTTTGGTACAAAACTTAACTTGGGAGACTTTACTCCCAAGCTTGGAAGACAACATAACTTGGAAGACTTTACTTCCAAGATGAAACATTGAGAGGACTCGACTCTCCTGGGAATGTCAAAGCTCAAGGCTTTTATTCACTCGGCTACTTCCCACATAACAAGCTTTTATGCTTATATTGAGAAAAGGTAGGAAGTCAAAACTACCCTTCTATAATTGATCGAACAAAGGTGCCATAGATTTTGGCTATGGCGTGTGTTGTCTAGCAACACTAGCACGAACCATTGCTCCTAAAAAGGAAAGCACATTGTGAAGCTCAGTGACTCCTCTTCCCACGGCACTTAGCATAGCTAAATGTAAAATGGTGTAGATTAGGAAGTCTCCTACACCAAGTGAATTAACCATTCAAGTTTATTTTTGAGACATAAGAGGGTAGACTTTAACCACCCAATTTGAAACCACATAAGAGGGTGGACTTTAACCACCGAATTTTTGAAATCGGGAAGACTTTACTTCCCCCACACTTGAATGGAACTTTAACCATTCAAGTTGAAACTTGGAACCATTAATGAATGGAACTTTAACCATTCAAAAAATGTAAGTTATGGCTTAATTTTGACCAAAACTTTTCAACAATTCAACAAAACACTTAGAAATTTTTTAAAATTAGGTCATAATTTTGTTTAAGAATAAGTCCCGAGAATTTATCTCCCCCCCCCCACACACACTTGAGATCATGTAATGTCCTCATTACATGGAATCGAAATAAAATAATAAATTCAAGAGGACAAAATGAAAAAGTGGAAGAGAAATAGAGATACCCGAGAACAAAAGTCAGTTCTACAAGTATTCGTCAAATTGCATGAAATTTTCTTAACATATCCGCATTGCCAAACTTCCTTCTTGATTTTGATTAACGAGTCTTTATCTTAACTCGTCCCCGTCTTCTCAACATTCCTTATCGGGGTGGTTCTCCCCCACACTTTATCGGACGACATGTGAAATCGGTGGAAAAAGTTCCATGAATCAAGAGAGTGAGTCAATCATTAACCCCTCGGGTGGTGCATAAGAAGAGAATAATCTTCTTCATTTACATGAAGAAGATTGAACCAGCCTCAGAGTCAAAAAAAGACTCTCTTCCAAACACGATTTTGAACACGAGGTTTGCTTTCTTAATCGGCTCACACAAACACGAATAATCAACCTCAGGTTGCAAAACCTCCTTAAAATCATCAATACCATACCCGAGAGGATTTTTATACACTTTGAAAGTTTCGGGTATGATATTCTCAACCCCATCTTCTTCATCAACATCATCATCTTTGTGACGCCCCGTACAAAACCATCGTGTACGATTCGTCAACAACAGGATCTTTACACGGTCAAACACTATATGCTGTTTGAAAACCAGTTTTGCATTCATAAAAGATAGTGTTTAAAAAAGATAACGTGACACTGAGGTCATTACAAAGCCATTATTCAAATAACATAAGTTGTGAATGCAAGATAAAAGTTTCATGATTGAGACATCTCTAAGTAATGCAGCGGAAATCTAACACAGTAGGTCCATAACAGCAAGTCTATAACACCAAGACAGCAAGTCTAACAGCAGAAGCAACATCGTCTAAGCACCTGAGAAATACACGCTTAAAAGTCAACACGAATGTTGGTGAGCTATAGTTTGTTTGTTCCAGTAATGTAATGTAGACCACGAGATTTCGTATTCAAACAATATGAAAACTATATGCTTATCCGTGGGCACCCGGTAACTAACTTAACGTAATAATAATACCCCCTAAAAGTACACTTGGCGAGTGCGTATGTCCTCGAAGTATCAAACACCCATTAAATGCTAGCGAGACTAGCCCGAGTGGGGATGTCAAACCCTATGGATCCATATCTAATATTCGCGTTCACTGGTTCAAAAACCAATGATTAAACGTTACCGTGCTAAGGGGAAAGTTTATGCCGTTATATAACCCACACATATGTAAAGTTTAAGTACTCGTGTCTAGTATGTAAAACATAAAAAGCGCATGTATTCTCAGTCTCAAAAATAGTATAAGTAAAAAGGAAAGCTATAACTCACAGTGAATAAGCAGTAAAAGTCGATATGAAATGTATGCAGGTAGTAAGTCGGTCCGAAAGGTCGTCAACCTAAGTCAAAGGTCACTAGGTCAGTATGTTATCCCAATAAGTGTAAAAGTGAATAAATTAAGTTTAAGTGTCATCATCAACATCATCATTATCATCATCATTCATCAACATTAAGGTAAGTTTAACAAGAATAGATACCGAAACAAAAGGCTGACTTCGGACAGCTGTTACGGCCTCTATACAAATCGAAAAGACGCGTAGTCAGTGGCCATGGCTCCGTATGTGAGTCCTCTAACCGTTGACCAAATTTTTCAGAACTAACTCGTCTTCGTTTGACCGTGGTGATGGTTTAAGTGCGAGTAGGTCAGAAATTTCAGCACAACGTTACAAAGGCGTAGTGACTTTCGGAAGGCTATAAATCCTAAACCGTATATCGGATTAAGTTGAGGCCTAAACGAAAGGTCATCTATTCGAAATGAACTATCTGAAAATTAATTTTCCAGAATTCCAGGAGTCTGATCAGTGTGACGACCCGGGAATTTCCTACTAAATTTAAACTTAATCTTTATATGTTTCCGACACGATAAGCAAAGTTAGAAATGTTGAGTTTTGAAAAACTTTGGAACAGTTTACATGAATGCATCTGCCCTATTGACTATTCCCAACGATTCACGAACAAATGAGGTGAAATTAAATATATACATATATGAGTATAAACAAAAGTACATATAGTGATTTAAAATAATAAAATACAATAGATCAGTAAGATTTAGTATGTAAAATATTATACAAGATCATAAATTGGTTATTAAAATAAAGCTATATATAAATGGTTATGAATTCTATAAATAATTATTATGATATATATTGGATTATATATAAAAGATATATAATTATTATATGTTATTATATTTGTTAAATGATACATAATTAATAATGTGTAGTATTAATATATATTAAATTTAATTACAAGTTATAATATAAGTTGTTATTATTATTATTATTACTTTCATTAGTATTATTAAAATTTATATTAATATTAATATTAACATCATTATTGTAAATATTATTGTTTTTAATATGAGATTTGATATATGTAAGTTGTTAGATCTTAATTATTATTTGTATTACAATTATTAGATATTATTATTAATTCGATCAATAAAAATCATTATTTTTATCATTTATAATAATATAATTATCATTTTATATAAATTTATTATTACCATTATCAATAATAATGATATTATTATTGTTAATATTATATTATTATAAGCTTTTATTATTATTAGTTAAAAAATAAAGTGTATTACTATTATTGATATATATTATTAGTTAATAATACTAATATTAATTATGATATATAAATATAAATACAGATATTAAAGAAAACGCAGGTTTATATTGATATACATAAAACTGATACAGATATGGTTAAGATATACATATATACAGATAAATATATATTATACAGATATATACAATATATTATACAGATACATTAGATTATATAAATTCATATATTTGTAATAATAATATATTTATTAATTAAATTACGGTATTATATTAACAGAATTAAGAATCATATTCATATCTTAATCAAACTGTATTCAATCTTATTTATGTCCTCAAATTCGTTACCTATCTATATCAATCGTACCAATTACAGCTTGATTTCGTTTGTTTTTTATTCAATTTCTATTCCTAATTGAATATTCGGTCGACTATCTGATTAGGATTTGTGTAGTTTCCAAATTTTGTTACAAGTCCTTATCGAACACCAGTAACAAATGAAATCGTTTGTTATAGATATCCTACTGCAATTGGTAATGGAAATAAAAACTAAACACAGAACATAAATACGATAATATCTCTGTTCTTTAACTTTTTGGCAAAAATTCGATTTCGCATCAATTTTCAAAATGTATTAATGCAATTACGTTAGGAATCCTCCTGTGAATCTGTCTACAAAATCTCAAGTTTCAATTCTTTTTATTGAATCTTAATTTTCGAGTCAAAGTTTAAATAAAAAAGTCAAAGGATTCGTTCTTCGTAAAATTTGAATTCTAGTTGCTGTTTCAGATTTAATTGATGATTGGAATAGTTTCTAGGATTGAATTGAAATATATTTCATGTTTTAATCTTGGCCTAATACGATCTATAAATGAAAATCAATTTTTTTCTCTTCATCCAAACAGCGACGAACAGTTTTACTTGGGTTCTTCATTTTTTTTACTTTAAATTTCTTTTCCTTTCCTCTGTTAGTTAATATTACGGTTATACATTGTTTTCTGGATTACAACAAATAATCAATGATGTTACAAATGGTTATGTTAGTCGACTGAATTGTGAAAGGAGATGATGCATATAAATTAAAACGGGATATATACATATGAAATAGGATTTAAATCAGAAAGCTAAAGTAGAAGGAATGGTTAAGAGGTCTGCTGGTTAGCGAGAGGTCTCGGGTTTGAGCCCCGTCGTGGGTGATTCTTTTTATGAAAGCATTTTTTAATGGTATATATTTTTATTTCCTTTTCCTTTTCATTATTATTATTATTATTATTATTATTATTATTATTATTATTATTATTATTATTATTATTATTATTATTATTATTATTATTATTATTATTATTATTATTATTATTATTATTACTACTACTAATATGTATTAAGTATCAATTATCATTATTATTATTATTATTATAATCATAGTTATAACTAAGAATATTGTTATTATTATTATTATTATTATTATTATTATTATTATTATTATTATTATTATTATTATTATTATTATTATTATTATTATTATTATTATTATTATTATTAATATTATTATTATTATTATTATTATTATTATTATTATGTTAACAGAAATACTATAATTAGTAATATTATCATTTTATTAGTAAGTAATGTCATTAAGTGTTATGAGGATCATTATTAGTATTATAATGAAAGTAATAAAAGTTACTATCATTTTTATTAATATTAGTATTAGTATCATTTTAGCATTATTATTTTTATAAAAGTATTACTATTAAAGATTACCATAAGTAATAAGGTTGTTACAATTAGTATTACTAAGTACTAAGTAATAATATCAAAAAATATAATTGTCATTATCATTATTATTAAATTACTTAATTTATTAAAAACTATTAATATTAATTTAGTATTAATATAATTTTTTTTACAAACTAATGAAATACATACATATAAAATATTTGATACATATAAAATATAATTTGCTTCCCCCCGCTTCCCCCCGATTGGTTACTTCCCCATTAATCCTGCCCCTATATATATATATATATATATATATATATATATATATATATATATATATATATATATATATATATATATATATATATATATATATATAGGGGCAGGATTAATGGGGAAGTAACCAATCGGGGGGAAGCGGGGGGAAGCAAATTTTTTATTTTTTTTCGTTTTTTTTTTTGAAATTTTTTTTTCCGGCATCAAGATCACACGAAAATATGAACATTTAGAAGAGACACTTCGTGATGAATGTTATTATCTAGGTGGGAAAACGATCGACAAAAATAACATTCAAGATAATATTGTTCGTGAAGAATATGAACGTTTTTTTTTTTTTCATGTTTTGTGAAGTAAAATTTAGCCCGATTTAGAGTTTAGGGTTTAGGGTTTAGGATTTGGTGTTTTGGGTTTATTCCATAAACCCAAAACACCAAACCCTAAACCCTAAACCCTAAACCCTAAACTCTAAACCGTTCGTGTTAAAAACTCAATCTAAATCCTAAATCTAAACCCTAAATCTAAACCCTAAACCCTAAATTTCTAAACCCTAATATCTAAACCCTATAAACCCTAACATCTAAACCCTAATATCTAAACCCCAATAGCTAAAACCACAAAATACGCTCGAAAAACACGATAATTGTTATATATTACTTCTTCGAGCGTTTTCCCGCCAAAATAATAACATTTATCACAAAGTGTCTCTACTAAATGTTCATATTTTCATCTCATCTATAATGTTCGTGAACAAAGTTTTTTCAAAAATGAAAAAAAAAGTTTTTGCTTCCCCCGAATGGTTACTTCCCTCTTGATCCTACCACTATATGTATATATATATATATATATATATATATATATATATATATATATATATATATATATATATATATATATATATGTTCGTTTACAAGGATATGTATTAATATATACACAAATGATATAGGTTCGTGAATCCGAGGCCAACCCTGCATTGTTCAGTTTCGTCGTATGAATATTTTTACTACAAAATATTGTAGAGTGAGTTTCATTTGCCTTTTTAGCCTTTATATTTTTGGGCTGAGAATATATGCGAAATTTTTATAAATGTTTTACGAAATAGACACAAGTAATCGAAACTACATTATATGGTTGAATGATCGAAGCTGAATATGCCCCTTTTGCTTGGTAACCTAAGAATTAGTAAACCGATCTACTAATTGACGCGAATCCTAAAGATAGATCTATTGGGCCTAACGAACCCCATCCGTTGGAGCGGATGCTTTAGTACTTCGATGTTGTTTTTTTATCATGTCCGAAGGATTTCCCGGAATGATAGGGGATATTCTTATATGCATCTTGTTAATGTCGGTTACCAGGTGTTCAATCCATATGAATGATATTTTTGTCTCTATGCATGGGACGTAAATTTATGTGAACTGAAAATGAAAATCTTGTGGTCTATTAAGATGATGGAAATGATTATTTATGTTAAACTGATGAACTCACCAACCTTTTGGTTGACACTTGAAAGCATGTTTATTCTCAGGTATGAAAGAAATTTTCCGATGTGCATTTGCTCATATTAGAGATATTACTTGGAGTCATTCATGACATATTTCAAAAGACGTTGCATTCGAGTCATCGAGTTCATCAAGATTATTATTAAGTCAATTATAGTTGGAGGTATTATGAAATAGTATGCTTGCCGTCAACTTTCGATGTAAAGAAAGTTTGTTTTTTAAAAATGAATGCAATGTTTGTAAAATGTATCATATAGAGGTCAATTACCTCGCGATGTAATCAACTGTTGTAAATCGTTTGTAATCGATATGGACTTCGTCTGGTTGGATTAAGACGGGTCTCTACAATCAGACCCCGAAAAACAGCAAACAAGTGCTCCGGTGAGGTTCTTGGTGCTTGATGCTCATCACGGTTCTCATCCTTGATGCTTGTAAGCTTTAAGTGTACAACTCTTTGATGTTTTAGCATCACTTTGACCAAGGTTCAACCATCAATACACAACTAAGAGTAAAATCTATCATTCTACAAGTTTTGAACATCAAGATTGCCTTTTTATTGCATAGATCCAATAAAGCTTCAACCTTTGTCCTTTTTACACAATTTTATGCATCTCCATCATATGAGATGATAAAGACTTGATCTTTATCATCACAACAATCACAAAAAGGTTCCAAGTAAGTGAGATCTACAATAATAACTTAGATCTCAAGTATTAAGAAAACCCTAAGCTATAAAGCTCGGATTTTTACAAGATTAATGAGACCATAAGCTAGAAAGCTAATATCTTTAACAAAATAATGAAAGTAATGAGACCATAAGCTAAAAAGCAAAGATCTTTAACATAATAATGAAACCATAAGCTAGAAAGATTGGATCTTTAGTGTTCTTGAAGATCTTGAAACAAAAAACTTGGATCTTTAAGATACATGAAGATCATAAACACAAGTTTTGATCTTTATAACAAAACAAAGAAATTTCAAGCTAGATCTAACAAGTAAATGAAGATTCCAAGCTAGAAAGCTTGAATCTTTCATGTTCTTGAAGGATTCAAACCCAAGTTTGAATCTATAAGATATAACAAGATCAAAAGCTAAAAGGTAGATCCATAAAATGATGATGATGATGTCGACTTTATGAAGAAGAAAAGAAGAAGAAGAAAATTTAAAACTTACACTTTTTAGAGTGAGAAAGCCTAGAGAGAGAATTAGAGAGTAAGTATGTGTAAATTGCAAATGAGATCAAGTGTAGAATGGGTGAAATAAGGCTTGTATTTATAGGTGGTGAGGAGGTGGGAGGGGTGTGGTGGCCGTGGGTATGGGAGGGGGACAAGGGGGATAACTTTTTACTTTTTGGTTAATGGTTGTCTAAAGTTGGTGCTTATGTTAGGATCCCATGCAACATTAAGGATAATGCTTAACAAAAATGCTAGTATGTTCCCTTTAATAAATGGGCATTTGTCTTTCATTAATATGGGTCGCTAACTTATTATAATTGGGCTAATTAAATAGTCTACTAGCTAGTATAGGGTGGGCTAAAGTCTAACAATGTAGAAAGCCCAGCAAGACCAACCATAGTTCACGTTCATATTGAAATGTCCCGTTCATATTGATTATAAACGTTCCATATTAATTGATTTCGTTGCGAGGTTTTGACCTCTATATGAGACGTTTTTCAAAGACTGCATTCATTTTTAAAACAACCATAACCTTTATTTTATCGATAAAGGTTTAAAAAGCATTACGTAGATTATCAAATAATGATAATCTAAAATATACCGTTTACACACGACCATTACATAATGGTTTACAATAAGAATATATTACAT
Organism: Rutidosis leptorrhynchoides; assembly: GCF_046630445.1. Classification (NCBI taxonomy): domain Eukaryota; kingdom Viridiplantae; phylum Streptophyta; class Magnoliopsida; order Asterales; family Asteraceae; genus Rutidosis; species Rutidosis leptorrhynchoides. Next base: position 410,401,518 of record NC_092343.1, read on the forward strand.
CAAAAATAAGTTTCTTGAATGCAGTTTTTACGTAATATCATACAAGCATGGACTCCAAATCTTGTCCTTATTTTAGTATGCAACAGCGGAAGCTCTTAATAATCACCTGAGAATAAACATGCTTAAAATGTCAACAAAAATGTTGGTGAGTTATAGGTTTAACCTATATATTATCAAATCATAATAATAGACTACAAGATTTCATATTTCAATATACATCCCATATATAGAGATAAAATTCATTCATATGGTAAACACCTGGTAACCGACATTAACAAGATGCATATAAGAATATCCCCTATCATTCCGGGAAATCCTTCGGACATGATAAAAACAACATCGAAGTACTAAAGCATCCGGTACTTGGATGGGGTTCGTTAGGCCCAATAGATCTATCTTTAGGATTCGCGTCAATTAGTAGATCGGTTTACTAATTCTTAGGTTACCAAGCAAAAGGGGCATATTCGGCTTCGATCATTCACCCATATAATGTAGTTTCAATTACTTGTGTCTATTTCGTAAAACATTTATAAAACTGCATGTATTCTCATCCCAAAATATTAGATTTTAAAAGTGGGACTATAACTCACTTTCACAGATTTTTACTTCGTCGGGAAGTAAGACTTGGCCACTGGTCGATTCACGAACCTATAACAAATATGTACATATATATCAAAGTATGTTCAAAATATATTTACAACATTTTTAATACGTTTTAATGTTTTAAGTTTATTAAGTCAGCTGTCCTCGTTAGTAACCTATAACTAGTTGTCCACAATTAGATGTACAGAAATAAATGGATATATATTATCTTGAATCAATCGACGACCCAGTGTATACACATCTCAGGCTAGATCACAACTCAAAGTATATATATTTTTGGAATCAACCTCAACTCTGTATAGCTAACTCCAACATTACTGCATATAGAGTGTCTATGGTTGTTCCAAATAATATATATACATGGGTCGATATGATATGTCAAAACATTTGCATACGTGTCTATGGTATCCCAAGATTACATAATATATTAGAATACATGTATAATACAATATAAGTTAGCTAGGATATGATTTTTATAGAATTGTTACAATATTTCCCGTAGCTACAACAATCAAAAATATCCAATCTTGTTTTACCCATAACTTCTTCGTTTTAAATCCGTTTTGAGTGAATCAAATTGCTATGGTTTCATATTGAACTCTATTTTATGAATCTATACATAAAAAGTATAGGTTTATAGTCAGAAATATATATTACAAGTCGTTTTTGTAAGAGGTAGTCATTTCAGTCGAAAGAACGACGTCTTGATGACCATTTTGAAAAACATACTTCCACTTTGAGTTTAACCATGATTTTTGGATATAGTTTCATGTTCATAAGAAAAATCATTTTCCCAGAAGAAAAACTTTTAAATCAAAGTTTATCATAGTTTTTAATTAACTAAACCAAAACAGCCCGCGGTGTTACTACGACGGCGTATATCCGGTTTTACGGTGTTTTTCGTGTTTTCCGGTTTTAAATCATTAAGTTAGCATATCATATAGATATAGAACATGTGTATAGTTGATTTTAAAAGTCAAGTTAGAAGGATTAACTTTTATTTGCGAACAAGTTTAGAATTAACTAAACTATGTTCTAGTGATTACAAGTTTAAAACTTCGAATAAGGTAGTTTTAAATGTATGAATCGAATGATGTTATGAACATCATTACTACCTCAAGCTTTGTGGATAAAGCTACTGGAAATGAGAAAAATGGATCTAGCTTCAAAGGATCCTTGGATAGCTTGAAAGTTCTTGAAGCAGAATCATGACATGAAAACAAGTTCAAGTAAGATCATCACTTGAAATAAGATTGTTATAGTTATAGAAATTGAACCAAAGTTTGAATATGAGTATTACCTTGTATTAGAAAGATATCTTACTGTAAATAAGAAAGATTTCTTGAGATTGGATGATCACTTTACAAGATTGGAAGTAAGCTAGCAAACTTGGAAGTGTTGTTGGTGTGTTCTTGAGTAGTGGTTTTGTATGTTGATCTTGGTTACCTAGATTGAACTAGATTGAGCTAGATTATGAAGAACAAGATGAAGAACACTTAGAACACTAAGAGAGTAATTGAGAGAGAGTAATTTGATGCAAGTAAGTTGAATGAAAATTTGTTTGTGGTGGTGAAAGTTCACGTGAACTTTAGGTGTAGATAAAGGATTCATTAGTTTGTAATTTAGCTTAATCATTCATGGTAAATGACAAAGGATGATCCCTACATGTTGCTATAATGGATGATGAGTCATTTAGGGCTTCTAAGATCAGATAATTGAGTGTATATACTATTAGTACATACATCTAAAAGCTGTGTATTGTACGAGTACGAATACGGGTGTATACGAGTGGAATTGTTGGTGAAACTGAACGAGGATGTAATTGTAAGCATTTTTGTCAAGTAGAAGTACTTTGATAAGTGTCTTGAAGTCTTTAAAAAGTGGATAAATACATATTAAAACACTACATGTAAATACATTTTAACTGACTCGTTAAGTCATCGTTAGCCATTACATGTAAATGTTAATTTGAAACCTTTAAGTTAACGATCTTGTTCAATGTTGTTAACCCAATGTTTATTATATCAAATGAGATGTTAAATTATTATATTATCATGATATTATGACTTATTAATATATCTTAATATGATATATATACATTTAAATGTCGTTACAACGATAATCGTTACATATATGTCTCGTTTCGAAATCCTTAAGTTAGTAGTCTTGTTTTTACATATGTAGTTCATTGTTAATATACATAATGACATGTTTACTTATCATTTATCATGATTAAACATAGTGTATCAATATCTTAAAATGATTCATATGTTTTTATAAGACGTTGTTATAACGATAATCGTTATCTATATCGTTTCGAGTTTCTAAAATCAATAAACTCAATTTTGTGTATATAACTCATTGATAATGTTGGGATTTAACAAGTTCATATATCTTAAAACCTTTTAAGAATCATTATAAATGGAAGCGTGTAATTATCAAATTTTACTTGTTATCTTTAAACCAATTTAAAGTTAAATCCCACAAGGATCAAGTTGTTAAATATATGCTTACAATTAACAAGAAAAGAAGTGATTCAATACCTCCTCAAAACCAAGTTTGAAGGCTGTTTTGAAGGCTTAAGATGATGATGATGAAGATGATAGAACAATACACCAAACCACCCTTGAGTTGGTTAAACCTTTATCACCTTGAAACCTAGCTTGAAACCCACTTTTCTGCCCTTGAGAAAACCGAACAGCAGCAGCTGTATTTGAGCAGAAAGTTTGATGAGTTTTGATGGCTTTTATGCTTCTAACTTGAAGCCTCAAGTGTTGCATACCCCAAGCAATAACCCCAATACCTTTTGCCTTTAGTTGGTTAGGATTTTGGCACTTGTTCAAGCTTCCAAATGACCTTATGTTCTCTCTTTTCTGCTGGAAAAAACTGACCAGAATGTGAGAGAGAGAGAGAGAGGTAATGTTTTTCACTTGAAATGTTGTGTTATGCATGTGTGTTTTGATTCTCACAAGTCATGGTCCTTATGCACATGCACATGAGAAGTTGTGCTCTTGAAAAACACAAGAATCAAGCATGCTTGTCCCTCCATTTTGACCCTTAGAACCGGCCATCCCATGGGAGGGTTTTATTTTTATAAAACTTTGTCAATTTATATAAATTTGTAACATAAACTCAAGCATTTATTTGATATTTACATATTTTATAAACCTTTTATAAAATATAACACAACATAATTATTTAAACCTATAAATAATATATATATATATATAAATTATCCAAATAATTTATTTCAAGTGATAATATTTTAGAAACCGATTTTCTAAAATCCAAGTGTCGCGTATTCATTTAATGATCCGTTCATTAAGATTAAATACGTATAAGGTGTCGGTAAGCTTGTTATTGGGTATGACCCGACTTGGATCATAACATATTAGCTACATTGATTTAATACGTCTCTCGGGCATACGAAATACTTTCAGTTAAAATACCTAATGAGATACCTACTTATCATAATATCATGTTAACTATATATATAATCATATATATGTCATCATATAGTTTTTACTAGTTTTAACATTCGTGAATTACCGGTCAACTTGGGTGGTCAATTGTCTATATGAAACCTATTTCATTTAATCAAGTCTTAACAAGATTGATTACTTAACATGTTGGAAACACTTAATCATGTAAATACCAATTTCATTTAATATATATAAACATGGAAAAGTTCGGGTCACTACAAAAAGCTAAAAGGTAGATCCATAAAATGATGATGATGATGTCGACTTTATGAAGAAGAAAAGAAGAAGAAGAAAATTTAAAACTTACACTTTTTAGAGTGATAAAGACTAGAGAGAGAATTAGAGAGTAAGTGTGTGTAGATTGCAAATGAGATCAATTGTAGAATGGGTGAATAAGGCTTGTATTTATAGGTGGTGAGGAGGTGGGAGGGGTGTGGTGGCCGTGGGTATGGGAGGGGGACAAGGGAGACAACTTTTTGCTTTTTGGTTAATGGTTGTCTAAAGTTGGTGCTTATGTTAGGATCCCATGTAACATTAAGGATAATGCTTAACAAAAATACTAGTATATTCCCTCTAATAAATGGACATTTGTCTTTCATTAATATGGGTCACTAACTTATTATAATTGGGCTAATTAAATAGTCCACTAGCTAGTGTAGGGTGGGCTAAAGTCCAACAAGGTAGAAAGTCCAGCAAGACCAACTAGTGTGCTCAAGTAAATTACTAAGCGTAATTAAGCATTTAAAAACCCAAGTAATTGTTATTATAAAATAACAATTAGTATTTCGTAGTCGTAATATTCCGGTTACGACAAAAGTTAAACGTGTACATAGTACGCAGTTCGTTCTAAACGTCAAGTGACACTAATGAAATGTCCCGTTCATATTGATTATAAACGTTCCATATTAATTGATTTTGTCGCGAGGTTTTGACCTCTATATGAGATGTTTTTCAAAGACTGCATTCATTTTTAAAACAACCATAACCTTTATTTTATCGATAAAGGTTTAAAAAGCATTACGTAGATTATCAAATAATGATAATCTAAAATATACCGTTTACACACGACCATTACGTAATGGTTTACAATAAGAACATATTACATCAAAAATAAGTTTATTGAATGCAGTTTTTACATAATATCATACAAGCATGGACTCCAAATCTTGTCCTTATTTTAGTATGCAACAGCGGAAGCTCTTAATAATCACCTGAGAATAAACATGCTTAAAACGTCAACAAAAATATTGGTGAGTTATAGGTTTATCCTATATATTATCAAATCATAATAATAGACCACAAGATTTCATATTTCAATATACATCCCATACATAGAGATAAAATTCATTCATATGGTGAACACCTGTTAACTGACATTAACAAGATGCATATAAGAATATCCCCTATCATTCTGGAAAATCCTTCGAACATGATAAAAACGAATTCAAAGTACAAAAGCATCCGGTACTTTGGATGGGGTTCGTTAGGCCCAATAGATCTATCTTTAAGATCCGTGTCAATTAGTAGATCGGTTTACTAATTCTTAGGTAACCAAGCAAAAGGGGCATATTCGGCTTCGATCATTCACCCATATAATGTAGTTTCAATTACTTGTGTCTATTTCGTAAAACATTTATAAAACTGCATGTATTCTCATCCCAAAATATTAGTTTTTAAAAGTGGGACTATAACTCACTTTCACAGATTTTTACTTCGTCGGGAAGTAAGACTTGGCCACTGGTCGATTCACGAACCTATAACAAATATGTACATATATATCAAAGTATGTTCAAAATATATTTACAACACTTTTAATACATTTTGATGTTTTAAGTTTATTAAGTCAGCTGTCCTCGTTAGTAACCTACAACTAGTTGTCCACAGTTAGATGTACAGAAATAAATCGATATATATTATCTTGAATCAATCCACGACCCAGTGTATACACGTCTCAGGCTAGATCACAACTTAAAGTATATATATTTTTGGAATCAACCTCAACCCTGTATAGCTAACTCCAACATTACTGCATATAGAGTGTCTATGGTTGTTCCAAATAATATATATACATGGGTCGATATGATATGTCAAAACATTTGCATACGTGTCTATGGTATCCCAAGATTACATAATATATTTGAATACATGTATAATACAATATAAGTTAGCTAGGATATGATTTGTATAGAATTGATAATATTTCCCGTAGCTACAAAAATCAAAAAAATATCCAATCTTGTTTTACCCATAACTTCTTCATTTTAAATCCGTTTTGAGTGAATAAAATTGCTATGGTTTCATATTGAACTATATTTTATGAATCTAAACAGAAAAAGTATAGGTTTAAAGTCAGAAATATAAGTTACAAGTCGTTTTTATAAGAGGTAGTCATTTCAGTCGAAAGAACGACGTCTTGATGACCATTTTGAAAAACATATTTCCACTTTGAGTTTAACCATGATTTTTGGATATAGTTTCATGTTCATAAGAAAAATCATTTTCTCAGAAGAACAACTTTTAAATCAAAGTTTATCATAGTTTTTAATTATCAAACCCAAAGCAGCCCGCGGTGTTACTACGGCGGCGTATGTCCGGTTTTACGGTGTTTTTCGTGTTTCCAGGTTTTAAATCATTAAGTTAGCATATAATATAGATATAGAACATGTGTTTAGTTGATTTTAAAAGTCAAGTTATAAGGATTAACTTTTGTTTGCGAACAAGTTTAGAATAAACTAAACTATGTTCTAGTGATTTCAAGTTTAAACCTTCGAATAAGATAGCTTTATATGTATGAATCGAATGATGTTATGAACATAATTACTACCTCAATTTTTGTGGATAAACCTACTGGAAAAGAGACAAATGGATCTAGCTTCAAAGGATCTTGGATGGCTTGAAAGTTCTTGAAGTAGAATCATGACACGAAAACAAATTCAAGTAAGATTTCCACTCGAAATAAGATTGTTATAGTTATAGAAATTTAATCAAAGTTTGAATATGAGTATTACCTTGTATTAGAAAGATATCTTACTGTAAATAAGAAAGATTTCTTAAGGTTGGATGATCACTCTACAAGATTGGAAGTAAGCTAGCAAACTTGGAAGTATTCTTGATTTTATGAAACTAGAACTTGTAGAATTTATGAAGAACACTTAGAACTTGAAGATAGAACTTGAGAGAGATCAATTAGATGAAAAAAATTGAAGAATGAAAGTGTTTGTAGGTGTTTTTGGTCGTTGGTATATGGATTAGATATAAAGGATGTGTAATTTTGTTTACATGTAAATAAGTCATGAATGATTACTCATATTTATGTAATTTTATGAGATATTTCATGCTAGTTGCCAAATGATGGTTCCCATATGTGTTAGGTGACTCACATAGGCTGCTAAGAGCTGATCATTGGAGTGTATATACCAATAGTACATACATCTAAAAGCTGTGTATTGTACGAGTATGAATATGGGTGCATACGAGTAGAATATTTAAGTAGAAGTATTTTGATAAGTGTCTTGAAGTCTTTCAAAAGTGTATGAATACATATTAAAATACTACATGTATATACATTTTAACTGAGTCGTTAAGTCATCATTAGTCGTTACATGTAAATGTTGATTTAAAACCTTTAAGTTAACGATCTTGTTAAATGTTGTTAACCCAATGTTTATTATATCTAATTAGATGTTAAATTATTATATTATCATGATATTATGATATATTAATATATCTTAATATGATATATATACATTTAAATGTCGATACAACCATAATCGTTACATATATGTCTCGTTTCGAAATCATTAAGTTAGTAGTCTTGTTTTTACATATGTAGTTCATTGTTAATACACTTAATGACATGTTTACTTATCATTTATCATGATTAAACATAGTGTATCAATATCTTAATATGATTCATATTTATTTAGTAAGAAGTTGTTATAACGATAATCGTTATATATATCGTTTCGAGTTTCTTAATTCAATAAACTCAATTTTATGTATATAACTCATTGTTAAAATACCTAATGAGATAATTACTTATCATAATATCATGTTAACTATATATATAATCAAATATATGTCATCATCTAGTTTTTACAAGTTTTAACGTTCGTGAATCACCGGTCAACTTGGGTGGTCACATGTCTATATGAAACCTATTTCAATTAATCAAGTCTTAACAAGTTTGATTGCTTAACATGTTGGAAACACTTAATCATGTAAATAACAATTTCATTTAATATATATAAACATGGAAAAGTTCGGGTCACTACAGTACCTACCCGTTACATAAATTTCGTCCCGAAATTTTAAGCAGTCGGAGGTGTTGACGTATCTTCTGGAAATAAATGCGGGTATTTCTTCTTCATCTGATCTTCTAGTTCCCAGGTGAACTCGGGTCCTCTACGAGTATTCCATCGAACCTTAGTAATTGGTATCTTGTTTTGCTTAAGTCTTTTAACCTCACGATCCATTATTTCGACGGGTTCTTCGATGAATTGAAGTTTTTTGTTGATTTGGATTTCATCTAACGAAATAGTAAGATCTTCTTTAGCAAAACATTTCTTCAAATTCGAGACGTGGAAAGTGTTATGTACAGCCGCGAGTTGTTGAGGTAACTCAAGTCGGTAAGCTACTGGTCCGACACGATCAATAATCTTGAATGGTCCAATATACCTTGGATTTAATTTCCCTCATTTACCAAATCGAACAACGCCTTTCCAAGGTTCAACTTTAAGCATGACCATCTCTCCAATTTCAAATTCTATATCTTTTCTTTTAATGTCAGTATAGCTCTTTTGTCGACTTTGGGTGGTTTTCAACCGTTGTTGAATTTGGATGATCTTCTCGGTAGTTTCTTATATTATCTCCGGACCCGTAATCTGTCTATCCCCCACTTCACTCCAACAAATTGGAGACCTGCACTTTCTACCATAAAGTGCTTCAAACGGCGCCATCTCAATGCTTGAATGGTAGCTGTTGTTGTAAGAAAATTCTGCTAACGGTAGATGTCGATCCCAACTGTTTCTGAAATCAATAACACATGCTCGTAGCATGTCTTCAAGCATTTGTATCATCCTTTCGCTCTGTCCATCAGTTTGTGGATGATAGGCAGTACTCATGTCTAGACGAGTTCCTAATGCTTGCTGTAATGTCTGCCAGAATCTTAATATAAATCTGCCATCCTTATCAGAGATATAGAGATTGGTATTCCATGTCTGGAGATGACTTCCTTCAAATACAGTCGTGCTAACTTCTCCATCTTGTCATCTTCTCTTATTGGAAGGAAGTGTGCTGATTTGGTGAGACGATCAACTATTACCCAAATAGTATCAAAACCACTTACAGTCCTTGGCAATTTAGAGATGAAATCCATGGTAATGTTTTCCCATTTCCATTCCGGGATTTCGGGTTGTTGAAGTAGACCTAATGGTTTCTGATGCTCAGCTTTGACCTTAGAACACGTCAAACATTCTCCTACGTATTTAGCAACATCGACTTTCATACCCGGCCACCAAAAATGTTTCTTGAGATCCTTGTACATCTTCCCCGTTCCAGGATGTATTGAGTATATGGTTTTATGAGCTTCTCTAAGTACCATTTCTCTCATATCTCCAAATTTTGGTACCCAAATCCTTTCAGCCCTATACCGGGTTCCGTCTTCCCGAATATTAAGATGCTTCTCCGATCCTTTGGGTATTTCATCCTTTAAATTTCCCTCTTTTAAAACTCCTTGTTGCGCCTCCTTTATTTGAGTAGTAAGGTTATTGTGAATCATTATATTCATAGATTTTACTCGAATGGGTTCTCTGTCCTTCCTGCTCAAGGCGTCGGCTACCACATTTGCCTTCCCCGGGTGGTAACGAATCTCAAAGTCGTAATCATTCAACAATTCAATCCACCTACGCTGCCTCATATTCAGTTGTTTCTGATTAAATATGTGTTGAAGACTTTTGTGGTCGGTATATATAATACTTTTGACCCCATATAAGTAGTGCCTCCAAGTCTTTAATGCAAAAACAACCGCGCCTAATTCCAAATCATGCATCGTATAATTTTGTTCGTGAATCTTCAATTGTCTAGACGTATAAGCAATTACTTTCGTTCGTTGCATTAATACACAACCGAGACCTTTCTTTGAGGTGTCACAATATATCACAAAATCATCATTCCCTTCAGGTAATGACAATATAGGTGCCGTAGTTAACTTTTTCTTCAATAACTGAAACGCTTTCTCTTGTTCATCCTTCCATTCAAATTTCTTCCCTTTATGCGTTAATGCAGTCAAGGGTTTTGCTATTCTGGAAAAGTCTTAGATGAAACTTCTGTAGTAACCAGCTAGTCTTAAAAACTGGCGTATGTGTTTCGGAGTTTTCGGGGTTTCCCACTTTTTAACGGTTTCAATCTTTGCTGGATCCACCTGAATACCTTTCTTTGTTCACTATGTGACCGAGGAATTGAACTTCTTCCAATCAAAATGCACACTTTGAAAACTTAGCGTACAGTTTTTCTTTCCTTAACAACTCTAGCACTTTTCTCAAGTGTTCTTCGTGCTCTTGATCATTCTTCGAGTAAATAAGTATGTCATCGATGAAAACAATGACAAACTTGTCAAGATATGGCCCACACACTCGGTTCATGAGGTCCATGAACACAGCTGGTGCGTTAGTTAATCCAAATGGCATAACCATAAACTCGTAATGAACGTAACGCGTCCTAAAAGCAGTCTTTGGAATATCATCCTCCTTCACCCGCATTTGATGATATCCAGAACGTAAATCGATCTTTGAATAAATAGACGAGCCTTGTAGTTGATCAAATAAGTCGTCGATTCTCGGTAGTGGGTAGCGGTTCTTGATGGTAAGTTTGTTCAACTCTCGGTAGTCGATACACAACCTGAATGTACCATCTTTCTTCTTGACAAACAAAACAGGAGCTCCCCACGGTGATGTGCTTGGTCGAATGAAACCACGCTCTAAAAGTTCTTGTAATTGGCTCTGAAGTTCCTTCATTTCGCTAGGTGCGAGTGTAACGACCCTACTTTTTCCGTTATCTTTTACCGTTAATTATTTAACGACCGTTAACTGTTATTCGTGCCACGTCATTTCTATGACCTATATTATTATTTTTGTAATAATATATTAATTATTATGTGTTAAATGAATATTTGTATTCATATTTTAAATCGTACGTTTCTACGTGTCGCGGATTTCTGTCCGGCGAATCTTTTCGGTTTTCAAACCAACGGTCGCGTTTTTGGGATATTTAAATCCTAATTATTTTAAATATGATATTTTAAGGTCATATATTTATATAGGGTATTTATATTTATTTTTCGTCGCGCGTTTATTATCTTTCCGGATTTTTAATCGCGTAAGTGCGTTTTCGCGTTTCGGGACTCGTTCGGGCTTTCGGGCCATCAGGAATTAATCACTTAGCAACTTGGGCTAGTGGGGCCCACTCCACACACCCCCATTCAGCCGAAATTTCAAGGGGGGAGGGAGTATACTCCCCATTTTTCCCATATTTCATTTTATTTTTCACATTCCATTTTCTTTTATCAAAACCTAATTTCTTGTTTTGCTCTCTCTCCCTCCTTTTTGCTCTCTTGGCCGTCACCCACCACACCCATCATCATCATCATCTTGCTTCAACATATAGCTTGGATCAAGGATTAAATTGCATCAACGCGTTCCTCGTTCCGTTCTCTACGCGATTATACTTCTCGTTTCTTGATTAGGGTATAAACCCTAACCCTAGAACTTTTGATTTTTCATTATATTTCTGTATTTTGATTATATATTAATAGTATGATGATTACTTGTTGTTGTAATGGTGTTTGTATGCATAGAAATTACTCGAATACATATGTTTTCGGTTTGATATAATTGGGACAGCAGCTATTTCGTGTCTTTCTGTTATTGTGACTGTTATAAAAGTTAAAATAAAGTATATAAATGAGTTCCTCTCATCAAGACATTAATTTTAGACTCCGGATTCATACCGTTTCGATTCCCGGAACCCTAATTATGATCAAAGTGGTATTTTGTTAAGATTGAAATGTGATTTTGGTATGAACCAGGTTTGGTCCGACTTTGTGACCATATTTGGTGACTTTAGGGTGTGTTAGTGTGTTAGGACTGATGGTGGGGCGAACTTTCATGTTCGGGTCATCTCAATCCGAGCCACGAATCACCCGTTACGTCTAAAACACGTTTTTGATTGAATTGAAGTTCCAAGTAGTGTATTGACTGTATATCACGACTTGTGGGCTGTTCATGGTGTGTTCTTGAGTGTACCAAAGTGTCGGGTGGTTTGCTTAGGCGGAGATATATGTAAGGCTCGCCGAAAACCGACACCCGGGGCTCAGGATACGACCCGATGAACTTTTGATTTAAAACTTGGGATTTATTATTAAACTTATGATATAAATAATGGATTTCATTATCATTTAATTACTTATGATATAAAAAGTAATTATTATTATTATTTAAGACTTATGATATATATTTATTATATCATTTAATTAATACTTATGATTTAATTAACATTTTAATTAAACTTGTGATTAATAATACTTTCATTATTAATGGAAAATACTTATGATAAGTATTAAACTTATATTATGAGATTATTATAATAAGACTTATAATAAGGATTAATTAATTATTTAATTATTATAAGGCTTAGTTATTATTTAATTATAATTTAATTATTAAATACTTATGATTTAATGATTTTAATTAGAAACTTATGATATGATTAATAATTCATTATTAATTAATAATACTTATGATATAATTTAAAATTTATTATTAATGAATAATACTTATATTATGACTAATATTTACTTAATTAATTAAATACTTATGTTATATTAATTATATCATTTAAACTTATATTAACTTTAATAATTCATTTTAATTTAATTAAACTTATGTTATGACATAATTAGACATATTTAACTTTAATAAACGTTATAACTTACATTATTATTATAACTTACACTTTTCAAATTAATGTTGACTATGTTTGACCAAGGTTGACTTTTGAGTTGACTTTCGGTTGACTTTGACTTTCAGTTGACTTCTGTTGACTTTCTAAATAAGGAAACTTTCCTAACTTCAAAACTTTCTAAAAATAGAACTTTCTAAATTTAGAAACTTTCCAAAAATAGAAACTTTCCAAAAATAGAAACCTTCCAAAAATAGAAACCTTCCAAAAATAGAAACTTTCCAAAAATAGAAACTTTCCTAAAATAGAAAACTTTCCAAAAATGGAAACCTGCTAAAAATAGAAACTTTCTAAAAATAGAAAGTGTGTGTCCGTATGCTGTTCCAGTCAAACCGATGCTTGCCGAGTGTTATTCTATGTCTACTTGCAACATGTACAATAGCTATCATACTAAGACTTGACCTAAGTTAGTTATTTATATCGACCTGCTTTATTTATAGGTCGGCGTTGTGATCATTCCTGATCACTTTACTTCATTTGCTGTTCGCATGTTTGTGTGGTTACTTCGTTTGCTATTAAGGTGAGTTATAGTCCCATTTTCTATTTTAATCTTTTGGGATGAGAATACATGCAATTTATTTTATATTTTGGACACATGTGGAAGTTGGTTTAAATTATTCATTGTGAGTTGAACAAAAATATTCCCTAGTCTGGTAACTGTAATCACTGGTTTCTACTGGTGAACGCGAATCCTATGGATAGATCTATCGGGTTTGACAACCCCATTTCGAGCTAGTCGCGCTAGCAATTTATAATCGGAATGTTTAGTACTTCGTAATTTGTTGTAGATACACTTGTTCGGTGTATATTATTTATTGTGTTTGGCAAGGGTAAATAAAGGGTTAAGTGGTTACCAGGTGGCTCACGGAAAATGGAATAATGTTTTTATTATATGTTTTCTAGCATATAATTTTGAGGTTCAAAAAGGAGTTTTTATGTTTTCAAACATAAATTTTTATTGTTTAAATTAAATATTGTTTGCAATATTAAACCTATAATTCACTCAACATTTTTGTTGACAGTTACTCGCATGTTTTATTCTCAGGTTCATGATTGATTGCTTCCGCTGTGCTTAGAGAGTCTGCATATTTATGATGGCAGCTTTTGTTAAACATTAACTTGCATTCTATTTTATTACATTAAAAAGTGGTTGTTTGTTGACTTTATTTTGGTCAACTTTTGGTTAAAGTATTATTGTATAGTTTTTCTAAACTTATACATTTTAGTAGATTTCCTTTATAGGAAATCATTTTTAAATAAAGAATGCAAGGTTGTTTTATTAAATTCATATAGAGTTTCGATCAAGCTGTGGGACCAAGTGACGGAGCCGTTAAGTGTTTTGACGGAGTCGTCACAGTTGGTATCAGAGCTCTGGTTGTAGGGAATTAGACTACATTGATGTCGTTACCCGAGTCAATAGGGTGCATTAGTGAGTCTAGTCTACAGCCCGGCCTATTATATATTATTATATGTGATTATTTGTGTCGTGTTGGTATGTATATTGTTATCATACATACATTTCTATTATGTTCTGAATCCGGGAGGAACTCCCATTCCGATTTAAACGTATTCTCCGACTCATGCGAGTTCATCTTTTAAAGGAACACCTCGGTTAGTGAAACCGAGGGGGTGTCATTCTTGACTTCTGGAATTCTCGACATTTCTATGTCATAATTAGTGTTTATTGATATAACGTTTAAGTTACATTACGTGTTCTAGAATTCTCGGCATTTCTATGTCATCTATTATGGTTATGTATATAACGTTTGAGTTATATTACGCGAGATGTCATTCTTGACTTCTAAAGGCTCGGCATTTCAATATCAGCTATTGTGTTTGGGTATATAACATTATTGTTACATTACATGCCATTGTGCCGTTGTGCCTATGTGCTTTGGTTTTTGAACCGAAAAACGTCATTCTTGACTTTTAGAGATTCTTGGTACTTCGAAGACATTTTTATGTCATCGTTACTCATATTCATTACTTTCGATGTCTTTGTCTCTTGTGCTATCCTTAGCACATTGTTAAGAAATTGTTTTAGGAGAAATTGTTTTAGGGAAATTTTGTTGAAATTCGAGGTTGACCACGTGTCCTGACCTTATGTAGTGATATTGGAATGGAACTATGAGTTAGTGAAATATAATGGCGTCAGGCCAACGTGATTATATTACGTTAATTCATAAAAATTCCCAATATTGTGACATGAGGAATAGAAAGTGAGTCAAAGAAAATTTGTACACCACTCATTCGGAAATTCTAACGTTGTTACATGAGTAAGGAAGATACTCATTATCTTATTTGTTGATATACGAGAGACTCGTCTTAACCGAACTACTTACCCTATGTTTTGTCATTCATAACTCGCTTGTTAGTGACAGCTTCGCACGTGAAGAGTTTTGGCCCAAGGACTTATGTCCTGACAATAGTCAAAACAATATTTAACTCATTGGTTTTCATGACCTCGTAGCATTTATTGATTAGATGTCGCAAGACGATTCAAGTCCATCACCCGAGCTTTAACGATCTTACTTCAACTCGTAACCTCTGTAATGCGGATACCCTGCTTTTCATTAAAATTTTTACACATTTGTGCAATTGGGCGGTTCTCACGAGATTTATGGGCGAATAGAAGTAATGAAATATTTTGTCATGTATACGATTTATAAAATCATATATGTACGTATGAATTCAAATGGACTAATTTACCCTTACCTATTTTGGCTATTATACACTAAATTATACCTTCAAAATTATTTTAAAAACCACTCTTGTTGAGTTGTTTAGTTAACTCGAATTGATTTACGTAAAATGGTACACGTTGTACATACTTCTAAATTTACTAAGAGCTTCGTTCCATTTATGGGGTTACATCAGACGTTTCAAGCTTTTTCAAAACTCCTTTGATTGATTACATTAGAATTTTCGCATTACTCTACCGAGTGTTTGGATCACAGTTCTCCTCATCCTCCGTTTAAGGATGAAACTTACCATTAAGTTCATTGATAGAAACTCATACACCACTTTGGGGGCCGGCTTTGTAAATTTGTTGGAGAATCTTTGCGCTCATTAGATTTTATCTCTTATGGTTGGACATGGCCGAAACGCGGACCGATAAATCAATTTTCTGGGGTACCCTCGATGGTCACCTTATTGTAGAAAAGGCGCTAGGCGGGTTCTACCCCAGCTGTTGTTATAATGGGTATCATGGATATATATTACTCTAGACCGTTTGAGGAGTTTCTACTCTCAATTTTCGCTGTCAACCGCAACACCCTCGTAAACATCAATCCTAGGATTCGATACTTTAGGGTGCACGAAATTATTTTTGGAGATTCATCTCACCTGGAGTCGGCCATTCTTTATAACCCATGATTCGCGTTCTTTTCATCCGCACATAAATTTAAGAATATGGATGAATCCTAGACTTCCACGCTCATTGTACAAGGAAGTTCACTCTCGTTGAATTATCACACCTTTCATACGTCTTCCTTTCGGAAATATAATGAAAATTTACTTTGAAGTCCATGATCCTCGTTAACTCCTTTGAGAGAATTGCCTTAAATATCTATGCCACAGATGTGACTACTCCATATTTATTTCTTCCTTCATATTGCAACTTTATTTCATCCGTTCCAGTTCGTCCCCTTGGGGAGCTCCCGTTTTGTTCGATGAGAAGAAAGATGGTTCATTTCGTTTGTGTATTGATTATCGTGAATTGAACGAGCTTACTGTTAAAAACCGTTACCCTCTTCCGAGAATTGATGATCTGTTCGATCAACTTCAAGGTTCGTCCGTTTATTATAAGATTGATCTTCGTTCCGGTTATCACCAATTACGCGCTAAAGAAACTGATATTCTGAAAACTGCTTTCCGCACCCGTTACGGTCACTTTGAATTTCTTGTTATGCCGTTCAGATTGACAAATGCACCTGTTGTGTTCATGGACCTCATGAACCGTGTGTGTAGACCCTATCTGGACAAATTCGTTACTGTTTTCATCGACCACATCCTTATTTATTCTATGAGTGATGAAGGGCGAAGAACATTTGAAGTTAGTGCTTGATCTGTTGAGGAAAGAAGAGTTGTACGCTAAGTTCTCTAAGTGTAATTTCTGATTAAGAGAAGTTCAATTCCTTGGATATATTGTTAGTAAATAGGGAATACAAGTTGATCCTGCTAAGATTGAGGCGATTGAAAAGTGGGAAGTTCCGAAAACTCCTACTCAGATTCGCCAGTTTCTAGGATTAGCAGGCTATTATAGAAGGTTCATTCAAGATTTTTCACGTGTAGCGAAACCTCTGACTGCTTTAACGCATAAGGGGAAGAAGTTCGAGTGGAAGAGTGAACAAGAGTCTGCTTTCCAAACTCTGAAGAAGAAGTTAACTTCTGCACCGATATTATCACTACCTGAGGGTAATGATGATTTTGTTATCTATTGTGATGCTTCGTGTCAAGACTTTGGTTGTGTTTTGATGCAACGAAATAAAGTTATTGCGTACGCGTCACGTCAGTTGAAGATTCACGAGCAGAATTATGTAACCCATGATTTAGAGTTAAGAGCTATTGTGTTTGCGCTTAAGATTTGCAGACATTATCTATATGGGGTCAAAGGTACATTGTACACTGATCACAAAAGTCTTCAACATATTCTTGATCAGAAACAGTTAAATATGAGGCAACAAAGATGGGTTGAGACGTTAAATGATTATGATTGCGAACTTTTATATCATCCGGGAAAGGCCAATGATGTGGCTGATGCATTAAGTCGTAAAGAAAGGGCTGAACCTCGTAGGTTTAGAGCCTTAAATATGACCATTCGAACAAACCTCACAAGGCAGATTCTTGAGGCACAACAAGAAGCCTTGAAGGAGGAAAATTTTGTAACGGGAAGGTCCGAGGCTTGAGTAAATAGTTAGAGGTACAAACCGATGGTACTCGGTATTTTGCGGGATGCCTTTGGGTTCCGAAGTTTGGTGATCTACGAAAACTTGTTTTAGATGAGGCTCATAAGTCTAGGTACTCTATCCATCCTGGTTCAGGAAAGATGTATCGTGATCTTAAGGAGCTGCATTGGTGGCCTAATTTGAAAGCTGATGTGGCTACGTATGTGGCTAAGTGTTTGACATGTGCTAAGGTTAAAGCTGAACATCAGAACCGTCAGGACTTTTGGTGCAATTTGAAATTTTCGAGTGGAAGTGGGAAGGTATTGCAATGGACTTTATTACGAAGTACCGAGAGTTGTGGGTGGTTACGATACCATTTGGGTGATTGTTGACCGACTCGCTAAGTCAACTTTTTTTCTTGCCAATTAAGGAAACATATTCAATGAAGAAGTTTACTCGTTTGTATTTGAAGGAGATTATTTCGAGACATGGTGTTCCCGTATTGATTATGTTGGACTGAGGCAGTCCTAACAAGGTGCTCTAGAAACTAAATTGGATATGAGCACCGCTTATCATCCACAGACGGATGGTCAGAGTGAAAGGACCATTCAAATGTAGAAAACATGTTAAGAGTGTGTGTTATTGATTTTGGAAATGGGTGGGATAAATATTTGCCGCTGGCTGAGTTTTCTTATAACAACAGTTATCATGCAAGTATTAAAGCCGCACCGTTTGAAGCTCTGTATGGTAGAAAGTGTAGGTTTCCTGTCTGCTGGAATGAGGTTGGGGATGCTCAACTCACAGGACCAGAGATCATTCACGAGACTACCGAGAATATTGTACAGATTAAGGAAAGATTGAGAACCACCAAGAGTAGGCAAAAGAGTTATGCTGATGAGAGAAGGAACGATATCGAATTTCAGGTCGGTGATCCTGTTATGTTGAAAGTTCCACCTTGGAAGGGTGTGGTACGTTTTGGTAAAAGGGGAAAGTTGAATCCTCGATTTGTTGGACCTTTTGGGATTATTGAGAGAGTTGGACCAGTGGCTTATCGTTTGAAATTGCCACAAGAACTCAGTGCTTTTCGTGACGTTTTCATGTATCGAATTTAAAGAAGTGTTTGGCCGGGGCCAATGAAACTATTTTTTTTTTGATGAACTTCATGTTGATAAACAACTCCATTTTATTGAGGAACCTGTCGAGATTATGGATCGAGAGGTTAAGACTCTTAAGCAGAGTAGAATTCCTATTGTTCGAGCTAGATGGAACGCCAGGCGCGATCCCGAGTTCACTTGGGAGCGTGAAGGTTAGATGAGGCAGAAGTACCCGCATTTGTTCCCAAATGATGAGAAAACCCCTGCACCTGCTTAAATTTCGGGACGAAATTTCCGTAACGGGAAGGTACTGTAACGACCCTACTTTTTCCGTTATCTTTTACCGTTAATTATTTAACGACCGTTAACTGTTATTCGTGCCACGTCATTTCTATGACCTATATTATTATTTTTGTAATAATATATTAATTATTATGTGTTAAATGAATATTTGTATTCATATTTTAAATCGTACGTTTCTACGTGTCGCGGATTTCTGTCCGGCGAATCTTTTCGGTTTTCAAACCAACGGTCGCGTTTTTGGGATATTTAAATCCTAATTATTTTAAATATGATATTTTAAGGTCATATATTTATATAGGGTATTTATATTTATTTTTCGTCGCGCGTTTATTATCTTTCCGGATTTTTAATCGCGTAAGTGCGTTTTCGCGTTTCGGGACTCGTTCGGGCTTTCGGGCCATCAGGAATTAATCACTTAGCAACTTGGGCTAGTGGGGCCCACTCCACACACCCCCATTCAGCCGAAATTTCAAGGGGGGAGGGAGTATACTCCCCATTTTTCCCATATTTCATTTTATTTTTCACATTCCATTTTCTTTTATCAAAACCTAATTTCTTGTTTTGCTCTCTCTCCCTCCTTTTTGCTCTCTTGGCCGTCACCCACCACACCCATCATCATCATCATCTTGCTTCAACATATAGCTTGGATCAAGGATTAAATTGCATCAACGCGTTCCTCGTTCCGTTCTCTACGCGATTATACTTCTCGTTTCTTGATTAGGGTATAAACCCTAACCCTAGAACTTTTGATTTTTCATTATATTTCTGTATTTTGATTATATATTAATAGTATGATGATTACTTGTTGTTGTAATGGTGTTTGTATGCATAGAAATTACTCGAATACATATGTTTTCGGTTTGATATAATTGGGACAGCAGCTATTTCGTGTCTTTCTGTTATTGTGACTGTTATAAAAGTTAAAATAAAGTATATAAATGAGTTCCTCTCATCAAGACATTAATTTTAGACTCCGGATTCATACCGTTTCGATTCCCGGAACCCTAATTATGATCAAAGTGGTATTTTGTTAAGATTGAAATGTGATTTTGGTATGAACCAGGTTTGGTCCGACTTTGTGACCATATTTGGTGACTTTAGGGTGTGTTAGTGTGTTAGGACTGATGGTGGGGCGAACTTTCATGTTCGGGTCATCTCAATCCGAGCCACGAATCACCCGTTACGTCTAAAACACGTTTTTGATTGAATTGAAGTTCCAAGTAGTGTATTGACTGTATATCACGACTTGTGGGCTGTTCATGGTGTGTTCTTGAGTGTACCAAAGTGTCGGGTGGTTTGCTTAGGCGGAGATATATGTAAGGCTCGCCGAAAACCGACACCCGGGGCTCAGGATACGACCCGATGAACTTTTGATTTAAAACTTGGGATTTATTATTAAACTTATGATATAAATAATGGATTTCATTATCATTTAATTACTTATGATATAAAAAGTAATTATTATTATTATTTAAGACTTATGATATATATTTATTATATCATTTAATTAATACTTATGATTTAATTAACATTTTAATTAAACTTGTGATTAATAATACTTTCATTATTAATGGAAAATACTTATGATAAGTATTAAACTTATATTATGAGATTATTATAATAAGACTTATAATAAGGATTAATTAATTATTTAATTATTATAAGGCTTAGTTATTATTTAATTATAATTTAATTATTAAATACTTATGATTTAATGATTTTAATTAGAAACTTATGATATGATTAATAATTCATTATTAATTAATAATACTTATGATATAATTTAAAATTTATTATTAATGAATAATACTTATATTATGACTAATATTTACTTAATTAATTAAATACTTATGTTATATTAATTATATCATTTAAACTTATATTAACTTTAATAATTCATTTTAATTTAATTAAACTTATGTTATGACATAATTAGACATATTTAACTTTAATAAACGTTATAACTTACATTATTATTATAACTTACACTTTTCAAATTAATGTTGACTATGTTTGACCAAGGTTGACTTTTGAGTTGACTTTCGGTTGACTTTGACTTTCAGTTGACTTCTGTTGACTTTCTAAATATGGAAACTTTCCTAACTTCAAAACTTTCTAAAAATAGAACTTTCTAAATTTAGAAACTTTCCAAAAATAGAAACTTTCCAAAAATAGAAACCTTCCAAAAATAGAAACCTTCCAAAAATAGAAACTTTCCAAAAATAGAAACTTTCCTAAAATAGAAAACTTTCCAAAAATGGAAACCTGCTAAAAATAGAAACTTTCTAAAAATAGAAAGTGTGTGTCCGTATGCTGTTCCAGTCAAACCGATGCTTGCCGAGTGTTATTCTATGTCTACTTGCAACATGTACAATAGCTATCATACTAAGACTTGACCTAAGTTAGTTATTTATATCGACCTGCTTTATTTATAGGTCGGCGTTGTGATCATTCCTGATCACTTTACTTCATTTGCTGTTCGCATGTTTGTGTGGTTACTTCGTTTGCTATTAAGGTGAGTTATAGTCCCATTTTCTATTTTAATCTTTTGGGATGAGAATACATGCAATTTATTTTATATTTTGGACACATGTGGAAGTTGGTTTAAATTATTCATTGTGAGTTGAACAAAAATATTCCCTAGTCTGGTAACTGTAATCACTGGTTTCTACTGGTGAACGCGAATCCTATGGATAGATCTATCGGGTTTGACAACCCCATTTCGAGCTAGTCGCGCTAGCAATTTATAATCGGAATGTTTAGTACTTCGTAATTTGTTGTAGATACACTTGTTCGGTGTATATTATTTATTGTGTTTGGCAAGGGTAAATAAAGGGTTAAGTGGTTACCAGGTGGCTCACGGAAAATGGAATAATGTTTTTATTATATGTTTTCTAGCATATAATTTTGAGGTTCAAAAAGGAGTTTTTATGTTTTCAAACATAAATTTTTATTGTTTAAATTAAATATTGTTTGCAATATTAAACCTATAATTCACTCAACATTTTTGTTGACAGTTACTCGCATGTTTTATTCTCAGGTTCATGATTGATTGCTTCCGCTGTGCTTAGAGAGTCTGCATATTTATGATGGCAGCTTTTGTTAAACATTAACTTGCATTCTATTTTATTACATTAAAAAGTGGTTGTTTGTTGACTTTATTTTGGTCAACTTTTGGTTAAAGTATTATTGTATAGTTTTTCTAAACTTATACATTTTAGTAGATTTCCTTTATAGGAAATCATTTTTAAATAAAGAATGCAAGGTTGTTTTATTAAATTCATATAGAGTTTCGATCAAGCTGTGGGACCAAGTGACGGAGCCGTTAAGTGTTTTGACGGAGTCGTCACAGCGAGTCTGTATGGAGCACGAGCTATTGGTGCAGCTCCCGGTACAAGGTCTATTTGAAATTCAACGGATCGGTATGGAGGTAGTCCCGGTAATTCTTTCGGAAATATATCGGGAAATTCTTTTGCCACGGGAATATCATTGATGTTCTTTTCTTCGGAATTGACTTTCTCGACGTGTGCTAGCACAGCATAGCAACCTTTTCTTATTAGTTTTTATGCCTTCAGGTTACTAATAAGATTTAACTTTGCGTTGCTTTTTTCTCCGTACACCATTAAGGGTTTTCCTTTTTCTCGTATAATGCGAATTGCATTTTTGTAACAAACGATCTCTGCTTTCACTTCTTTCAACCAGTCCATACTGATTATCACATCAAAACTCCTTAACTCTACTGGTATCAAGTCAATCTTAAATGGTTCGCTAACCAGTTTAATTTCTCGATTCCGACATATATTATCTGCTGAAATTAATTTACCATTTGCTAATTCGAGTAAAAATTTACTATCCAAAGGCATCAATGGGCAACTTAATTTAGCACAAAATTCTCTACTCATATAGCTTCTATCCGCACCCGAATCAAATAAAACATAAGCAGATTTATCGTTAATAAGAAACGTACCCGTAACAAGCTCCGGCTCTTCCTGTGCTTCTGCCGCATTAATATTGAAAACTCTTCCACGGCCCTGCCCATTAGTATTCCCCTGATTCGGGCAATTTCTAATAATGTGGCCCATTTTTTCACATTTATAACAAACAGCGTTGGTATTACTTGCTCCGACACTATTCATTTCGGCATTACTTGTTTCGGCATTATTTGCGCCCTTAGTTCTGTTAAACTTTGGTCCGTAGACCTCACACTTTGTCGCGCTATGACCATTTCTTTTACACCGTTGCAAAATTTCGTGCAAAACCCCTGGTGATTTTCTTCACACCTATGACATGGCTGTTTTTGGTTTTTGTTGCCTTTGTTGTTATTGAGGTTGTTGTTGGGATTGTTATTGTTGTTGAAACGGTTATTGTAGTTGTTGTTGTTGTTGGGATGTTTGTTGTAGTTATTGTTAGGATTGCGGTTATTGTTGCGATTGTTGTTGCGGTTGTTGGGATAGTTGTTGCGATTGTGGTTGTAATTGTTATTGTTGTTGTACTGGTGACTCTTGTCACCGTTTTCCTCCCACTTCCTCTTGAGTTGTTTCGTGTTGGCTTCTTCGGCCGCCTGCTCTTTAATTCTTCCCTCAATCTGATTTATGAGTTTATGAGCCATTCGACTTGCCTTCTGTATAGAAGCGGGCTCGTGTGAACTTACATCTTCTTGATTCCTTACTGGTAACCCTTTTAAAAATGTGTCGATCTTCTCTTCTTCATCTTCGAATGCTCCCGGACACAATAGGCACAACTCTGTGAATCGTCGTTCATATGTGGTAACGTCGAACCCTTGTGTTCGTAACTTTCTAAGTTCTGCCTTGAGTTTATTGACTTCGTTTCTAGGACGGTACTGCTCGTTCATCAATTGTTTGAATGCCGACCACGGTAGTGCGTAAGCAGCATTTTATCCTACCTGTTCAAGATCGGTGTTCCACCACGTTAACGCAGTACCTGTGAAGGTATGCGTAGCGTACTTAACTTTGTCCTCTTCAGTACACTTACTTATGGTAAACACCGATTCGACTTTCTTGGTCCACCGTTTCAATTCAATTGGTCCTTCGGTTCCATCAAATTCCAAAGGTTTGCAGGCAGTGAATTCTTTGTAGGTGCATCCTACACGATTTCTTGCGCCGTTAGCTGCATTGCTAGATTCAGCGTTATTGTTGGTATGTAACGCAGCCTATACTGTGGCTATGTTTGCAGTAAGAAAGGTACGAAATTCCTCTTCGTTCATATTCATGGTGTGTCGAGTAGTCGGTACCATTTCCTTCAAAATAGACAACTGAATCGAGTTAATCATACAGAATATTAAGAGTAGTCAATAGTATTTCGTAGCATAATATGAACTCATTTATAAAAGCTTTTTCTTCATATTAGCGTTTTATAAGTTTAAATTCGGGTACTACCTACCCGTTAAGTTCATACTTGTTAGCTAATATACAATTCAACTACTACAATTCCATATGAAAAATTGATTATAATAATATATCACATACAAATATTCTTCAAACTTACAACTTCGCTATATTACATATAACATGAAATATAGTACACTATGATACCGGACAGTTTTGAAGATAAATCTAGTTAATACGCAAGTTGTTCAGTAAAGGAAATAAAGACACGTAATTCATAAGTCCAGAAACAAGTCATGCATCCTGGTTTTACTAAGACGACTTCCCATCCTTGGTCTTGTGGAAAATAACCGTTATGACCATTGGCTAGGCAGCATGTTGTAACGTCGTCAAAAGGACGAGGGTTTCGTAATGTCCAACAGCCCCGTAATAATCTAAAAACCTTGTTTCTCACCCCAACTACTGAATCCGTCACTTATGGGAAGGTTTTATTTAAAAGTTGCAATCCGATATTCTTTTTCTCACTTTGGTAAAAGCGAACATCACTAACCCGTAAGCATAACATGCTTCTTTATGTTGCATGTTAGAAGCTCTTTCTAATTCATGAAATCCTATGTTGGGATATGTTGAGTCAAAATAGGTTCTTAACCCGTAGCGTAAAATTGCATTTGGGTTCCCCGCATTTAACGCTTTAAAGAAAACACGGCGTAACTTACGGTCTCCCCAATGTGATATACCCCACCTATCAAAGGAAAGCCTTTTATAAACTAAGGCATTTCTGGAAAGTGTTTCAAATGTTTGACAAGTTAATTTCGCCATAACTAAATGTGCCGATGAATTCTGACCGAATTTAGACAAGATTTCCTCAATCATATCCTCTGGTATGTCTTCTAAAATATTCGGTTGTCTACCCTTAACGTCCATTTTGTTTTTATACTGTAAAATAGACAAGAATTAGATTCGTAAAAGATAATTAACAAACAATACAAGCAATTTTTACATAGAACAAAAAAATACAAGCACACTACAACATATATAATACACAACATGATTACAACTCTCTAATCTGAATCACTGGTTTCTTCTTCTTCGGACTTGGTTCGTTTTCCTAATTTTCTAGAAATATATGGTGTTCCTCTAATACGAGCCGTAGTTTTAAATAATGGTTTAGAAAAACCTGGTGGTTTAGAGGTTCCTGGGTCATTGTTACATTTTAGGAAATATGGATGTTGTCGAAACATATAAAGTTCATCGGGGTTGGAATCGGGTTTCTCTATTTTTATACCTTTTCCCTTATTATTTTCTTTTGCTTTATTAAATTGGGTCGAGGTAATTTCTATAACATCATCGGAATCCTCATCGGGATCCGATTCATCGGAAAATTAGTAATCTTCCCAATATTTTGCTTCCTCGGCGGAAACACCATTGACCATTATTAACTTTGGTCCGTTGGTTGAGGATTTTCTTTTATTTAATCGATTTTCTATAGGTATCAATATTTCTTCCTCCGGAACCTCTTCTTCTTCTGGTTCCTCCTCTTCCGATTCCTCCTCTTCTGGTTCCTCTTCTTCCGGTTCCTCCTCTTCCGGTTCCTCCTCTTCCGGTTCCTCTTCGGGAATTTGTGAATCTTCCCAAAATATATTCGACTCTTCATTATTATTAGGTGAATCAATGGGATTTGTACTAGAGGTAGACATCTATCACACAATATCCAACACGTTAAGAGATTAATATATCACGTAATATTTACATGTTAATAATATATAATTTCCAACAAAAAAAATGTTAAGCAATCGTTTTTTTTTTTGAAGAAAAACACGGTCGAAGTCCAGACTCACTAATGCATCCTAACAAACTCGGTAAGACACACTAATGCAATTTTCTGGTTCTCTAAGACCAATGCTCCGATACCAACTGAAATGTCCTGTTCATATTGATTATAAACGTTCCATATTAATTGATTTCGTCGCGAGGTTTTGACCTCTATATGAGATGTTTTTCAAAGACTGCATTCATTTTTAAAACAACCATAACCTTTATTTTATCGATAAAGGTTTAAAAAGCATTACGTAGATTATCAAATAATGATAATCTAAAATATACCGTTTACACACGACCATTACATAATGGTTTACAATAAGAACATATTACATCAAAAATAAGTTTCTTGAATGTAGTTTTTACATAATATCATACAAGCATGGACTCCAAATCTTGTCCTTATTTTAGTATGAAACAGTGGAAGCTCTTAATAATCACCTGAGAATAAACATGCTTAAAACGTCAACAAAAATGTTGGTGAGTTATAGGTTTATCCTATATATTATCAAATCATAATAATAGACCACAAGATTTCATATTTCAATATACATCCCATACATAGAGATAAAATTCATTCATATGGTGAACACCTGGTAACCGACATTAACAAGATGCATATAAGAATATCCCCTATCATTCCGGGAAATCCTTCGGACATGATAAAAACGAATTCGAAGTACTAAAGCATCCGATACTTTAGATGGGGTTCGTTAGGCCCAATAGATCTATCTTTAGGATTCGCGTTAATTAGTAGATCGGTTTACTAATTCTTAGGTTACCAAGCAAAAAGGGCATATTCGGCTTCGATCATTCACCCATATAATGTAGTTTCAATTACTTGTGTCTATTTCGTAAAACATTTATAAAACTGCATGTATTCTCATCCCAAAATATTAGATTTTAAAAGTGAGACTATAACTTACTTCGTCGGGAAGTAAGACTTGGCCACTGGTCGATTCACGAACCTATAACAAATATGTACATATATATCAAAGTATGTTCAAAATATATTTACAACACTTTTAATATATTTTGATGTTTTAAGTTTATTAAGTCAGCTGTCCTCGTTAGTAATCTACAACTAGTTGTTCACAGTTAGATGTACAGAAATAAATCGATATATATTATCTTGAATCAATCCACGACTCAGTGTATACACGTCTCAGGCTAGATCACAACTCAAAGTATATATATTTTTGGAATCAACCTCAACCCTGTATAGCTAACTCCAACATTACTGTATATAGAGTGTCTATGGTTGTTCCAAATAATATATATACATGGGTCGATATGATATGTCAAAACATTTGCATACGTGTCTATGGTATCCCAAGATTACATAATATATTAGAATACATGTATAATACAATATAAGTTAGCTAGGATATTATTTGTATAGAATTGTTAATATTTCCCGTAGCTACAAAAATAAAAAAAATATCCAATCTTGTTTTACCCATAACTTCTTCATTTTAAATCCGTTTTGAGTGAATAAAATTGCTATGGTTTCATATTGAACTCTATTTTATGAATCTAAATAGAAAAAGTATAGGTTTATTGTCATAAATATAAGTTGCAAGTCATTTTTGTAAGAGGTAGTCATTTCAGTCGAAAGAACGACGTCTTGATGACCATTTTGAAAAACATACTTCCACTTTGAGTTTAACCATGATTTTTGGATATAGTTTCATGTTCATAAGAAAAATCATTTTCCCATAAGAACAAATTTTAAATCAAAGTTTATCGTAGTTTTTAATTATCAAACCCATAGCAGCCCGCGGTGTTACTACGACGGCGTATGTCCGGTTTTACGGTGTTTTTCGTGTTTCCAGGTTTTAAATCATTAAGTTAGCATATCATATAGATATAGAACATGTGTTTAGTTTATTTTAAAAGTCAAGTTATAAGGATTAACTTTTGTTTGCGAACAAGTTTAGAATTAACTAAACTATGTTCTAGTGATTTCAAGGTTAAACCTTCGAATAAGATAGCTTTATATGTATGAATCGAATGATGTTATGAACATCATTACTACCTCAAGTTTTGTGGATAAACCTACTGGAAAAGAGACAGATGGATCTAGCTTCAAAGGATCTTGGATGGCTTGAAAGTTCTTGAAGTAGAATCATGACACGAAAACAAGTTCAAGTAAGATTTCCACTCGAAATAAGATTGTTATAGTTATAGAAATTGAATCAAAGTTTGAATATGAGTATTACCTTGTATTAGAAAGATATCTTACTGTAAATAAGAAAGATTTCTTGAGGTTGGATGATCACTCTACAAGATTGGAAGTAAGGTAGCAAACTTGGAAGTATTCTTGATTTTATGAAACTAGAACTTGTAGAATTTATGAAGAACACTTAGAACTTGAAGATAGAACTTGAGAGAGATCAATTAGATGAAGAAAATTGAAGAATGAAAGTGTTTGTAGGTGTTTTTGGTCATTGGTGTATGGATTAGATATAAAGGATGTGTAATTTTGTTTACATGTAAATAAGTCATGAATGATTACTCATATTTTTGTAATTTTATGAGATATTTCATGCTAGTTGCCAAATGATGGTTTCCACATGTGTTAGGTGACTCACATGGGCTGCTAAGAGCTGATCATTGGAGTGTATATACCAATAGTACATACATCTAAAAGCTGTGTATTGTACGAGTACGAATACGGGTGCATACGAGTAGAATTATTGATGAAACTGAACGAGGATGTAATTGTAAGCATTTTTGTTAAGTAGAAGTATTTTGATAAGTGTCTTGAAGTCTTTCAAAAGTGTATGAATACATATTAAAACACTACATGTATATACATTTTAACTGACTCGTTAAGTCATCTTTAGTCATTACATGTAAATGTTGATTTAAAACCTTTAAGTTAACGATCTTGTTAAATGTTGTTAACCTAATATTTATTATATCTAATGAGATGTTAAATGTAATGACTCGGAAATTTCCGACCAAATTTAAACTATAATCTTTATATGATTCCGACACGATAAGCAAAGTCTGTAATGTTGAATCTCAAAAAAAAAAAATTAAAAAAAATAAAAAAAATACTGAACTGTTTCATATATTCAATTGACCTTTGACTGTTACCGACGAATCACAAACAATTGGTTTCAAATAAATACATAAACATATATATATATAAATGTATGTATATATAATAATTGAAAATAATAAAATACAATTTAGTTATTAGAATTTAATATGTAAAATAAGATACAAAATAATTAAGTTGTAAGGAATCCATATTTAAATATATACGATTTCTATACATAATTAATACTATATGTATATTGTAAAATACTCAATATATGTTATTATATATATTATTGGATATTACATAATTAATAATATCTAATATCAATATATTACACTTACTTACAAGTTAAAATATAATTGTTATACTAATATTATTATTATTATTACCTTCATTATTAATATTAAAATTAGTATTAGCTATTTTCAATATATAATAAATGAAAGTTAACACATGTAATTTGTTATATCATTATTATTATTAAAAATTCTCATTATTAACATGATTACTAAAAATTTTCATTTTTATTTAAAATTATTATTATCATTACTTTTATCACTTTTATCCTCAATTTTATTATTATTATTATTATTATTATTATTATTATTATTATTATTATTATTATTATTATTATTATTATTATTATTATTATAATTATTATTATTATTATTATTAATAAACTTATAAATTATTTATATTAATTAAAAAGAATTATAACTACGGATAGTTACAAAATTCGTTTCCTATCATAATCAGCTGTCTTTTTCTTTTCCTTCTTTCTCGTGATTTCTCGTGAATTCATGTCGACAAGAGTGATGAGCTGGGAACCTCCACTATCTCTTTTCTTTAATATATACGTCATATAGATATAAAGGAGATATGTAATCACAAGACCCATGTTAACCCTCTCTATCTCTCTTTTTCCTTTCTCTCTATTTATCTCTTTTATTTCCAGTATGATTCACCTCACCATCACACAAACAATGCTAGTTGCTTCTATTTTCTATCATGAACCCTAACCACCATTCTTGTGTAGTGACCCGAACTTTTCCATGTTTATTTATATTAATTGAGATTGATATTTACATGATTAAATGTTTCCAACATGTTAAGCAATCAAACTTGTTAAGACTTGATTAATTGAAATAGGTTTCATATAGACAATTGACCACCCAAGTTGACCGGTGATTCACGAACGTTAAAACTTGTAAAAAAATTATATGATGACATATATATGGTTATATGTATAGTTAACATGATATTATGATAAGTAAACAT
Organism: Rutidosis leptorrhynchoides; assembly: GCF_046630445.1. Lineage (NCBI taxonomy): Eukaryota > Viridiplantae > Streptophyta > Magnoliopsida > Asterales > Asteraceae > Rutidosis > Rutidosis leptorrhynchoides. The sequence goes on from NC_092343.1 coordinate 410,432,394, forward strand.
ATCATTAATTATATTAACAATGAACTACATATGTAAAAACAAGACTACTAACTTAATGATTTTGAAACGAGACATATATGTAACGTTTATCGTTGTAACGACATTTAATGTATATATATCATATTAAGAGATATTCGTACATCATAATATCATGATAATATAATAATTTAAAATCTCTTTTGATATTATAAACATTAGGTTAACAATATTTAACAAGATCGTTAACCTAAAGGTTTCAAAACAACACTTACATGTAACGACTAACGATGACTTAACGACTCAGTTAAAATGTATATACATGTAGTGTTTTAATAAGTATTTATACACTTTTGAAAGACTTCAATACACTTATCAAAATACTTCTACTTAACAAAAATGCTTACAATTACATTCTCGTTCAGTTTCATCAACAATTCTACTCGTATGCACCCGTATTCGTACTCGTACAATACACAGCTTTTAGATGTATGTACTATTGGTATATACACTCCAATGATCAGCTCTTAGCAGCCCATGTGAGTCACCTAACACATGTGGGAACCATCATTTGGCAACTAGCATGAAATATCTCATAAGATTACAAAAATATGAGTAATCATTCATGACTTATTTACATGAAAACAAAATTACATATCCTTTATATCTAATCCATACACCAACGACCAAAAACACCTACAAACACTTTCATTCTTCAATTTTCTTCATCTAATTGAACTCTCTCAAGTTCTATCTTCAAGTTCTAAGTGTTCTTCATAAATTCCAAAAGTTCTAGTTTCATAAAATCAAGAATACTTTCAAGTTTGCTAGCTCACTTCCAATCTTGTAAGGTGATCATCCAACCTCAAGAAATCTTTGTTTCTTACAGTAGGTTATCATTCTAATACAAGGTAATAATCATATTCAAACTTTGGTTCAATTTCTATAACTATAACAATCTTATTTCAAGTGATGATCTTACTTGAACTTGTTTTCGTGTCATGATTTTGCTTCAAGAACTTTGAGCCATCCAAGGATCCATTGAAGCTAGATCCATTTTTCTCTTTTCCAGTAGGTTCATCCAAGGAACTTAAGGTAGTAATGATGTTCATAACATCATTCGATTCATACATATAAAGCTATCTTATTCGAAGGTTTAAACTTGTAATCACTAGAACATAGTTTAGTTAATTCTAAACTTGTTCGCAAACAAAAGTTAATCCTTCTAACTTGACTTTTAAAATCAACTAAACACATGTTCTATATCTATATGATATGCTAACTTAATGATTTAAAACCTGGAAACACGAAAAACACCGTAAAACCGGATTTACGCCGTTGTAGTAACACCGCGGGCTGTTTTGGGTTAGTTAATTAAAAACTATGATAAACTTTGATTTAAAAGTTGTTATTCTGAGAAAATGATTTTTATTATGAACATGAAACTATATCCAAAAATTATGGTTAAACTCAAAGTGGAAGTATGTTTTCTAAAATGGTCATCTAGACGTCGTTCTTTCGACTGAAATGACTACCTTTACAAAAACGACTTGTAACTTATTTTTCTGACTTGAAACCTATACTTTTTTTGTTTAGATTCATAAAATAGAGTTCAATATGAAACCATAGCAATTTAATTCACTCAAAACGGATTTAAAATGAAGAAGTTATGGGTAAAACAAGATTGGATAATTTTTCTCATTTTAGCTACGTGAAAATTGGTAACAAATCTATTCCAACCATAACTTAATCAACTTGTATTATATATTATGTAATCTTGAGATACCATAGACACGTATACAATGTTTCGACCTATCATGTCGACACATCTATATATATTTCGGAACAACCATAGACACTCTATATGTGAATGTTGGAGTTAGCTATACAGGGTTGAGGTTGATTCCAAAATATATATAGTTTGAGTTGTGATCAATACTGAGATACGTATACACTGGGTCGTGGATTGATTCAAGATAATATTTATCGATTTATTTCTGTACATCTAACTGTGGACAACTAGTTGTAGGTTACTAACGAGGACAGCTGACTTAATAAACTTAAAACATCAAAATATATTAAAAGTGTTGTAAATATATTTTGAACATACTTTGATATATATGTATATATTGTTATAGGTTCGTGAATCAACCAGTGGCCAAGTCTTACTTCCCGACGAAGTAAAAATATCTGTGAAAGTGAGTTATAGTCCCACTTTTAAAATCTAATATTTTTGGGATGAGAATACATGCAGGTTTTATAAATGATTTACAAAATAGACACAAGTACGTGAAACTACATTCTATGGTTGAATTATCGAAATCGAATATGCCCCTTTTTATTAAGTCTGGTAATCTAAGAATTAGGGAACAGACACCCTAATTGACGCGAATCCTAAAGATAGATCTATTGGGCCTAACAAACCCCATCCAAAGTACCGGATGCTTTAGTACTTCGAAATTTATATCATATCCGAAGGGTGTCCCGGAATGATGGGGATATTCTTATATATGCATCTTGTTATTGTCGGTTACCAGGTGTTCACCATATGAATGATTTTTATCTCTATGTATGGGATGTGTTTTGAAATATGAAATCTTGTGGTCTATTGTTACGATTTGATATATATAGGTTAAACCTATAACTCACCAACATTTTTGTTGACGTTTTAAGCATGTTTATTCTCAGGTGATTATTAAGAGCTTCTGCTGTCGCATACTTAAATAAGGACGATATTTGGAGTCCATGCTTGTATGATATTATGTAAAAACTGCATTCAAGAAACTTATTTTGTTGTAACATATTTGTATTGTAAACCATTATGTAATGGTCGTGTGTAAACAGGATATCTTAGATTATCATTATTTGATAATCTACGTAAAGCTTTTTAAAACCTTTATTGATGAAATAAAGGTTATGGTTTGTTTAAAAAATGAATGCAGTCTTTGAAAAACGTCTCATATAGAGGTCAAAACCTCGCAACGAAATCAATTAATATGGAACGTTTTTAATCAATAAGAACGGGACATTTCAGTTGGTATCCGAGCGTTGGTCTTAGAGAACCAGAATTTTACATTAGTGTGTCTTATCGAGTTTGTTAGGATGCATTAGTGAGTCTGGACTTCGACCGTGTTTTCTTGAAAAATGATTGCTTAACAAATTTTGTTGGAAACTATATATTTTTAACATGTGAATATTATGTGATATATTAATCTCTTAACGCGTTTGATATTATGTGATAGATGTCTACCTCTAGAACAAGTCCCATTGACTCACCTAATAATAATGAAGAGTCAAATGTAAATTGGAATGATTTGTGGACTGATTCACAAGTTCCCGAAGAGGAACCGGAAGAAGAGTCGGAACCGGAAGAAGAATTGGAACCAGAAGAAGAATCGGAACCGGATGAAGAAATAGAACCGGTGGGGGAAATAATAAAATGGTTAAGTAAAAGAAAATCCTCAACCAACCGACCAAAGTTAATTATGGTCAATGGTGTTTCCGCCAAGGAAGCAAAATATTGGGAGGATTACCAATTCTCCGATGAATCGGATTCCGACGAGAATTCCGATGATGTTATAGAAATTACCCCAACTGAATTTAAAAAGGCAAAAGAAAATAATAAGGGAAAGGGCATAAAAATAGAGAAATCTAATTCCAACCCCGATGAACTTTATATGTATCGTCAACCCCCGAAGTCCTTAAGTTGTAACAATGACCCGGGAACCTCTAAACCACCAGGTTTTTCTAAACCAATGTGGACAACGACGGCTCGTATTAGGGGAACATCATATATCCCTAGAAACTTGGCAAAACGAACCAAAACCGAAGAAGAAGAAACGAGCGAGTCGGAATAAGATAGTTGTATTCGTGTGGTGTAATATATGGAATATAGTGTTCTTATGCTTTATGATATATGTAAAAATTGCTTGTATTAATAAGTATTTTTTTATGAATCTAACTCTTGTCTATTTTACAGTTTAAAAACACAAAATGGATAGACAACCCAATATTTTAAGAGACCTACCCGGAGACATGATTGATGAAATCTTGTCTAGAGTCGGCCAGAATTCTTCGGCACAACTATTTAAGGCGAGATCAGTTTGTAAGACATTCGAAGAACGTTCCAAGAATGTCTTGGTTTATAAGAGACTTTCGTTTGAAAGATGGGGGATATCACATTGGGAAACCCATAAGTTACGATGTGTTTACTTTGACGCATATATTGCGGGGAACCCAAATGCTATTTTACGCAACGGGTTAAGAAATTATTTTGACTCAATATATCCGAATATTGGACTTCGTGATTTAGAAAAGGCGGCTAACATGCAACATAAAGAAGCATGTTATGCTTACGGATTAGTAATGTTCGCTTCTCACCAAAGTGAGAACAAGAACATCGGGCTACAACTATTAAACAAAACGTTTCCACAAGTGACGGAGTCGGTAATTGGGGTAAGAAATGAGGTTTTTAGATTATTACGGGACTGTTGGACATTACGTAACCCTCGTCCCTTTGATGACGTTACAACACGCTGTCTTATCAACGGCCATAACGGTTATGTTGCACAAGACCAAGGATGGGAAGTAGTCCTAGTAAAACCAGAATGCATGACTTGTTTCTGGACGTATGAATTACGTGTCTTTATTGCCTTTGCTGAACGACTTGTGTACTAGCTAGAATTGTCTTCACAACTATCTTGTATCAAAGTTATTGTGTGCTATATTTCATGCTTTATGTAAAATAAGCGGTATTGTAAGTTTGTAAAATATTGTATAAAAGTTTGAACGCGAAATATTATTATAATCAGTTTTTCATATAGAATTGTAGTAGTTGAATTGTATATTAGCTACTAAGTATGAACTTAACGGGTAGGTACTACCCGAATTTAAACTTATAAAACGCTAATATGAAGAAAAAGCTTTTATAAATGAGTTCATATTATGCTACGAAATACTATTAACTACTCTTAATATTCTGTATGATTAACTTGTTCCATTTAACTATTTTGAAGGAAATGGCACCGACTACTCGACACACCGTGAATATGAATGAAGAGGAATTCCGTACTTTTCTAGCTTCAAACATAGCCGCAGTACAGGCTGCGCTACATACCAACAATAACCTTGGATCTAGCAGTACAGGAAATCGTGTAGGATGCACCTACAAAGAATTCACTGCCTGCAAACCTTTGGAATTTGATGGAACCGAAGGACCGATCGGATTGAAACGGTGGACCGAGAAGGTTGAATCGGTGTTTGCCATAAGTAAGTGTACTGAAGAGGACAAAGTGAAGTACGCTACGCATACCTTCACAGGTTCTGCGTTAACATGGTGGAATACCTATCTAGAGCAAGTGGGACAAGATGATGCGTACGCACTACCGTGGTCAGCATTCAAGCACTTGATGAACGAGAAGTACCGTCCCAGAACCGAGGTCAATAAGCTCAAGACAGAACTTAGAGGGTTACGAACCCAAGGATTTGATATTACCACGTACGAAAGACGATTCACAGAATTGTGCCTATTGTGTCCGGGAGCATTCGAAGATGAGGAAGAGAAGATCGACGCGTTTGTGAAAGGATTACCGGAAAGAATCCAAGAAGATATAAGTTCACACGAGCCCGCCTCCATACAACAGGCATGTAGAATGGCTCACAAACTAGTAAACCAGATTGAAGAAAGAATTAAAGAACAGACTGCTGAAGAGGCCAATGTGAAGCAAGTCAAAAGAAAGTGGGAGGAAAACGGTGATAAGAATCACCAATACAACAACAACAGCAATTACAACAATAATCGCAACAATTATCCCAACAATCGCAACATCAATCGCAACTACAACAAACGGCCCAACAACAACAACAACAACAACAACAACAGCAACTACAACAATCATCCCAACAACAATAATAACCGCAACAACAACAACAATCAGAAGCAACTATGCCAAAGGTGTGAAAAGAATCACTCGGGGTTCTGCACCAAATTTTGCAACAAGTGTAAAAGAAATGGTCATAGCGCGGCGAAGTGTGAGGTCTACGGACCAGGGATTAATAGAACGAAAGGAACAAATGGTGTCGGAACGAGTAATGGCGGAGCAAGTAGTGTCGGAGCAAGTTATGCCAATGTAGTTTGTTATAAATGTGGAAAACCAGGCCACATTATTAGAAATTGCCCGAACCAGGAGAACACGAATGGACAAGGCCGTGGAAGAGTTTTCAATATTAATGCGGTAGAGGCACAGGAAGACCCGGAGCTTGTTACGGGTACGTTTCTTATTGACAATAAATCTGCTTACGTTTTATTTGATTCGGGTGCGGATAGAAGCTATATGAGTAGAGATTTTTGTGCTAAATTAAGTTGTCCATTGACGCCTTTGGATAGTAAATTTTTACTCGAATTAGCAAATGGTAAATTAATTTCAGCAGATAATATATGTCGGAATCGAGAAATTAAACTGGTTAGCGAAACATTTAAGATTGATTTGATACCAGTAGAGTTAGGGAGTTTTGATGTGATAATCGGTATGGACTGGTTGAAAGAAGTGAAAGCGGAGATCGTTTGTTACAAAAATGCAATTCGCATTATACGAGAAAAAGGAAAACCCTTAATGGTGTACGGAGAAAAGGGCAACACGAAGCTACATCTTATTAGTAATTTGAAGGCACAAAAACTAATAAGAAAAGGTTGCTATGCTGTTCTAGCACACGTCGAGAAAGTACAAACTGAAGAAAAGAGCATCAATGATGTTCCCATTGCAAAAGAATTTCCCGATGTATTTCCGAAAGAATTACCGGGATTACCCCCACATCGATCCGTTGAATTTCAAATAGATCTTGTACCAGGAGCTGCACCAATAGCTCGTGCTCCTTACAGACTCGCACCCAGCGAGATGAAAGAACTGCAAAGCCAATTACAAGAACTTTTAGAGCGTGGTTTCATTCGACCAAGCACATCACCGTGGGGAGCTCCTGTTTTGTTTGTCAAGAAGAAAGATGGTACATTCAGGTTGTGTATCGACTACCGAGAGTTGAACAAACTTACCATCAAGAACCGCTACCCACTACCGAGAATCGACGACTTATTTGATCAACTACAAGGCTCGTCTGTTTATTCAAAGATTGACTTACGTTCCGGGTATCATCAAATGCGGGTGAAAGAAGATGATATTCCAAAGACTGCTTTCAGAACACGTTACGGTCATTACGAGTTTATGGTCATGCCGTTTGGTTTAACTAATGCACCAGCTGTGTTCATGGACCTTATGAACCGAGTGTGTGGACCATACCTTGACAAGTTTGTCATTGTTTTCATTGATGACATACTTATTTACTCAAAGAATGACCAAGAATACGGTGAACATTTGAGAAAGGTGTTAGAAGTATTGAGGAAGGAAGAATTGTACGCTAAGTTTTCAAAGTGTGCATTTTGGTTGGAAGAAGTTCAATTCCTCGGTCACATAGTGAACAAAGAAGGTATTAAGGTGGATCCGGCAAAGATAGAAACTGTTGAAAAGTGGGAAACCCCGAAAACTCCGAAACACATACGCCAGTTTTTAGGACTAGCTGGTTACTACAGAAGGTTCATCCAAGACTTTTCCAGAATAGCAAAACCCTTGACTGCATTAACGCATAAAGGGAAGAAATTTGAATGGAATGATGAACAAGAGAAAGCGTTTCAGTTATTGAAGAAAAAGCTAACTACGGCACCTATATTGTCATTGCCTGAAGGGAATGATGATTTTGTGATTTATTGTGACGCATCAAAGCAAGGTCTCGGTTGTGTATTAATGCAACGAACGAAGGTGATTGCTTATGCGTCTAGACAATTGAAGATTCACGAACAAAATTATACGACGCATGATTTGGAATTAGGCGCGGTTGTTTTTGCATTAAAGACTTGGAGGCACTACTTATATGGGGTCAAAAGTATTATATATACCGACCACAAAAGTCTTCAACACATATTTAATCAGAAACAACTGAATATGAGGCAGCGTAGGTGGATTGAATTATTGAATGATTACGATTTTGAGATTCGTTACCACCCAGGGAAGGCAAATGTGGTAGCCGATGCCTTGAGCAGGAAGGATAGAGAACCCATTCGAGTAAAATCTATGAATATAATGATTCATAATAACATTACTACTCAAATAAAGGAGGCGCAACAAGGAGTTTTAAAAGAGGGAAATTTAAAGGATGAAATACCCAAAGGATCGGAGAAGCATCTTAATATTCGGGAAGACGGAACCCGGTATAGGGCTGAAAGGATTTGGGTACCAAAATTTGGAGATATGAGAGAAATGGTACTTAGAGAAGCTCATAAAACCAGATACTCAATACATCCTGGAACGGGGAAGATGTACAAGGATCTCAAGAAACATTTTTGGTGGCCGGGTATGAAAGTCGATGTTGCTAAATACGTAGGAGAATGTTTGACGTGTTCTAAGGTCAAAGCTGAGCATCAGAAACCATCAGGTCTACTTCAACAACCCGAAATCCCGGAATGGAAATGGGAAAACATTACCATGGATTTCATCACTAAATTGCCAAGGACTGCAAGTGGTTTTGATACTATTTGGGTAATAGTTGATCGTCTCACCAAATCAGCACACTTCCTACCAATAAGAGAAGATGACAAGATGGAGAAGTTAGCACGACTGTATTTGAAGGAAGTTGTCTCCAGACATGGAATACCAATCTCTATTATCTCTGATAGGGATGGCAGATTTATTTCAAGATTCTGGCAGACATTACAGCAAGCATTAGGAACTCGTCTAGACATGAGTACTGCCTATCATCCACAAACTGATGGGCAGAGCGAAAGGACGATACAAACGCTTGAAGACATGCTACGAGCATGTGTTATTGATTTCGGAAACAGTTGGGATCGACATCTACCGTTAGCAGAATTTTCCTACAACAACAGCTACCATTCAAGCATTGAGATGGCGCCGTTTGAAGCACTTTATGGTAGAAAGTGCAGGTCTCCGATTTGTTGGAGTGAGGTGGGGGATAGACAGATTACGGGTCCAGAGATTATACAAGAAACTACCGAGAAGATCATCCAAATTCAACAACGGTTGAAAACCGCCCAAAGTCGACAAAAGAGCTACGCTGACATTAAAAGAAAAGATATAGAATTTGAAATTGGAGAGATGGTCATGCTTAAAGTTTCACCTTGGAAAGGCGTTGTTCGATTTGGTAAACGAGGGAAATTAAATCCAAGGTATATTGGACCATTCAAGATTATTGATCGTGTCGGACCAGTAGCTTACCGACTTGAGTTACCTCAACAACTCGCGGCTGTACATAACACTTTCCATGTCACGAATTTGAAGAAATGTTTTGCTAAAGAAGATCTCACTATTCCGTTAGATGAAATCCAAATCAACGAAAAACTCCAATTCATCGAAGAACCCGTCGAAATAATGGATCGTGAGGTTAAAAGACTTAAGCAAAACAAGATACCAATTGTTAAGGTTCGATGGAATGCTCGTAGAGGACCCGAGTTCACCTGGGAGCGTGAAGATCAGATGAAGAAGAAATACCCGCATCTATTTCCAGAAGATTCGTCAACACCTTCAACAGCTTAAAATTTCGGGACGAAATTTATTTAACGGGTAGGTACTGTAGTGACCCGAACTTTTCCATGTTTATTTATATTAACTGAGATTGATATTTACATGATTAAATGTTTCCAACATGTTAAGCAATCAAACTTGTTAAGACTTGATTAATTGAAATAGGTTTCATATAGACAATTGACCACCCAAGTTGACCGGTAATTCACGAACGTTAAAACTTGTAAAAAAACTATATGATGACATATATATGGTTATATGTATAGTTAACATGATATTATGATAAGTAAACATATCATTAATTATATTAACAATGAACTACATATGTAAAAACAAGACTACTAACTTAATGATTTTGAAACGAGACATATATGTAACGTTTATCGTTGTAACGACATTTAATGTATATATATCATATTAAGAGATATTCGTACATCATAATATCATGATAATATAATAATTTAAAATCTCTTTTGATATTATAAACATTAGGTTAACAACATTTAACAAGATCGTTAACCTAAAGGTTTCAAAACAACACTTACATGTAACGACTAACGATGACTTAACGACTCAGTTAAAATGTATATACATGTAGTGTTTTAATAAGTATTTATACACTTTTGAAAGACTTCAATACACTTATCAAAATACTTCTACTTAACAAAAATGCTTACAATTACATTCTCGTTCAGTTTCATCAACAATTCTACTCGTATGCACCCGTATTCGTACTCGTACAATACACAGCTTTTAGATGTATGTACTATTGGTATATACACTCCAATGATCAGCTCTTAGCAGCCCATGTGAGTCACCTAACACATGTGGGAACCATCATTTGGCAACTAGCATGAAATATCTCATAAGATTACAAAAATATGAGTAATCATTCATGACTTATTTACATGAAAACAAAATTACATATCCTTTATATCTAATCCATACACCAACGACCAAAAACACCTACAAACACTTTCATTCTTCAATTTTCTTCATCTAATTGAACTCTCTCAAGTTCTATCTTCAAGTTCTAAGTGTTCTTCATAAATTCCAAAAGTTCTAGTTTCATAAAATCAAGAATACTTTCAAGTTTGCTAGCTCACTTCCAATCTTGTAAGGTGATCATCCAACCTCAAGAAATCTTTGTTTCTTACAGTAGGTTATCATTCTAATACAAGGTAATAATCATATTCAAACTTTGGTTCAATTTCTATAACTATAACAATCTTATTTCAAGTGATGATCTTACTTGAACTTGTTTTCGTGTCATGATTTTGCTTCAAGAACTTTGAGCCATCCAAGGATCCATTGAAGCTAGATCCATTTTTCTCTTTTCCAGTAGGTTCATCCAAGGAACTTAAGGTAGTAATGATGTTCATAACATCATTCGATTCATACATATAAAGCTATCTTATTCGAAGGTTTAAACTTGTAATCACTAGAACATAGTTTAGTTAATTCTAAACTTGTTCGCAAACAAAAGTTAATCCTTCTAACTTGACTTTTAAAATCAACTAAACACATGTTCTATATCTATATGATATGCTAACTTAATGATTTAAAACCTGGAAACACGAAAAACACCGTAAAACCGGATTTACGCCGTTGTAGTAACACCGCGGGCTGTTTTGGGTTAGTTAATTAAAAACTATGATAAACTTTGATTTAAAAGTTGTTATTCTGAGAAAATGATTTTTATTATGAACATGAAACTATATCCAAAAATTATGGTTAAACTCAAAGTGGAAGTATGTTTTCTAAAATGGTCATCTAGACGTCGTTCTTTCGACTGAAATGACTACCTTTACAAAAACGACTTGTAACTTATTTTTCCGACTTGAAACCTATACTTTTTTTTGTTTAGATTCATAAAATAGAGTTCAATATGAAACCATAGCAATTTGATTCACTCAAAACGGATTTAAAATGAAGAAGTTATGGGTAAAACAAGATTGGATAATTTTTCTCATTTTAGCTACGTGAAAATTGGTAACAAATCTATTCCAACCATAACTTAATCAACTTGTATTATATATTATGTAATCTTGAGATACCATAGACACGTATACAATGTTTCGACCTATCATGTCGACACATCTATATATATTTCGGAACAACCATAGACACTCTATATGTGAATGTTGGAGTTAGCTATACAGGGTTGAGGTTGATTCCAAAATATATATAGTTTGAGTTGTGATCAATACTGAGATACGTATACACTGGGTCGTGGATTGATTCAAGATAATATTTATCGATTTATTTCTGTACATCTAACTGTGGACAACTAGTTGTAGGTTACTAACGAGGACAGCTGACTTAATAAACTTAAAACATCAAAATATATTAAAAGTGTTGTAAATATATTTTGAACATACTTTGATATATATGTATATATTGTTATAGGTTCGTGAATCAACCAGTGGCCAAGTCTTACTTCCCGACGAAGTAAAAATATCTGTGAAAGTGAGTTATAGTCCCACTTTTAAAATCTAATATTTTTGGGATGAGAATACATGCAGGTTTTATAAATGATTTACAAAATAGACACAAGTACGTGAAACTACATTCTATGGTTGAATTATCGAAATCGAATATGCCCCTTTTTATTAAGTCTGGTAATCTAAGAATTAGGGAACAGACACCCTAATTGACGCGAATCCTAAAGATAGATCTATTGGGCCTAACAAACCCCATCCAAAGTACCGGATGCTTTAGTACTTCGAAATTTATATCATATCCGAAGGGTGTCCCGGAATGATGGGGATATTCTTATATATGCATCTTGTTATTGTCGGTTACCAGGTGTTCACCATATGAATGATTTTTATCTCTATGTATGGGATGTGTTTTGAAATATGAAATCTTGTGGTCTATTGTTACGATTTGATATATATAGGTTAAACCTATAACTCACCAACATTTTTGTTGACGTTTTAAGCATGTTTATTCTCAGGTGATTATTAAGAGCTTCCGCTGTCGCATACTTAAATAAGGACGATATTTGGAGTCCATGCTTGTATGATATTATGTAAAAACTGCATTCAAGAAACTTATTTTGTTGTAACATATTTGTATTGTAAACCATTATGTAATGGTCGTGTGTAAACAGGATATCTTAGATTATCATTATTTGATAATCTACGTAAAGCTTTTTAAAACCTTTATTGATGAAATAAAGGTTATGGTTTGTTTAAAAAATGAATGCAGTCTTTGAAAAACGTCTCATATAGAGGTCAAAACCTCGCAACGAAATCAATTAATATGGAACGTTTTTAATCAATAAGAACGGGACATTTCATCTTGATCTACCATCGACCACCTTCAATGCTTGTCTGTTTGGGTTAAACCAAAAACCCATTTGTTATTTATTGTGGTACTAAACTGAACACCAACCGTAGCTATCATCGTCATACTAATTCGAGCATCAAGACCCAAACCACCTTCATCAACCCATCAAGACCCATCTTGGTTGTTGTTTGATGTACCACCGATTACCACCTATTTCTATTCCTGTAACCGTAATCCACAACCAAACCACCACCGAGAAAACCATTGAAGCACCACCACCTCCACCATTACAACTGCCACCAAGAACCTCACCCACAAACTCGTCACTTGTTTCTGTTCTTGCCCAACATCGAACCCATCATGATAACTATCATCCACCACCATCACAACCGTGAGACCACCTAGCAAACTTCAAACAACCACCGGCAGCCTTATTTTCTTGCAACTGCTACGATTGTTTCTGTTTTCGGATGAAACCTGAAATGTCCCGTTCTTATTGATTAAAAACGTTCCATATTAATTGATTTCGTTGGGAGGTTTTGACCTCTATATGAGACGTTTTTCAAAGACTGCATTCATTTTTAAAATAAACCATAACCTTTATTTCATAGATAAAGGTTTAAAAGCTTTACGTAGATTATCAAATAATGATAATCTAAAATATCCTGTTTACACATGACCATTACATAATGGTTTACAATACAAATATGTTACATCGAAATCAGTTTCTTGAATGCGGTTTTTACACAATATCATACAAACATGGACTCCAAATCTTGTTCTTATTTTAGTATGCAACAGCGGAAGCTCTTAGTATTCACCTGAGAATAAACATGCTTTAAACGTCAACAAAAATGTTGGTGAGTTATAGGTTTAACCTATATGTATCAAATCGTAACAATAGACCACAAGATTTCATATTTCAATACACATCCCATACATAGAGATAAAAATCATTCATATGGTGAACACCTGGTAACCGACATTAACAAGATGCATATATATAAGAATATCCCCATCATTCCGGGACACCCTTCGGATATGATATAAATTTCGAAGTACTAAAGCATCCGGTACTTTGGATGGGGTTTGTTAGGCCCAATAGATCTATCTTTAGGATTCACGTCAATTAGGGTGTCTGTTCCCTAATTCTTAGATTACCAGACTTAATAAAAAGGGGCATATTCGATTTCGATAATTCAACCATAGAATGTAGTTTCACGTACTTGTGTCTATTTTGTAAATCATTTATAAAACCTGCATGTATTCTCATCCCAAAAATATTAGATTTTAAAAGTGGGACTATAACTCACTTTCACAGATTTTTACTTCGTCGGGAAGTAAGACTTGGCCACTGGTTGATTCACGAACCTATAACAATATATACATATATATCAAAGTATGTTTAAAATATATTTACAACACTTTTAATATATTTTGATGTTTTAAGTTTATTAAGTCAGCTGTCCTCGTTAGTAACCTACAACTAGTTGTCCACAGTTAGATGTACAGAAATAAATCGATAAATATTATCTTGAATCAATCCACGACCCAGTGTATACGTATCTCAGTATTGATCACAACTCAAACTATATATATTTTGGAATCAACCTCAACCCTGTATAGCTAACTCCAACATTCACATATAGAGTGTCTATGGTTGTTCCGAAATATATATAGATGTGTCGATATGATAGATCGAAACATTGTATACGTGTCTATGGTATCTCAAGATTACATAATATACAATACAAGTTGATTAAGTTATGGTTGGAATAGATTTGTTACCAATTTTCACGTAGCTAAAATGAGAAAAATTATCCAATCTTGTTTTACCCATAACTTCTTCATTTTAAATCTGTTTTGAGTGAATCAAATTGCTATGGTTTCATATTGAACTCTATTTTATGAATCTAAACAGAAAAAGTATAGGTTTATAGTCGGAAAAATAAGTTACAAGTCGTTTTTGTAAAGGTAGTCATTTCAGTTGAAAGAACGACGTCTAGATGACCATTTTAGAAAACATACTTCCACTTTGAGTTTAACCATAATTTTTGGATATAGTTTCATGTTCATAATAAAAATCATTTTCTCAGAATAACAACTTTTAAATCAAAGTTTATCATAGTTTTTAATTAACTAACCCAAAACAGCCTGCGGTGTTACTACGACGGCGTAAATCCGGTTTTACGGTGTTTTTCGTGTTTCCAGGTTTTAAATCATTAAGTTAGCATATCATATAGATATAGAACATGTGTGTAGTTAATTTTAAAAGTCAAGTTAGAAGGATTAACTTTTCTTTGCGAACAAGTTTAGAATTAACTAAACTATGTTCTAGTGATTTCGAGTTTAAACCTTCGAATAAGATAGTTTTATATATATGAATCGAATGATGTTATGAACATCATTACTACCTCAAGTTTAGTAGGTAAACCTACTGGAAGTGACAAGAAATGATCTAGCTTCAAAGGATCTTGGATGGCTTGAAAGTTCTTGAAGTAGGATCATGACACAAAAACAAGTTCAAGTAAGATTTTTACTCGAATTAAGATAGTTTATAGTTATAGAAATTGAATCAAAGTTTGAATATGAATATTACCTTGAATAAAAAAGATAACCTACTGTATATAACAAAGGTTTCTTGATCTTAGATGATTACTTGGAATGGATTAGAAAGCTTGGAAGTAAATTAGTAAACTTGAAGGGATTTTTGAAGTGTTCTTGAAGTGTTCTTCCTATGATGATTATAGCTTGATTCTTGAAGTGATTTTTGATGAAGATGATGATTAACTACTGGAAAAATACGTTCATAATAGTGTGTGTGTGTGTGTTGAGAGATAATTAGAAAGAGAATTGGAAGTGAAATGGAGTGAATGATGAGTGGTAATTGGTGAGTGGTGAGTGGGGTTAAAAGGAGTTCTAGTTAGTTGACTAGCTCATGGTAGAAGTTAAAATTGATTAGTCATACATGACATAATCAAGAGTGGAATCCCATGCTAGTTCCTATTGGTATATACTCATAGTAAGTACGTTTTGAAGCTGTGTATAATACGGGTAAGAATACGACTAGAATTCTTGATGAAAGAAAAGAATGGAAAAGTAACTGTAACCATTTTCGTTAAGTATGAGTGTTTTGATATATGTCTTGAAGTCTTCTAAAAGTATTTTAATACATCTAAATACACTACATGTATATACATTTTAACTGAGTCGTTAAGTCATCGTTAGTCGTTACATGTAAGTGTTGTTTTGAAACCTTTAAGTTAACGATCTCAATTAATGTTGTTAACCCATTGTTTATTATATCTAATGAGATGTTAAATTATTATATTATCATGATATTATGATATATTAATATATCTTAATATGATATATATACATTTAAATGTCGTTACAACGATAATCGTTACATATATGTCTCGTTTCGAAATCCTTAAGTTAGTAGTCTTGTTTATATGTATATAACTCATTGTTAATATACTTATGGAGATACTTACTTATCATAATCTCATGTTAACCATATGTATATCCATATATATATCGTCATGTCGTTTTTACAAGTTTTAACGTTCGTGAATCGCCTGTCAACTTGGGTGGTCAATTGTCTATATGAAACATATTTCAATTAATCAAGTCTTAACAAGTTTGATTGCTTAACATGTTGGAAACATTTAATCATGTAAATATCAATCTCAATTAATATATATAAACATGGAAAAGTTCGGGTCACTACAGTACCTACCCGTTAAATAAATTTCATCCCGAAATTTTAAGCTGTTGAAGGTGTTGACGAATCTTCTGGAAATAGATGCGGGTATTTCTTCTTCATCTAATCTTCACGCTCCCAGGTGAACTCGGGTCCTCTTCGAGCATTCCATCGAACCTTAACAATTGGTATCTTGTTTTGCTTAAGTCTTTTAACCTCACGATCCATTATTTCGACGGGTTCTTCGATGAATTGGAGTTTTTCGTTGATTTGGATTTCATCTAACGGAATAGTGAGATCTTATTTAGCAAAACATTTCTTCAAATTCAAGACGTGGAAAGTGTTATGTAGAGCCGCGAGTTGTTGAGGTAACTCAAGTCGGTAAGCTACTGGTCCGACACGATCAATAATCTTGAATGGTCCAATATACCTTGGATTTAATTTCCCTCGTTTACCAAATCGAACAACGCCTTTCCAAGGTGCAACTTTAAGCATGACCATCTCTCCAATTTCAAATTCTATATCTTTTCTTTTAATGTCAGCGTAGCTCTTTTGTCGACTTTGGGCGGTTTTCAACCGTTGTTGAATTTGGATGATCTTCTCGGTAGTTTCTTGTATAATCTTCGGACCCGTAATCTGTCTATCCCCCACTTCACTCAACAAATCGGAGACCTGCACTTTCTACCATAAAGTGCTTCAAACGGCGCCATCTCAATGCTTGAATGGTAGCTGTTGTTGTAGGAAAATTCTGCTAATGGTAGATGTCGATCCCAACTGTTTCCGAAATCAATAACACATGCTCGTAGCATGTCTTCAAGCGTTTGTATCGTCCTTTCGCTCTGCCCATTAGTTTGTGGATGATAGGCAGTACTCATGTCTAGACGAGTTCCTAATGCTTGCTGTAACGTCTGCCAGAATCTTGAAATAAATCTGCCATCCCTATCAGAGATAATAGAGATTGGTATTCCATGTCTGGAGATGACATCCTTCAAATACAGTCGTGCTAACTTCTCCATCTTGTCATCTTCTCTTATTGGCAGGAAATGTACTGATTTGGTGAGACGATCAACTATTACCCAAATAGTATCAAAACCACTTGCAGTCCTTGGCAATTTAGTGATGAAATCCATGATAACGTTTTCTCATTTCCATTCCGGGATTTCGGATTGTTGAAGTAGACCTGATGGTTTCTGATGCTTAGCTTTGACCTTAGAACACGTCAAACATTCTCCTACGTATTTAGCAACATCGGCTTTCATACCCGGCCACCAAAAATATTTCCTGAGATCCTTGTACATCTTCCCCGTTCCAGGATGTATTGAGTATCTGGTTTTATGAGCTTCTCTAAGTACCATTTCTCTCATATCTCCAAATTTTGGTACCCAAATCCTTTCAGCCCTATACCGGGTTCCGTCTTCCCGAATATTAAGATGTTTCTCTGATCCTTTGGGTATTTCATCCTTTAAATTTCTCTCTTTTAAAACTCCTTGTTGCGCCTCCTTTATTTGAGTAGTAAGGTTATTATGAATCATTATATTCATAGATTTTACTCGAATGGGTTCTCTGTCCTTCTTGCTCAAGGCATCGGCTACCACATTTGCCTTCCCCGGGTGGTAACGAATCTCAAAGTCGTAATCATTCAATAATTCAATCCACCTACGCTGCCTCATATTCAGTTGTTTCTGATTAAATATGTGTTGAAGACTTTTGTGGTCGGTATATATAATACTTTTGACCCCATATAAGTAGTGCCTCCAAGTCTTTAGTGCAAAAACAACCGCGCCTAATTCCAAATCATGCGTCGTATAATTTTGTTCATGAATCTTTAATTGTCTAGACGCATAAGCAATCACCTTCGTTCGTTGCATTAATACACAACCGAGACCTTGCTTTGATGCGTCACAATAAATCACAAAATCATCATTCCCTTCAGGCAATGACAATATAGGTGCCGTAGTTAGCTTTTTCTTCAATAACTGAAACGCTTTCTCTTGTTCATCATTCCATTCAAATTTCTTCCCTTTATGCGTTAATGCAGTCAAGGGTTTTGCTATTCTGGAAAAGTCTTGGATGAACCTTCTGTAGTAACCAGCTAGTCCTAAAAACTGGCGTATGTGTTTCGGAGTTTTCGGGGTTTCCCACTTTTCAACAGTTTCTATCTTTGCCGGATCCACCTTAATACCTTCTTTGTTCACTATGTGACCGAGGAATTGAACTTCTTCCAACCAAAATGCACACTTTGAAAACTTAGCGTACAATTCTTCCTTCCTTAATACTTCTAACACCTTTCTTAAATATTCACCGTGTTCTTGGTCATTCTTTGAGTAAATAAGTATGTCATCAATGAAAACAATGACAAACTTGTCAAGGTATGGTCCACACACTCGGTTCATAAGGTCCATGAACACAGCTGGTGCATTAGTTAAACCAAACGGCATGACCATAAACTCGTAATGACCGTAACGTGTTCTGAAAGCAGTCTTTGGAATATCATCTTCTTTCACCCGCATTTGATGATACCCGGAACATAAGTCAATCTTTGAATAAATAGACGAGCCTTGTAGTTGATCAAATAAGTCGTCGATTCTCGGTAGTGGGTAGCGGTTCTTAATGGTAAGTTTGTTCAACTCTCGATAGTCGATACACAACCTGAATGTACCATCTTTCTTCTTGACAAACAAAACAGGAGCTCCCCACGGTGATGTGCTTGGTCGAATGAAACCACGCTCTAAAAGTTCTTGTAATTGGCTTTGCAGTTCTTTCATCTCGTTGGGTGCGAGTCTGTAAGGAGCACGAGCTATTGGTACAGCTCCTGGTACAAGATCTATTTGAAATTCAACGGATCGCTGTGCGGGTAATCCCGGTAATTCTTTCGGAAATACATCGGGAAATTCTTTTGCTACGGGAACATCATTGATGCTCTTTTCTTCAGTTTGTACTTTCTCGACGTGTGCTAGAACAGCATAGCAACCTTTTCTTATTAGTTTTTGTGCCTTCAAATTACTAATAAGATGTAGCTTCGTGTTGCCCTTTTCTCCGTACACCATTAAGGGTTTTCCTTTTTCTCGTATAATGCGAATTGCATTTTTGTAACAAACGATCTCTGCTTTCACTTCTTTCAACCAGTTCATACCGATTATCACATCAAAACTCCCTAACTCTACTGGTATCAAGTCAATCTTAAATGTTTCGCTAACCAGTTTAATTTCTCGATTCCGACATATATTATCTGCTAAAATTAATTTACCATTTGCTAATTCTAGTAAAAATTTACTATCCAAAGGCGTCAATGGACAACTTAATTTAGCACAAAAATCTCTACTCATATAGCTTCTATCCGCACCCGAATCAAATAAAACGTAAGCAGATTTATTGTCAATAAGAAACGTACCCGTAACAAGCTCCGGGTCTTCCTGTGCCTCTACCACATTAATATTGAAAACTCTTACGCGGCCTTGTCCATTCGTGTTCTCCTGGTTCGGGCAATTTCTAATAATGTGGCCCGTTTTCCACATTTATAACAAACTACATTGGCATAACTTGCTCCGACACTACTTGCTCCGCCATTACTCATTCCGATACCATTTGTTCCTTTTGTTCTATTAACCCCTGGTCCGTAGACCTCACACTTTGCCGCGCTATGACCATTTCTTTTACACTTGTTGCAAAATTTGGTGCAGAACCCCGAGTGATACTTTTCACACCTTTGGCATAGCTGCTTCTGATTGTTATTATTGTTGCGGTTATTATTGTTGTTGGGATGATTGTTGTAGTTACTGTTGTTGTTGTTGTTATTGTTGTTGGGCCGTTTGTTGTAGTTGCGATTGATGTTGCGATTGTTGGGATAATTGTAGCGATTATTGTTGTAATTGCTGCTGTTGTTGTATTGGTGATTCTTATCACCGTTTTCCTCCCACTTTCTTTTGACTTGCTTCACATTGGCCTCTTCAGCAGTCTGTTCTTTAATTCTTTCTTCAATCTGGTTCACTAGTTTGTGAGCCATTCTACATGCCTGTTGTATGGAGGCGGGCTCGTGTGAACTTATATCTTCTTGGATTCTTTCCGGTAATCCTTTCACAAATGCGTCGATCTTCTCTTCCTCATCTTCGAATGCTCCCGGACACAATAGGCACAATTCTGTGAATTGTCTTTCGTACGTGGTAATATCAAATCCTTGGGTTCGTAACCCTCTAAGTTCTGTCTTGAGCTTATTGACCTCGGTTCTGGGACGGTACTTCTCGTTCATCAAGTGCTTGAATGCTGACCACGGTAGTGCGTACGTATCATCTTGTCCCACTTGCTCTAGATAGGTATTCCACCATGTTAACGCAGAACCTGTGAAGGTATGCGTAGCGTACTTCACTTTGTCCTCTTCAGTACACTTACTTATGGCAAACACCGATTCGACCTTCTCAGTCCACCGTTTCAATCCGACCGGTCCTTCGGTTCCATCAAATTCCAAAGGTTTGCAGGCAGTGAATTCTTTGTAGGTGCATCCTACACGATTTCCTGTACTGCCAGATCCAAGGTTATTGTTGGTATGTAGCGCAGCCTGTACTGCGGCTATGTTTGAAGCTAGAAAAGTACGGAATTCCTCTTCATTCATATTCACGGTGTGTCGAGTAGTCGGTGCCATTTCCTTCAAAATAGTCAAATGGAACAAGTTAATCATACAGAATATTAAGAGTAGTTAATAGTATTTCGTAGCATAATATGAACTCATTTATAAAAGCTTTTTCTTCATATTAGCGTTTTATAAGTTTAAATTCGGGTAGTACCTACCCGTTAAGTTCATACTTAGTAGCTAATATACAATTCAACTACTACAATTCTATATGAAAAACTGATTGTAATAATATTTCGCGTTTAAACTTTTATACAATATTTTACAAACTTACAATACCGCTTATTTTACATAAAGCATGAAATATAGCACACAATAACTTTGATACAAGATAGTTGTGAAGATAATTCTAGCTAGTACACAAGTCGTTCAGCAAAGGCAATAAAGACACGTAATTCATATGTCCAGAAACAAGTCATGCATTCTGGTTTAACTAGGACTACTTCCCATCCTTGGTCTTGTGGAACATAACCGTTATGGCCGTTGATAAGACAGCGTGTTGTAACGTCGTCAAAGGGACGAGGGTTACGTAATGACCAACAGTCTCGTAATAACCTAAAAACCTCATTTCTTACCCCAATTACCGACTCCGTCACTTGTGGGAACATTTTGTTTAATAGTTGTAGCCCGATGTTCTTGTTCTCACTTTGGTGAGAAGCGAACATTACTAACCCGTAAGCATAACATGCTTCTTTATGTTGCATGTTAGCCGCTTTTTCTAAATCACGAAGTCCTATATTCGGATATACTGAGTCAAAATAATTTCTTAACCCGTTGCGTAAAATAGCATTTGGGTTCCCCGCAATATATGCGTCAAAGTAAACACATCGTAACTTATGGATTTCCCAATGTGATATCCCCCATCTTTCGAACGAAAGCCTTTTATAAACCAAGGCATTCTTGGAACGTTCTTCGAATGTCTTACAAACTGATCTCGCCTTAAATAGTTGTGCCGAGGAATTCTGACCGACTCTAGACAAGATTTCATCAATCATGTCTCCGGGTAGGTCTCTTAAAATATTGGGTTGTCTATCCATTTTGTGTTTTTATACTGTAAAATAGACAAGAGTTAGATTCATAAAAAAAAATACTTATTAATACAAGCAATTTTTACATATATCATAAAGCATAAGCACACTATATTACATATATTACACCACACGAATACAACTATCTTATTCCGACTCGCTCGTTTCTTCTTGTTCGGTTTTGGTTCGTTTTGCCAAGTTTCTAGGGATATATGATGTTCCCCTAATACGAGCCGTCGTTTTCCACATTGGTTTAGAAAAACCTGGTGGTTTAGAGGTTCCCGGGTCATTGTTACAACTTAAGGACTTCGGGGGTTGACGATACATATAAAGTTCATCGGGGTTGGAATTAGATTTCTCTATTTTTATGCCCTTTCCCTTATTATTTTCTTTTGCCTTTTTAAATTCAGTTGGGGTAATTTCTATAACATCATCTGTAACATCCCGCCTTTTTCCGTCAAGTTTTCCGGTTAACTATTTTAAACTCCGTTATATGTTTATAACATCTCCCGTTAATACGCGTTTCAATTATCTTGTTTTAGGTAATTTAACGCACCCGATTGCAACTTGAGGGACTAGTTTCGCCAAGACACCAAAGTGGTGACTAGCCACTTGACTAGTCAACCTCTTCCACCTCATTTCTCCATTTAATTTTCCTTTTCATCTAATACTTCCACCATTTCTTTAATTCCATCAAAAAGCAATTCATCATCCATATTCAATCGATCAAGCTTCGGGCCAAACAAATTACATATTTGAACTCCTCGTGATCTCCTCTTCGATTCCATACCGATTTCATCAAATTTGGGTAACTTTCTAAAATCACTAATTTTATGTGTTCTTGAGTTTTTTAGTTAAAAGGTTGTTAATTAGTGTCTATGGCTCAAGTCTAGTATGATTATGTGTTTTGTATGCTTGTTCTTGCTATTTTGGTGTAACTAGCTCATATTGAAAGAATGCTTGTTTAATCTTGAGTTTTAGGTGTACATATGTTATTTGATGATGAAAATTCATGTTTTAATTGTGTTCCTAACATCACTAGCTTCAAATTGGTATGTAGTTTGACATGGATTAGTTTCATAAGCAAGATTGTTGATTTTATGATTTTGGGTTAGGGTTTGATAAAAGTAAATTGAATATTTGATGCATTAAATGCTTAGCAATGTTAATTGTAAGTGTCTAGTTGTGTTGTATGCTTGATTATCTTCAAAACGGCGTATTACACATGTGCATAAATTTACCGAATCATAATATGGCATTTATGAACTTGGAGTAATAAATGATGAGCATTAATGGTGATTTTGATATAAGTTGTTTGGTTTTGATTGAGTAAATGCGTTTAGTTATTCTCCTTGTCAAATTACCTTTCTCATGTTATATGATATGCGTTTTAAGTGTTTTCGGTGCATGAAATATGTTAAAATGAGTTTTGGTTCGTTACTTAAGTTATTTTTTTTCTGCAATCAGCACTTCCCCAGGTTATGCGCGCCGCGCGTGCACCTGCGCACCGCGCAAATCAGAAAAACCAAATAAATGGTTCCCTTGGTCGAGTTCTGACCTGGTATTGCACATGGGTGCGCGCCGCGCAACCCATTGCGCACCGCGCAAATGGCCCATGCCAACTTCCTTGTCTTTAAACGCTCCCAAAATGTTTCCCGCTTAACCGTAACTCCGATTAACATGAAACTTGACTATTATGCTCGTATATGACTTCTCATCATGAGAAAATTGTCGGACACCCGACCCGACCTCATTGACTTTGACTTTGACCAAGTTTGACTTTTAGTCAACCTTAACCAAACGATTATACAATCGTTCTAACATGCTCAACTACTTGTATCTTGCATGAAACTTGACAATTTGATTCACATGCTTTATTAATCGAGTCGTATTGAGCCATAGGACTAATTGAACATCTTTGACCCTTCGTGACTATCGTTATTGATACAACCTATTTTTTTAGGTCAAGACTAGCATTGTTCTTTGCACACGTTACTTGTCGAAGTACTTTTTGATTCGTGCATACAAGGTGAGATCATAGTCCCACTTTTACTTTTTTTTGAACTTACTTTTGGGATGAGAAAACATAAACGTTCTTTTAAACTAAGTGAACACAAGTAGAGGAAAAAAAACATTCTACATACGAGTTTGAACACAAATCCTCAATTCGATTATCATTAGTTACACTTGACGGGTGTAAGCGAGAACTTATGTTATATGGCCATATGGGTTTGACAAACCCTCACTTCGGACGGTTCGCTACCGTCTACGGGTGAAATATATTTTCGAGAAACAGTGTATGTTCTAACACTATTATGATGGGGTTCAATGGAAGGAAACGTTAAGCCTTGATAATTGGGTGCTCGTGAATATTAACTTTTAGAATGTATTACTACTTTATTAATGTTGCAAATCTTGTGGTTCGACTTACCTTCATTCACTTACGTATTTAAACCTATGATTTCACCAACGTTTTCGTTGACAGATTCTCTATGTTTTTCTCAGGTCCTTGAACTTAGGTGATACATGCTTCCGCTCATACTTTTTGATACTTGCATTGGATGTCGAGTATACTTGCATACGTGGAGCGTCTTTTTGGCTACTTTAAACTATGTCGCACGTGTTTCATATGAACTATAACTTTTGTTATGTACTTGTCTTGGGAATTACTTTTGTAAACATTGAAACATCCTTTTATGAAATGAATGCGACATATTTTCGGTCAAACTTTGTTATAAATGCTTATAACCATGTAATGGGACCATACGTAGTCGACGCCGTCACTTGACGATTTGTCGGGGTCGCTACAAGTGGTATCAGAGCTTTGGTTGTAGGGATTTAGAGTTCATTGGTGTCAACCCCGAGTCATAGGGTACATTGGTGAGTCTAGACTACAACCGGCATATAGACTTGACATAGGAATTACCTGACAAATTGTGCATTTATACTCTGACTCTTCTACTCATATCTACTCTTATTCTATCTAAATCTTGCGTTATATAATTTAATTGACACGCCACCTTGACTATATGATGTAATGTCGAATGCACATATGAATTAGGGTAATATAATTCCCGGAAATTATATTACGGTGACTCATATGAACATACCGACATTATGACATAAAGAATTTAAGGCGGGTCAAGGATAATTTTCTCTCTATCTTTATCCCATATCACGGTTAGTATTATTTAGAATACTAACCAACGGTATTCTTGTGTTTTGAAGGAACAATGGCTCGTCGACGCGCCCCTCCCGAAACTCCCGAACAAGCTTTGCAACGCATGATAGCCACCGCCGTGGATGCGGCCATGGCCGGTCACTCGTCCAACAACAACAATAATAACAACAACAACAACAACCAAGGAGCCGGTAACTCTAGCGAAGGGTGCTCCTACAAAGCTTTCATGGGGTGTAAACCTCACTCTTATGATGGGACCGGTGGACCGGTTGTGCTTACTCATTGGTTTGAACAAACCGAGGCCGTCTTTAGCATAAGCGGTTGTCGGGATCAAGACAAGGTCAAATACTCCACCCACACTTTCTCCGGAATTGCTCTAACATGGTGGAACACCTATGTTCAATCGGTGGGTACCGATGAAGCTCATGCCCTCTCTTGGGCCGATCTAAGGGAAAAGATGATTGTTGAATATTTTCCGCGTGAAGAAACCCGCAAGCTTGAGGAAGAACTAAGAGCTTTGAAAGCGGTCGGAAACGATCTTAAAGCTTATAATCAACGCTTCGCCGAACTATCCTTGATGTGTCCTAATCTTGTTAACCCCGAATCTCAAAGGATTGAGCTCTACATGCTCGGTCTTCCAAAAAGCATCAAACAAGGGGTGATGTCATCCAAACCCACTACTCATCAAGCCGCTATGAACATGGCTCGCCAACTAATTGAAACGGTTGACGAAATCGTAGTGCCGGCTCCTAAGGCCGAGGACAAGTCGGGTGGCAACAAAAGGAAATGGGAAGCCACTCCATCAACTAACTACAACAACACCTTCACCAAAAAGCCTTTCAACAACGACGGCAAGAAGGGTTATGTCGGAAACTTACCTTTTTGCAACAAATGCCACAAGCATCATCACGGCGAATGTAACAAGCTAGTTTGTCACCGTTGCCAAGGTGTTGGTCATAGGGCCAGCAATTGCACAAGCGCTGCCCCCGTCGCTCGAAAGGGGCCCAATCCTCCAAGAACGGCCACTTGTTATGAATGTGGTCAACCGGGTCACTATAGGAACGAATGCCCGAAAAAGAAAGCCAACCCCAACAACCGAGGCCGAGCCTTTAACATCAACACCGAGAAAGCCCGAGATGACAATGAACTAGTCACGGGTACGTTTCTTCTCAACAACTCTTATGTTACTTGCTTATTCGATTCGGGTGCCGATAAATGTTTTGTGTCTAAGACTTTGGCTCCTACCCTTTGCACTCCACCACACCCTTTAGATACTACTTATTCCATCGAAGTGGCCGACGGAAAACTCTTAAGTGCCGACACATATTACCGGGGGTGTACTTTGAACATTTTGGGTAAGGAATTTGAAATTGACTTGATACCCATGGAATTAGGGAGTTTTGATGTAATAATCGGTATGAATTGGATGGTCAAAAATAAATCTCACATTCTTTGCGATCTTCACGCAATCCGAATTCCTATCGAGAATGGTGAACCATTGATTGTCTATGGCGACAAAAATTGCACCGGACTCAATCTCGTTTCGTGCCTTAAAGTTCGAAAGCTACTTCGCAAGGGTTGTTTCGCGATTCTTGCTCA
Source organism: Rutidosis leptorrhynchoides (assembly GCF_046630445.1). Lineage (NCBI taxonomy): Eukaryota > Viridiplantae > Streptophyta > Magnoliopsida > Asterales > Asteraceae > Rutidosis > Rutidosis leptorrhynchoides. The sequence goes on from NC_092343.1 coordinate 410,459,386, forward strand.
CGTTAAGAAAGTCGAGGCCGACGAAAAGCGCATCGAAGATGTGCCAATTGTTAGTGACTTTTCCGATGTATTTCCCGACGAATTACCGGGTCTTCCACCTCATCGACCGGTTGAATTTCAAATCGATCTTATTCCAGGAGCCGCACCCGTAGCGCGTGCACCGTATAGACTCGCTCTATCCGAATTGCAAGAATTGCAAAGTCAAATCCAAGAGTTACTTGACCGTGGTTTCATTCAACCTAGCCATTCACCATGGGGCGCTCCGATTTTGTTCGTTAAGAAGAAAGACGGATCCCTACGAATGTGCATTGATTATCGTGAACTAAACAAATTGACGGTTAAAAACCGATATCCTCTTCCTCGCATCGATGACCTCTTTGATCAACTACAAGGGTCTTGTGTATATTCAAAAATCGATCTCCGTTCGGGTTATCATCAACTAAGGGTTAAGGGGGAAGATGTCTCCAAAACGGCTTTCCGGACTCGTTACGGTAGTTACGAATTCCTTGTCATGCCTTTTGGTCTCACTAACGCTCCGGCGGTGTTCATGGATCTCATGAACCGCGTGTGCAAACCATACCTCGACAAATTCGTTATCGTGTTCATCGATGATATTTTGATCTATTCTAAAAACGAAGAGGAACACAAAGAACATCTCCGACTCGTGCTCGAGCTCTTGAGGAAAGAGCAACTATATGCCAAGTTCTCCAAGTGTGAATTTTGGTTAAAGGAAGTTCAATTTCTTGGTCATGTTGTAAGTGATCAAGGCATTAAAGTCGATCCCGCAAAGATCGAAGCCATTAGTAAATGGGAGGCTCCTACTACTCCTACTCAAATTCGACAATTCTTGGGTCTTGCCGGATACTACCGTAAATTCATCAAGGATTTCTCCCTAATCGCTCGTCCTTTAACCGCGTTAACTCACAAGGAACGAAAATTCGTTTGGACATCCGAACAAGAAACCGCATTCCAAATCTTGAAAACTAAGCTAACCACCGCTCCTATCTTGTCACTTCCCGAAGGCAATGATGATTTTGTTGTATATTGCGATGCCTCGAAAAACGGTTATGGGTGTGTACTAATGCAACGAAAGAAAGTCATTGCTTATGCCTCTCGACAACTCAAGGTTCACGAACGAAACTACACGACACATGATCTTGAACTCGGTGCCGTCATCTTTGCACTTAAGTTATGGAGACACCATTTTCTTGGTACCAAAAGTACCATCTTTACCGATCACAAAAGTCTCCAACATATCTTCGATCAAAAGCAACTAAACATGAGACAACGAAGGTGGATTGAGACCTTGAACGATTATAATTGCGAGCTTCGTTACCACCCCGGGAAGGCAAATGTAGTGGCCAATGCCTTAAGTCGAAAGGAAAGAGCGGTGCCTCTTCGTGTCCGAGCTTTGAATATCACCATCCACTCCAACCTTAATAGCCAAATTCGGGTAGCCCAAGATGAAGCTCTTAAGGACAACAACATCGAACGCGAACTTTTAAACATTCTCGTCTCCCGATTCGAAGTTAAGGAGACCGGACTTCGATATTACGCCGGAAAAATTTGGGTGCCTAGATATGGCGATCTACGAAACCTCATCCTAGACGAAGCCCACAAATCGCGATACTCGATTCATCCCGGCGCCAATAAAATGTACTGTAGTAACCCGAACTAATCCATCCGGACGGAGTCTTCAACAGTTGGTTCCATTGCGATGATCGACTCCAAGTAATGTCATTAATATGAGCTAATGCACAGCGGAAGACTTTATTCGTACCTGAGAATAACATGCTTTAAAAGGTCAACATAAAGTTGGTGAGATATATAGGTTTGATGCTAGCAGCGTTATAACTATGGACCACAAGATTTCATATATAAAAGCATAATACACTCGCAAGTGTATGAAAAGCATTCCAAGCAGTGGGCACCCGGTAACTAGCCTTAACAAGAGTGTGTACCCCTGAGTTATAATAATATGTGCACCGAATCAAGTGCGTTCCGTTAACCTCGAAGTACTAAACACCCGTTCTTCTAGTTTACTAGAACAACATCTGGGTGGGGGTGTAAAACCCGATAGATCTATCTTTAGGATTCGCGCCTACCAGTTCATAAACCAATAGTTAAAGTTACCAAGCTAGGGGATTTTTGATTCAAACCCATATAGAACGTAATTTTAGTCACTTGTGTCCATAACGTAAATCATTTATAAAAATAGCGCATGTATTCTCAGCCCAAAAATATTTAAAGTTTAAAAAGGGAACTATATACTCACCGTACTGTATTTTGTAGTAAAAATACATATAACATCATCGAACAAATATAAGGTTGGCCTCGGATTCACGAACCTATATCATTTATGTATATATTAACACACATAATTGTAATCAAACAAATTTATATATTAGATTTATATATTATAAATGTTATCTTAGTAGTTTAGGTGTTTCATTAGTGACCTAATTAAATGTATTTATTTTGTATATTTTAAAGAAATAAATATATTTTATATAATCTCATAATAATACTATTATTTATATTTAATAATGATGTTGAAAACAGTTACTTGGATAATATTATTAGTCGCTTTGTTAATAGAGATACTGATAATGATAATAGTAATATTAATAATAATAATAAAAATGTTAATTTTAATAAAATACAACTTTTAAGACTTATAGCTTTTTAGTAAAACCTATAATGATAATTTCATATAGAATGATACTTTTAATAACAATACTACTTATAAATGTAAATTTTAATAATAACAATAATTGATAATGACAATAATAATAATAATAATAATAATAATAATAATAATAACAATAATAATAATAACAATAATAATAATAATAATAATAATAATAATAATTTTGAAATGGAAACTACCTTAAAATGAAATTTCACTAAAAAGAACAGCCCCTAGACTCGAACCCGGGACCTCATGACTAACCATCTCCTTCCTAAACCGTCTGAGCTACTGCTCGATTTCTGATTATAACTCATCTTGTATTTACTTAACCCGTTTCACCTATGTATCATATACCTTCTTCTTCCTCCATCAAATGACTCGATTTAATTTTCCATCCAGTATAACCATCGACTAACTTTTGGTTTTATTTAAACCGTAAATTAAACAGAAACATTTAAGTTGAGTTTTAAGATTGTTAATATCGAAAAAAAAAAAAAATCGTTCCCTGCTGTGTTACGGTTCTTCATAAAAAAAAAATGAAATTGATTTTTGAAATCAAACCCTTTTGAGACAGAAATTACTAAACAAAATATACTCCCAACCCTTCCCATAATCTATAAAAATCTCTAATTCAATTCAAAATGCAACAGACTATTTGAATTTGTTCATAGAAATTTGTTTGTCTTTTTGATAAACATAATTTGACTCTTGAATTCTCAATCAATACAAGTAATTGAAAGTTCAAAATTTGAAGGTAACTTAAACAGACAATTCCTAACACAATGGAAGTTATAGATTTCGAAAAATTAAGTTAGATTTCAGAGTTTTCGAAGAATGATACAAGAACAGAGAATAACCCTTAAATTTCTGTTCAATTTTCGATATTCAGTGATAATTGAAAAAGACCGAGTCATAAGCGATTTATAATTCCTATATTGAATTTCTAAATTGTTTGTATTCTAACTGAATTGAGACGTGTATCAAATTAAAGGCCATCAATACCAAAATAGAGTAACAGATAGATAAATAAGAAAATGAAGGCAGATAAGTTAAATCGTTTTTTTTGGATGCTCTATGAGAATTAGTCGTGATTTGTACAAGTTGTCTCTTAAAGTATCAATTACAACAGTTTTGACAATGATTGAAACAGACTCCCATCGATGCTGTATGCAATATATATCTATACCTTGCATTTATACAATTATTTATCTGTAAAATATATTTATACGCATATACCTGCGTTTCTATATATCTAAATCCATCTGAGTATGCGTATATATCTTATACTTAATTTACCCGTAATTTCTGTTTTTATCTATATCTATATGAATTATCTGCAATTATATATATTTGTATTTCTATCTATTATTAATCTTATTCATTAAATGTTATTATTTTTAAATGTTAATAAATTATAATAGTAATAATAATATTTTTTATTAATGATAATGAAAATAGTAAATATATTATTTATAACAATCATAATGTTAATAATATTTGATAAATATAATAACAGATTTTAATATATATTTGCTTTTATATATGTTTGTATATATTTTAGTTAATCTTATTAACTAATAATAACTACATGTTAAGTAATGTAGTTAATAATAATAATTGATAATAAGTTGATAATAATATTGTTATTTATATCAATAGTTTTATTAATGATAATAATACCACTAAATATTACTATTGATGATATTAATTTCAATAATATTAATTATAATCATACTAATTATAATAATGCTAATAATGTCAACAATACATATATACATCCATATAATAACATATACTAAATAATATAAAATATATTTTTTTTTATATATACATATATATATATATTTTTATATATGTACCTATTTACAAATAGTTGTTCGTGAATCGTCGGGAATTGGTCAAAGGGTACATGATTATCCGGATATAGATTTCAAGCTTTATAGACTCAACATTAGGGTTTTTGCTTATCGTGTCGGAAACATATAGAGATTAGGGTTTAAATTTGGTCGGAAATTTCCGGGTCGTTACAGTACCCACCCGTTAAAAAAAATTTCGTCCCCGAAATTTGATAGAGGTCGTCATGCATAACAATAGAAATGTTTTCATGACGAATATGAGGCGATAGTGGAGTTTTATCATTATTGAGAGATATAGACTAAACGATTCAATCAGACGAAGCGCACGAATGAAGTTATCACAAAAGAGTGAAATGAACAAATATGGATTTGTTTTAACTGATGACGTAATTAAAATTGATTTCCAGAATTTAAGAGATTTAAAGAAAATCTTATGTAATAAGATTTGGTTCTTCGACGATTTAGAAAACATGATCTCCTTTGATTTAATGCGGTAATCTGTTTCGATTTCTTTGTCGGATATTTCACTATAACACTACTCCCTTCGTTTCTTCTTCCCGTCCTCGAGTCAAGCGAGCAATGATCCGAAATTTGTAGGTATGAAATTCAGAATGAGCATAGCTAATGCTATTAGAAAGAAATGGTAACGACAAAATTTTGATTTGTCATATTACCTGAATATCTTGGAAAGATAGAACTATCAAGACAATATGCTCTTAATATGTTTGGAGATTGAATAGAATGTAAGAGCCGTGTAACATGGCACATGATGACGGTACTGTGAATCATCACATTCCATTAGAAACTTAACATGACTTACTGTAATATAATGAAGTTGATCAAGTTTCATTATATTATACTAATTCATGCATCAGTTCCCAACACTACTTCAAAACATTCATATTTAAACTCAAAGATTTTAGAACTTAGAAACTAACACAGTTTCGGTTATGCTGTAACGCAGATGTTACGGAGTGGTAAATATTTTCAGATAAAGATAATTGTGAAAATATTCCTAGAAATATGGAGAATATGTATAACAGAAGATATGAAGATATCTTATAATATCTAAGATTAGATGATGATGAAGAATATCATCCGGGAAAGGTTTAGAATAAGAAGTAGGGTTCTTACTAACGGTTTCAGCAGGCACTGAATCGTTTGGATTCTCTGAAGTCAAACTTATTCTTTGTGATTTGTTTACAGCTTCCTTCATACTTTGTTCAAACCTGTTTCCAGTTCTCAACCTTCTCTTTTTCAAAGTTTTACCAACATACTGTACTTTATTGACAACGTTTGACTTATTAAAGTCGTTTACAGCTTTTGCTGCTTCATCAGCATTTCGAGAACTACTTCACAATTCAGGGTATTTTTCAGAAACTTCACATTCGGAGTATGAAGTCCTTAGGGACAGACGCTATAGGTATAACTGGAGAAATTCTGCGAGAATTTCAAAATACTAATTGCGGATTTTGCCGAAGAGATGACGAGCTGTTGGTATATCTGCTGATGATGTCGTGGGATAAAAGGTTCTCCGGTAACGATGGCGAAAGGACAAGGTATAAATATCGAGGTTATAGTAGGAGTAGTCTCACTGAGAAGTCGAAGTGGTGCTGTGACAAAATTAGTTTCTTGAAAAAGGAATCGTATGGTTGTTTTTGAATGATAAGGAATTTCGACGCGGATTCGTTTTAACTAAAACTTCAGTTTCGAAAGTTTTTCAGGTGCATAACTGTATGCATAAATCTTTCTTCCGTAGACGAGGTGCGGCTGGTTCAACTTCTCGATCGACGTGTTTTCAAGAATCATGATTGGTTTGAATATGGATTGTAATTGTCGAGGTACAATTGAGGTTTAAGATGAAATCAAGTGGCAAACTTGAAGAATTGTTTAGTTTCATATGTTATAATCAATATTTTAATTCATTTTAATTGTCCAAAGTTAGCAATCCAATAGTCCGCTAGTTCAATAGTTCAATAGTTCAATGATTCTTATGTAATTTAATATATAATAATCGAATTAAATAATACGTATCGTGACCCGTGTACCGGTCTCGGTGTCGATCACAACTCAAAGTATATATATATTTTGGAATCAACTCCGACCCTGTATAGCCAACTCCCACCTTCACATATAGAGTGTCTATGGTTGTTCCGAAATATATATATAGATGGGTCGATATGATAAGTCGAAACCTTGCATACGTGTCCCGTTATTTAAAGTGCGTAAAAGAAAATAACAGAAATTAAATGACGATAAATGAAATTGCGAGAATGTAAATTGCGATAACTTAAATGTTAATCAGTTAGCTGGGAACAGTTAGCCGGAACAGTTAGCGTGAAATCCTATCACATTTCCAATTAATTAATTCGTTTGTTTCTAACACTTTTTATTTTTGTCCAATGTTTTCTTCGTTATGCCACTTGTTGGATTCTGGTAGGTCAAAATCCAAATATGAAATTTGAATAGAAATGGTTATTCTGTGGTGAACGGATACGTATATCGGTAGTTGTAAGTAGGATAGTAAATGATCGTTGAATCAGATTCGAAGAATGTACAGTGTAACTTATTAATGTGAATTCTAAATATTCCTCGGGTACTACCCACCCGTTAAAATATTTTTATCATTAACAGTTTGTACAAAAGAATTTTTAATTACAATCTTTATGAAAATATACTTGCATATATATTTTCATCGGGTGTAATCATGGATTTAATGAGTCAAAAACTCATCTGATTTACCGTTAATACTAGATTACATAATCTCTAAAACTTTAGAAATTACATATTCACCATGTCGAACGAGGAAAAATGAGGTAGAATGATACGTAAAGCGAAGATAGCCGATGTAGATCGATGTGTAGAACGAAGTTCATACTCGAAGTACAGATGGTGATATTGAGGCGTGTAATGTTGATATTTGAGGTACAGATTGTGATATTGAGAGTTACGGCGCGGTTATGGTTTAGAGATGATAAGGGTACTGTCGACGTCGATGATGGTGGTACTGATTATGCTGCTGGTGCTGCTGCTGGTGTTCGTAACCTTCGCACCAGGTTCCCCAAAGTCGTCACACGAGCGCGTAGTTCGTTAACTTCTTCTAGTACTACGGAATGATTGACGGTTGAAGCGAGTGAATGAATAAGATTCAAACTATGGGATAGTATGTAATCGTGATGGGATACTCGGAAAAAGGGGAGAGAAAATGGTTTCTCGAACAGGTTCGCCAGTAAGCGCTTCTGGTTGAAAAGGGCAATTTGGTGGATGGAAGAGATCTTCGACGTGAAATGATTTTCGGATATCAGATGATATTATAACTATATAGAATATCTATATGTATTTCATAGACTACAGAGGAATTTACGGCATATATCAGGCAAGTCTACAGATATGCTAAGATATAAATTTATCAGATACGCTAAGATATGAATTTTTGTCTATACACTATCGATGCACTAAATGCAGTAAGACGTGTCTAGACTTAAGAATGATGAGCAGGCAATTCCCTAAGGATAATAAGCAGATGGTTTTCGACTAGAAATGATAAGCAAAACTTTTAACATACAGACACAGTCAAAGTCCAGACTCATTAATGTATCCTAACAACTACTAGTCAGACACACTAATGCAAGGCCTGGTTCACTAAGACCAACGCTCTGATACCAACTGTAGTAACCCGAACTAATCCATCCGGACGGAGTCTTCAACAGTTGGTTCCATTGCGATGATCGACTCCAAGTAATGTCATTAATATGAGCTAATGCACAGCGGAAGACTTTATTCGTACCTGAGAATAACATGCTTTAAAAGGTCAACATAAAGTTGGTGAGATATATAGGTTTGATGCTAGCAGCGTTATAACTATGGACCACAAGATTTCATATATAAAAGCATAATACACTCGCAAGTGTATGAAAAGCATTCCAAGCAGTGGGCACCCGGTAACTAGCCTTAACAAGAGTGTGTACCCCTGAGTTATAATAATATGTGCACCGAATCAAGTGCGTTCCGTTAACCTCGAAGTACTAAACACCCGTTCTTCTAGTTTACTAGAACAACATCTGGGTGGGGGTGTAAAACCCGATAGATCTATCTTTAGGATTCGCGCCTACCAGTTCATAAACCAATAGTTAAAGTTACCAAGCTAGGGGATTTTTGATTCAAACCCATATAGAACGTAATTTTAGTCACTTGTGTCCATAACGTAAATCATTTATAAAAATAGCGCATGTATTCTCAGCCCAAAAATATTTAAAGTTTAAAAAGGGAACTATATACTCACCGTACTGTATTTTGTAGTAAAAATACATATAACATCATCGAACAAATATAAGGTTGGCCTCGGATTCACGAACCTATATCATTTATGTATATATTAACACACATAATTGTAATCAAACAAATTTATATATTAGATTTATATATTATAAATGTTATCTTAGTAGTTTAGGTGTTTCATTAGTGACCTAATTAAATGTATTTATTTTGTATATTTTAAAGAAATAAATATATTTTATATAATCTCATAATAATACTATTATTTATATTTAATAATGATGTTGAAAACAGTTACTTGGATAATATTATTAGTCGCTTTGTTAATAGAGATACTGATAATGATAATAGTAATATTAATAATAATAATAAAAATGTTAATTTTAATAAAATACAACTTTTAAGACTTATAGCTTTTTAGTAAAACCTATAATGATAATTTCATATAGAATGATACTTTTAATAACAATACTACTTATAAATGTAAATTTTAATAATAACAATAATTGATAATGACAATAATAATAATAATAATAATAATAATAATAATAATAATAACAATAATAATAATAACAATAATAATAATAATAATAATAATAATAATAATTTTGAAATGGAAACTACCTTAAAATGAAATTTCACTAAAAAGAACAGCCCCTAGACTCGAACCCGGGACCTCATGACTAACCATCTCCTTCCTAAACCGTCTGAGCTACTGCTCGATTTCTGATTATAACTCATCTTGTATTTACTTAACCCGTTTCACCTATGTATCATATACCTTCTTCTTCCTCCATCAAATGACTCGATTTAATTTTCCATCCAGTATAACCATCGACTAACTTTTGGTTTTATTTAAACCGTAAATTAAACAGAAACATTTAAGTTGAGTTTTAAGATTGTTAATATCGAAAAAAAAAAAAATCGTTCCCTGCTGTGTTACGGTTCTTCATAAAAAAAAAATGAAATTGATTTTTGAAATCAAACCCTTTTGAGACAGAAATTACTAAACAAAATATACTCCCAACCCTTCCCATAATCTATAAAAATCTCTAATTCAATTCAAACTGCAACAGACTATTTGAATTTGTTCATAGAAATTTGTTTGTCTTTTTGATAAACATAATTTGACTCTTGAATTCTCAATCAATACAAGTAATTGAAAGTTCAAAATTTGAAGGTAACTTAAACAGACAATTCCTAACACAATGGAAGTTATAGATTTCGAAAAATTAAGTTAGATTTCAGAGTTTTCGAAGAATGATACAAGAACAGAGAATAACCCTTAAATTTCTGTTCAATTTTCGATATTCAGTGATAATTGAAAAAGACCGAGTCATAAGCGATTTATAATTCCTATATTGAATTTCTAAATTGTTTGTATTCTAACTGAATTGAGACGTGTATCAAATTAAAGGCCATCAATACCAAAATAGAGTAACAGATAGATAAATAAGAAAATGAAGGCAGATAAGTTAAATTTTTTTTTTTGGATGCTCTATGAGAATTAGTCGTGATTTGTACAAGTTGTCTCTTAAAGTATCAATTACAACAGTTTTGACAATGATTGAAACAGACTCCCATCGATGCTGTATGCAATATATATCTATACCTTGCATTTATACAATTATTTATCTGTAAAATATATTTATACGCATATACCTGCGTTTCTATATATCTAAATCCATCTGAGTATGCGTATATATCTTATACTTAATTTACCCGTAATTTCTGTTTTTATCTATATCTATATGAATTATCTGCAATTATATATATTTGTATTTCTATCTATTATTAATCTTATTCATTAAATGTTATTATTTTTAAATGTTAATAAATTATAATAGTAATAATAATATTTTTTATTAATGATAATGAAAATAGTAAATATATTATTTATAACAATCATAATGTTAATAATATTTGATAAATATAATAACAGATTTTAATATATATTTGCTTTTATATATGTTTGTATATATTTTAGTTAATCTTATTAACTAATAATAACTACATGTTAAGTAATGTAGTTAATAATAATAATTGATAATAAGTTGATAATAATATTGTTATTTATATCAATAGTTTTATTAATGATAATAATACCACTAAATATTACTATTGATGATATTAATTTCAATAATATTAATTATAATCATACTAATTATAATAATGCTAATAATGTCAACAATACATATATACATCCATATAATAACATATACTAAATAATATAAAATATATTTTTTTTTATATATACATATATATATATATTTTTATATATGTACCTATTTACAAATAGTTGTTCGTGAATCGTCGGGAATTGGTCAAAGGGTACATGATTATCCGGATATAGATTTCAAGCTTTCTAGACTCAACATTAGGGTTTTTGCTTATCGTGTCGGAAACATATAGAGATTAGGGTTTAAATTTGGTCGGAAATTTCCGGGTCGTTACATGTACCATGACCTTAAAGAACAATATTGGTGGCCGAATATCAAAAAGGAAGTTGCTAGATACGTTGCCAAATGTTTGACTTGCGCTAAAGTCAAAGCCGAACACCAAAGACCGTCCGGGTTACTTCAACAACCCGAGATCCCACAATGGAAGTGGGAAAGGATCACGATGGATTTTATCACCAAACTACCGAAAACGTCGGGCGGTTATGATACAATTTGGGTCATTGTTGACCGTCTCACCAAATCCGCGCACTTTCTTGCCATGAAAGAAACCGACAAAATGGAGAAACTTGCACGACTTTACGTTAAGGAGATTGTAGCCCGACACGGTGTACCTTTATCGATTATCTCCGACCGAGATGGTCGTTTCGTCTCTAGATTTTGGCGTACGTTACAAGAAGCGTTGGGGACGCGTTTAGACATGAGTACCGCATATCATCCCCAAACCGATGGGCAAAGTGAACGTACCATACAAACATTGGAGGATATGTTACGGGCTTGCGTTGTTGATTTTGGAAAAGCTTGGGACAAGCACTTACCCCTCGCCGAGTTCTCATATAACAATAGTTATCACGCGAGTATTAAGGCCGCACCTTTTGAAGCATTATATGGCCGAAAATGTCGCTCTCCTCTTTGTTGGGCCAAAGTGGGTGACGTGCAAATTTCCGGGCCCGAACTCATCCACGAAACAACCGAAAAGATTCTTCAAATCCGAGATAGGCTTCGGACGGCCCGGAGTCGTCAAAAATGCTATACCGACAAAAGACGCAAAGACCTCGAATTTCAAGTCGGTGACCGCGTCATGTTAAAAGTCGCACCTTGGAAAGGTGTCATCCGTTTTGGGAAACGTGGGAAACTAAATCCGCGGTACGTTGGTCCTTTCGAAATCTTAGAACGTGTTGGAACCGTTGCGTATCGTTTGGATCTTCCGCCTCAACTAAGCTCCGTCCATCCTACTTTTCATGTATCTAACTTGAAGAAATGTCTTGCCGAGCCCGATATCGTCGTTCCTCTCGAGGAACTTACTATTAATGACAAACTCCATTTTGTGGAGGAACCGGTTGAAATTGTGGACTACGTCGAGAAGGAATTGAAACAAAGCCGGATCCCGATTGTCAAGGTCCGTTGGAACGCCAAAAGGGGACCCGAGTTTACTTGGGAAAGAGAAGATCAAATGCGAAAGAAACACCCTCATCTATTCCCGGTTCCGGAAACGTCAGATTCCGAGGAAGAAACAACGACTACTACGCCTACCTAAATTTCGGGACGAAATTTCTTTTAAGGTGTAGGTAATGTAACATCCCGCCTTTTTCCGTCAAGTTTTCCGGTTAACTATTTTAAACTCCGTTATATGTTTATAACATCTCCCGTTAATACGCGTTTCAATTATCTTGTTTTAGGTAATTTAACGCACCCGATTGCAACTTGAGGGACTAGTTTTGCCAAGACACCAAAGTGGTGACTAGCCACTTGACTAGTCAACCTCTTCCACCTCATTTCTCCATTTAATTTTCCTTTTCATCTAATACTTCCACCATTTCTTTAATTCCATCAAAAAGCAATTCATCATCCATATTCAATCGATCAAGCTTCAGGCCAAACAAATTACATATTTGAACTCCTCGTGATCTCCTCTTCGATTCCATACCGATTTCATCAAATTTGGGTAACTTTCTAAAATCACTAATTTTATGTGTTCTTGAGTTTTTGAGTTAAAAGGTTGTTAATTAGTGTCTATGGCTCAAGTCTAGTATGATTATGTGTTTTGTATGCTTGTTCTTGCTATTTTGGTGTAACTAGCTCATATTGAAAGAATGCTTGTTTAATCTTGAGTTTTAGGTGTACATATGTTATTTGATGATGAAAATTCATGTTTTAATTGTGTTCCTAACATCACTAGCTTCAAATTGGTATGTAGTTTGACATGGATTAGTTTCATAAGCAAGATTGTTGATTTTATGATTTTGGGTTAGGGTTTGATAAAAGTAAATTGAATATTTGATGCATTAAATGCTTAGAAATGTTAATTGTAAGTGTCTAGTTGTGTTGTATGCTTGATTATCTTCAAAACGGCGTATTACACATGTGCATAAATTTACCGAATCATAATATGGCATTTATGAACTTGGAGTAATAAATGATGAGCATTAATGGTGATTTTGATATAAGTTGTTTGGTTTTGATTGAGTAAATGCGTTTAGTTATTCTCCTTGTCAAATTACCTTTCTCATGTTATATGATATGCGTTTTAAGTGTTTTCGGTGCATGAAATATGTTAAAATGAGTTTTGGTTCGTTACTTAAGTTATTTTTTTTCTGCAATCAGCACTTCCCCAGGTTATGCGCGCCGCGCGTGCACCTGCGCACCGCGCAAATCAGAAAAACCAAATAAATGGTTCCCTTGGTCGAGTTCTGACCTGGTATTGCACATGGGTGCGCGCCGCGCAACCCATTGCGCACCGCGCAAATGGCCCAGGCCAACTTCCTTGTCTTTAAACGCTCCCAAAATGTTTCCCGCTTAACCGTAACTCCGATTAACATGAAACTTGACTATTATGCTCGTATATGACTTCTCATCATGAGAAAATTGTCGGACACCCGACCCGACCTCGTTGACTTTGACTTTGACCAAGTTTGACTTTTAGTCAACCTTAACCAAACGATTATACAATCGTTCTAACATGCTCAACTACTTGTATCTTGCATGAAACTTGACAATTTGATTCACATGCTTTATTAATCGAGTCGTATTGAGCCATAGGACTAATTGAACATCTTTGACCCTTCGTGACTATCGTTATTGATACAACCTATTTGTTTAGGTCAAGACTAGCATTGTTCTTTGCACACGTTACTTGTCGAAGTACTTTTTGATTCGTGCATACAAGGTGAGATCATAGTCCCACTTTTACTTTTTTTTGAACTTACTTTTGGGATGAGAAAACATAAACGTTCTTTTAAACTAAGTGAACACAAGTACAGGAAAACAAACATTCTACATACGAGTTTGAACACAAATCCTCAATTCGATTATCATTAGTTACACTTGACGGGTGTAAGCGAGAACTTATGTTATATGGCCATATGGGTTTGACAAACCCTCACTTCGGACGGTTCGCTACCGTCTACGGGTGAAATATATTTTCGAGAAACAGTGTATGTTCTAACACTATTATGATGGGGTTCAATGGAAGGAAACGTTAAGCCTTGATAATTGGGTGCTCGTGAATATTAACTTTTAGAATGTATTACTACTTTATTAATGTTGCAAATCTTGTGGTTCGACTTACCTTCATTCACTTACTTATTTAAACCTATGATTTCACCAACGTTTTCGTTGACAGATTCTCTATGTTTTTCTCAGGTCCTTGAACTTAGGTGATACATGCTTCTGCTCATACTTTTTGATACTTGCATTGGATGTCGAGTATACTTGCATACGTGGAGCGTCTTTTTGGCTACTTTAAACTATATCGCACGTGTTTCATATGAACTATAACTTTTGTTATGTACTTGTCTTGGGAATTACTTTTGTAAACATTGAAACATCCTTTTATGAAATGAATGCGACATATTTTCGGTCAAACTTTGTTATAAATGCTTATAACCATGTAATGGGACCATACGTAGTCGACACCGTCACTTGACGATTTTGTCGGGGTCGCTACATCATCGGAATTCTCGTCAGAATCCGATTCATCGGAGAATTGGTAATCCTCCCAATATTTTGCTTCCTTAGCGGAAACACCATTGACCATAATTAACCTTGGTCGGTTGGTTGAGGATTTTCTTTTACTTAACCATTTTATTATTTCCCCCACCGGTTCTATTTCTTCATCCGGTTCCGATTCTTCTTTCGGTTCCGATTCTTCTTCTGGTTCCGACTCTTCTTCCGGTTCCTCTTCGGGAACTTGTGAATCAGTCCACGAATCATTCCAATTTACATTTGACTCTTCATTATTATTAGGTGAGTCAATGGGACTTGTTCTAGAGGTAGACATCTATCACATAATATCAAACGCGTTAAGAGATTAATATATCACATAATATTCACATGTTAAAAATATATAGTTTCCAACAAAATTTGTTAAGTAATCATTTTTCAAGTAAACACGGTCGAAGTCCAGACTCACTAATGCATCCTAACAAACTCGATAAGACACACTAATGCAAAATTCTGGTTCTCTAAGACCAACGCTCTGATACCAACTGAAATGTCCCGTTCTTATTGATTAAAAACGTTCCATATTAATTGATTTCGTTGAGAGGTTTTGACCTCTATATGAGACGTTTTTCAAAGACTGCATTCATTTTTAAAACAAACCATAACCTTTATTTCATAGATAAAGGTTTAAAAGCTTTACGTAGATTATCAAATAATGATAATCTAAAATATCCTGTTTACACACGACCATTACATAATGGTTTACAATACAAATATGTTACATCGAAATCAGTTTCTTGAATGCAGTTTTTACACAATATCATACAAACATGGACTCCAAATCTTGTCCTTATTTTAGTATGCAACAGCGGAAGCTCTTAGTATTCACCTGAGAATAAACATGCTTTAAACGTCAACAAAAATGTTGGTGAGTTATAGGTTTAACCTATATGTATCAATTCGTAACAATAGACCACAAGATTTCATATTTCAATACACATCCCATACATAGAGATAAAAATCATTCATATGGTGAACACCTGGTAACCGACATTAACAAGATGCATATATAAGAGTATCCCCATCATTCCGGGACATCCTTCGGATATGATATAAATTTCGAAGTACTAAAGCATCCGGTACTTTGGATGGGGTTTGTTAGGCCCAATAGATCTATCTTTAGGATTCGCGTCAATTAGGGTGTCTGTTCCCTAATTCTTAGATTACCAGACTTAATAAAAAGGGGCATATTTGTAGTGACCCGAACTTTTCCATGTTTATATATATTAATTGAGATTGATATTTACATGATTAAATGTTTCCAACATGTTAAGCAATCAAACTTGTTAAGACTTGATTAATTGAAATATGTTTCATATAGACAATTGACCACCCAAGTTGACCGGCGATTCACGAACGTTAAAATTTGTAAAAACGACATGACGATATATATATGAATATACATATGGTTAACATGAGATTATGATAAGTAAGTATCTCCATAAGTATATTAACAATGAGTTATATACATATAAACAAGACTACTAACTTAAGGATTTCGAAACGAGACATATATGTAACGATTATCGTTGTAACGACATTTAAATGTATATATATCATATTAAGATATATTAATATATCATAATATCATGATAATATAATAATTTAACATCTCATTAGATATAATAAACAATGGGTTAACAACATTAATTGAGATCGTTAACTTAAAGGTTTCAAAACAACACTTACATGTAACGACTAACGATGACTTAACGACTCAGTTAAAATGTATATACATGTAGTGTTTTAATATGTATTTATACACTTTTGAAAGACTTCAATACACTTATCAAAATACTTCTACTTAATAAAAATGCTTACAATTACATCCTCGTTCAGTTTCATCAACAATTTTAATCGTATGCACCCGTATTCGTACTCGTACAATACACAACTTTTAGATGTATGTACTATTGGTATATACACTCCAATGATCAGCTCTTAGCAGCCCATGTGAGTCACCTAACACATGTGGGAACCATCATTTGGCAACTAGCATGAAATATCTCATAAAATTACAAAAATATGAGTAATCATTCATGACTTATTTACATGAAAACAAAATAACATATCCTTTATATCTAATCCATACACCAACGACCAAAATAACCTACAAACACTTTCATTCTTTAATTTTCTTCATCTAATTGATCTCTCTCAAGTTCTATCTTCAAGTTCTAAGTGTTCTTCATAAATTCCAAAAGTTCTAGTTTCATAAAATCAAGAATACTTTCAAGTTTGCTAGCTCACTTCCAATCTTGTAAGGTGATCATCCAACCTCAAGAAATCTTCGTTTCTTACAGTAGGTTATCATTCTAATACAAGGTAATAATCATATTCAAACTTTGGTTCAATTTCTATAACTATAACAATCTTATTTTAAGTGATGATCTTACTTGAACTTGTTTTCGTGTCATGATTCTGCTTCAAGAACTTCGAGCCATCCAAGGATCCATTGAAGCTAGATCCATTTTTCTCTTTTCCAGTAGGTTTATCCAAGGAACTTAAGGTAGTAATGATGTTCATAACATCATTCGATTCATACATATAAAGCTATCTTATTCGAAGGTTTAAACTTGTAATCACTATAACATAGTTTAGTTAATTCTAAACTTGTTCGCAAACAAAAGTTAATCCTTCTAACTTGACTTTTAAAATAAACTAAACACATGTTCTATATCTATATGATATGCTAACTTAATGATTTAAAACCTGGAAACACGAAAAACACCGTAAAACCGGATTTACGCCGTCGTAGTAACACCGCGGGCTGTTTTGGGTTAGTTAATTAAAAACTATGATAAACTTTGATTTAAAAGTTGTTATTCTGAGAAAATGATTTTTATTATGAACATGAAACTATATCCATAAATTATGGTTAAACTCAAAGTGGAAGTATGTTTTCTAAAATGGTCATCTAGACGTCGTTCTTTCGACTGAAATGACTACCTTTACAAAAACGACTTGTAACTTATTTTTCCGACTATAAACCTATACTTTTTCTGTTTAGATTCATAAAATAGGGTTCAATATGAAACCATAGCAATTTGATTCACTCAAAACGGATTTAAAATGAAGAAGTTATGGGTAAAACAAGATTGGATAATTTTTCTCATTTTAGCTACGTGAAAATTGGTAACAAATCTATTCCAACCATAACTTAATCAACTTGTATTGTATATTATGTAATCTTGAGATACCATAGACACGTATACAATGTTTCGACCTATCATGTCGATACATCTATATATATTTCGGAACAACCATAGACACTCTATATGTGAATGTTGGAGTTAGCTATACAGGGTTGAGGTTGATTCCAAAATATATATAGTTTGAGTTGTGATCAATACTGAGATACGTATACACTGGGTCGTGGATTTATTCAAGATAATATTTATCGATTTATTTCTGTACATCTAACTGTGGACAGCTAGTTGTAGGTTACTAACGAGGACAGCTGACTTAATAAACTTAAAACATCAAAATATATTAAAAGTGTTGTAAATATAATTTGAACATACTTTGATATATATGTATATATTGTTATAGGTTCGTGAATCAACCAGTGGCCAAGTCTTACTTCCCGACGAAGTAAAAATCTGTGAAAGTGAGTTATAGTCCCACTTTTAAAATCTAATATTTTTGGGATGAGAATACATGCAGGTTTTATAAATGATTTACAAAATAGACACAAGTACGTGAAACTACATTCTATGGTTGAATTATCGAAATCGAATATGCCCCTTTTTATTAAGTCTGGTAATCTAATAATTAGGGAACAGACACCCTAATTGATGCGAATCCTAAAGATAGATCTATTGGGCTTAACAAACCCCATCCAAAGTACCGGATGCTTTAGTACTTTGAAATTTATATCATATCCGAAGGGTGTCCCGGAATGATGGGGATATTCTTATATATGCATCTTATTAATGTCGGTTACCAGGTGTTCACCATATGAATGATTTTTATCTCTATGTATGGGATGTGTATTGAAATATGAAATCTTGTGGTCTATTATTATGATTTGATATATATAGGTTAAACCTATAACTCACCAACATTTTTGTTGACGTTTTAAGCATGTTTATTCTCAGGTGATTATTAAGAGCTTCCGCTGTCGCATACTTAAATAAGGACGAGATTTGGAGTCCATGCTTGTATGATATTGTGTAAAAACTGCATTCAAGAAACTTATTTTGTTGTAACATATTTGTATTGTAAACCATTATGTAATGGTCGTGTGTAAACGGGATATTTTAGATTATCATTATTTGATAATCTACGTAAAGCTTTTTAAACCTTTATTGATGAAATAAAGGTTATGGTTTGTTTTAAAATGAATGCAGTCTTTGAAAAACGTCTCATATAGAGGTCAAAACCTCGCAACGAAATCAATTAATATGGAACGTTTTTAATCAATAAGAACGGGACATTTCAGTTGGTATCAGAGCGTTGGTCTTAGAGAACCAGAAAATTTGCATTAGTGTGTCTTATCGAGTTTGTTAGGATGCATTAGTGAGTCTGGACTTCGACCGTGTTTTCTTTAAAAATGATTGCTTAACATTTTTGTTGGAAACTATATATTTTTAACATATGAATATTATGTGATATATTAATCTCTTAACGTGTTTGATATTATGTGATAGATGTCTACCTCTAGAACAAGTCCCATTGACTCACCTAATAATAATGAAGAGTCAAATATAAATTGGAATGATTCGTGGACTGATTCACAAGTTCCCGAAGAGGAACCGGAAGAAGAGTCGGAACCAGAAGAAGAATCGGAACCGGAAGAAGAATCAGAACCGGATGAAGAAATAGAACCGGTGGGGGAAATAATAAAACGGTTAAGAAAAAGAGAATCCTTAACCAACCGACCAAGGTTAATTATGGTCAATGGTGTTTCCGCCAAGGAAGCAAAATATTGGGAGGATTACCAATTCTCCGATGAATCGGATTCAGACGAGAATTCCGATGATGTTATAGAAATTACCCCAACTGAATTTAAAAAGGCAAAAGAAAATAATAAGGGAAAGGGCATAAAAATAGAGAAATCTAATTCCAACCCCGATGAACTTTATATGTATCGTCAACCCCCGAAGTCCTTAAGTTGTAACAATGACCCGGGAACCTCTAAACCACTAGGTTTTTCTAAACCAATGTGGACAACGACGGCTCGTATTAGGGGAACATCATATATCCCTAGAAACTTGGCAAAACGAACCAAAACCGAATAAGAAGAAACGAGCGAGTCGGAATAAGATAGTTGTATTCGTGTGGTGTAATATATGTAATATAGTGTGCTTATGCTTTATGATATATGTAAAAATTGCTTGTATTAATAAGTATTTTTTTATGAATCTAACTCTTGTCTATTTTACAGTATAAAAACACAAAATGGATAGACAACCCAATATTTTAAGAGATCTATCCGGAGACATGATTGATGAAATCTTGTCTAGAGTCGGTCAGAATTCCTCGGCACAACTATTTAAGGCGAGATCAGTTTGTAAGACATTCTAAGAACGTTCTAAGAATGCCTTGGTTTATAAAAGGCTTTCGTTCGAAAGATGGGGGATATCACATTGGGAAATTTATAAGTTACGATGTGTTTACTTTGACGCATATATTGCGGGGAACCCAAATGCTATTTTACGCAACGGGTTAAGAAATTATTTTGACTCA
The DNA here is from genome assembly GCF_046630445.1 of Rutidosis leptorrhynchoides. Taxonomy (NCBI): domain Eukaryota; kingdom Viridiplantae; phylum Streptophyta; class Magnoliopsida; order Asterales; family Asteraceae; genus Rutidosis; species Rutidosis leptorrhynchoides. The sequence continues at coordinate 410,480,079 of NC_092343.1, forward strand.
GTATATCCGAATATAGGACTTCGTGATTTAGAAAAAGCGGCTAACATGCAACATAAAGAAGCATGTTATGCTTACGGGTTAGTAATGTTCGCTTCTCACCAAAGTGAGAACAAGAACATCGGGCTACAACTATTAAACAAAACGTTTCCACAAGTGACGGAGTCGGTAATTGGGGTAAGAAATGAGGTTTTTAGATTGTTACGGGACTGTTGGACATTACGTAACCCTCGTCCCTTTGACGACGTTACAACACGCTGTCTTATCAACGGCCATAACGGTTATGTTCCACAAGACCAAGGATGGGAAGTAATCCTAGTAAAACCAGAATGCATGACTTGTTTCTGGACGTATGAATTACGTGTCTTTATTGCCTTTGCTGAACGACTTGTGTACTAGCTAGAATTATCTTCACAACCATCTTGTATCAAATTTATTGTGTGCTATATTTCATGATATATGTAAAATAAGCGGTATTGTAAGTTGTAAAATATTGTGTAAAAGTTTGAACGCGAAATATTATTATAATCAGTTTTTCATATAGAATTGTAGTAGTTGAATTGTATATTAGCTACTAAGTATGAACTTAACGGGTAGGTACTACCCGAATTTAAACTTATAAAACGCTAATATGAAGAAAAAGCTTTTATAAATGAGTTCATATTATGCTACGAAATACTATTAACTACTCTTAATATTCTGTATGATTAACTTGTTCCATTTGACTATTTTGAAGGAAATGGCACCAACTACTCGACACACCGTGAATATGAATGAAGAGGAATTCCGTACTTTTCTAGCTTCAAACATAGCCGCAGTACAGGCTGCGCTACATACCAACAATAACCTTGGATCTGGCAGTACAGGAAATCGTGTAGGATGCACCTACAAAGAATTCACTGCCTGCAAACCTTTGGAATTTGATGGAACCGAAGGACCGATCGGATTGAAACGGTGGACCGAGAAGGTCGAATCGGTGTTTGCCATAAGTAAGTGTACTGAAGAGGACAAAGTGAAGTATGCTACGCATACCTTCACAGGTTCTGCGTTAACATGGTGGAATACCTATCTAGAGCAAGTGGGACAAGATGATGCGTACGCACTACCGTGGTCAGCATTCAAGCACTTGATGAACGAGAAGTACCGTCCCAGAACCGAGGTCAATAAGCTCAAGACAGAACTTAGAGGGTTACGAACCCATGGATTTGATATTACCACGTACGAAAGACGATTCACAGAATTGTGCCTATTGTGTCCGGGAGCATTCGAAGATGAGAAAGAGAAGATCGACGCGTTTGTGAAAGGATTACCGGAAAGAATCCAAGAAGATATAAGTTCACACGAGCCCGCCTCCATACAACAGGCATGTAGAATGGCTCACAAACTAGTGAACCAGATTGAAGAAAGAATTAAAGAACAGACTGCTGAAGAGGCCAATGTGAAGCAAGTCAAAAGAAAGTGGGAGGAAAACGGTGATAAGAATCACCAATACAACAACAGCAGCAATTACAACAATAATCGCAACAATTATCCCAACAATCGCAACATCAATCGCAACTACAACAAACGGCCCAACAACAACAACAACAACAACAACAACAACAACAACAACAGCAACTACAACAATCATCCTAATAACAATAATAACCGCAACAACAACAACAATCAGAAGCAGCTATGCCAAAGGTGTGAAAAGAATCACTCGGGGTTCTGCACCAAATTTTGCAACAAGTGTAAAAGAAATGTACATAGCGCGGTGAAGTGTGAGGTCTATGGACCAGGGGTTAATAGAACGAAAGGAACAAATGGTGTCGGAACGAGTAATGGCGGAGCAAGTAGTGTCGGAGCAAGTTATGCCAATGTAGTTTGTTATAAATGTGGAAAATCAGGCCACATTATTAGATATTGCCCGAACCAGGAGAACACGAATGGACAAGGCCGCGGAAGAGTTTTCAATATTAATGCGGCAGAGGCACAGGAAGACCCGGAGCTTGTTACGGGTACGTTTCTTGTTGACAATAAATCTGCTTACGTTTTATTTGATTCGGGTGCGGATAGAAGCTATATGAGTAGAGATTTTTATGCTAAATTAAGTTGTCTATTGACGCCTTTGGATAGTAAATTTTTACTCGAATTAGCAAATGGTAAATTAATTTCAGCAGATAATATATGTCACAATCGAGAAATTAAACTGGTTAGCGAAACATTTAAGATTGATTTGATACCAGTAGAGTTAGGGAGTTTTGATGTGATAATCGGTATGGACTGGTTGAAAGAAGTGAAAGCAGAGATCGTTTGTTACAAAAATGCAATTCGCATTATACGAGAAAAAGGAAAACCCTTAATGGTGTACGGAGAAAAGGGCAACACGAAGCTACATCTTATTAGTAATTTGAAGGCACAAAAACTAATAAGAAAAGGTTGCTATGCTGTTCTAGCATACGTCGAGAAAGTACAAACTGAAGAAAAGAGCATCAATGATGTTCCCATTGCAAAAGAATTTCCCGATGTATTTCCGAAAGAATTACCGGGATTACCCCCACAACGATCCGTTGAATTTCAAATAGATCTTGTACCAGGAGCTGCACCAATAGCTCGTGCTCCTTACAGACTCACACCCAGCGAGATGAAAGAACTGCAAATCCAATTACAAGAACTTTTAGAGCGTGGTTTCATTCAACCAAGCACATCACCGTGGGGAGCTCCTGTTTTGTTTGTCTAGAAGAAAGATGGTACATTCAGGTTGTGTATTGACTACCGAGAGTTGAACAAACTTACCATCAAGAACCGCTACCACTACCGAGAATCGACGACTTATTTGATCAACTACAAGGCTCGTCTGTTTATTCAAAGATTGACTTACGTTCTGGGTATCATCAAATGCGGGTGAAAGAAGATGATATTCCAAAGACTGCTTTTACAACACGTTACGGTCATTACGAGTTTATGGTCATGCCGTTTGGTTTAACTAATGCACCAGCTGTGTTCATGGACCTTATGAACCGAGTGTGTGGACCATACCTTGACAAGTTTGTCATTTTTTTCATTGATGACATACTTATTTACTCAAAGAATGACCAAGAACACGGTGAACATTTGAGAAAGGTGTTAGAAGTATTGAGGAAGGAAGAATTGTACGCTAAGTTTTCAAAGTGTGCATTTTGGTTGGAAGAAGTTCAATTCCTCGGTCACATAGTGAACAAAGAAGGTATTAAGGTGGATCCGGCAAAGATAGAAACTGTTGAAAAGTGAGAAACCCCGAAAACTCCGAAACACATACGCCAGTTTTTAGGACTAGCTGGTTACTACAGAACGTTCATCCAAGACTTTTCCAGAATAGCAAAACCCTTGACTGCATTAACGCATAAAGGGAAGAAATTTAAATGGAATGATGAACAAGAGAAAGCGTTTCAGTTATTGAAGAAAAAGCTAACTACGGCACCTATATTGTCATTGCCTTAAGGGAATGATGATTTTGTGATTTATTGTGACGCATCAAAGCAAGGTCTCGGTTGTGTATTAATGCAACGAACGAAGGTGATTGCTTATGCGTCTAGACAATTGAAGATTCATGAACAAAATTATACGACACATGATTTGGAATTAGGCGCAGTTGTTTTTGCATTAAAGACTTGGAGGCACTACTTATATGGGGTCAAAAGTATTATATATACCGACCACAAAAGTCTTCAACACATATTTAATCAGAAACAACTGAATATGAGGCAGCGTAGGTGGATTGAATTGTTGAATGATTACGACTTTGAGATTCGTTACCACCCGGGAAAGGCAAATGTGGTAGCCGATGCCTTGAGCAGGAAGGACAGAGAACCCATTCGAGTAAAATCTATGAATATAATGATTCATAATAACCTTACTACTCAAATAAAGGAGGCGCAACAAGGAGTTTTAAAAGAGGGAAATTTAAAGGATGAAATACCCAAAGGATCGGAGAAGCATCTTAATATTCGGGAAGACGGAACCCGGTATAGGGCTGAAAGGATTTGGGTACCAAAATTTGGAGATATGAGAGAAATGGTACTTAGAGAAGCTCATAAAACCAGATACTCAATACATCCTGGAATGGGGAAGATGTACAAGGATCTCAAGAAACATTTTTGGTGGCCGGGTATGAAAGCCGATGTTGCTAAATACGTAGGAGAATGTTTGACGTGTTCTAAGGTCAAAGCTGAGCATCAGAAGCCATCAGGTCTACTTCAACAACCCGAAATCCCGGAATGGAAATGGGAAAACATTACCATGGATTTCATCACTAAATTGCCAAGGACTGCAAGTGGTTTTGATACTATTTGGGTAATAGTTGATCGTCTCACCAAATCAGCACACTTCCTGCCAATAAGAGAAGATGACAAGATGGAGAAGTTAGCACGACTGTATTTGAAGGAAGTCATCTCCAGACATGGAATACCAATCTCTATTATCTCTGATAGGGATGGCAGATTTATTTCAAGATTCTGGCAGACATTACAGCAAGTATTAGGAACTCGTCTAGACATGAGTACTGCCTATCATCCACAAACTGATGGGCAGAGCGAAAGGACGATACAAACGCTTGAAGACATGCTACGAGCATGTGTTATTGATTTCGGAAACAGTTGGGATCGACATCTACCGTTAGTAGAATTTTCCTACAACAACAGCTACCATTCAAGCATTGAGATGGCGCCGTTTGAAGCACTTTATGGTAGAAAGTGCAGGTCTCCGATTTGTTGGAGTGAAGTGGGGGATAGACATATTACGGGTCCGGAGATTATACAAGAAACTACCGAGAAGATCATCCAAATTCAACAACGGTTGAAAACCGCCCAAAGTCGACAAAAGAGCTACGCTGACATTAAAAGAAAAGATATAGAATTTGAAATTGAAGAGATGTTCATGCTTAAAGTTGCACCTTGGAAAGGCGTTGTTCGATTTGGTAAACGAGGGAAATTAAATCAAAGGTATATTGGACCATTCAAGATTATTGATCGTGTCGGACCAGTAGCTTACCGACTTGAGTTGCCTCAACAACTCGCGGCTGTACATAACACTTTCCACGTCTCGAATTTGAAGAAATGTTTTGCTAAAGAAGATCTCATTATTCCGTTAGATGAAATCCAAATCAACGAAAAACTTCAATTCATCGAAGAACCCGTCGAAATAATGGATCGTGAGGTTAAAAGACTTAAGCAAAAAAAGATACCAATTGTTAAGGTTCGATGGAATGCTCGTAGAGGACCCGAGTTCACCTGGGAGCATGAAGATCAGATGAAGAAGAAATACCCGCATCTATTTCCAGAAGATTCGTCAACACCTTCAACAGCTTAAAATTTCGGGACGAAATTTATTTAACGGGTAGATACTGTAGTGACCCGAACTTTTCCATGTTTATATATATTAATTGAGATTGATATTTACATGATTAAATGTTTCCAACATGTTAAGCAATCAAACTTGTTAAGACTTGATTAATTGAAATATGTTTCATATAGACAATTGACCACCCAAGTTGACCGGCGATTCACGAACGTTAAAATTTGTAAAAACGACATGACGATATATATATGAATATACATATGGTTAACATGAGATTATTATAAGTAAGTATCTCCATAAGTATATTAACAATGAGTTATATACATATAAACAAGACTACTAACTTAAGGATTTCGAAACGAGACATATATGTAACGATTATCGTTGTAACGACATTTAAATGTATATATATCATATTAAGATATATTAATATATCATAATATCATGATAATATAATAATTTAACATCTCATTAGATATAATAAACAATGGGTTAACAACATTAATTGAGATCGTTAACTTAAAGGTTTCAAAACAACACTTACATGTAACGACTAACGATGACTTAACGACTCAGTTAAAATGTATATACATGTAGTGTTTTAATATGTATTTATACACTTTTGAAAGACTTCAATACACTTATCAAAATACTTCTACTTAATAAAAATGCTTACAATTACATCCTCGTTCAGTTTCATCAACAATTCTACTCGTATGCACCCGTATTCGTACTCGTACAATACACAACTTTTAGATGTATGTACTATTGGTATATACACTCCAATGATCAGCTCTTAGCAGCCCATGTGAGTCACCTAACACATGTGGGAACCATCATTTGGCAACTAGCATGAAATATCTCATAAAATTACAAAAATATGAGTAATCATTCATGACTTATTTACATGAAAACAAAATAACATATCCTTTATATCTAATCCATACACCAACGACCAAAAACACCTACAAACACTTTCATTCTTCAATTTTCTTCATCTAATTGATCTCTCTCAAGTTCTATCTTCAAGTTCTAAGTGTTCTTCATAAATTCCAAAAGTTCTAGTTTCATAAAATCAAGAATACTTTCAAGTTTGCTAGCTCACTTCCAATCTTGTAAGGTGATCATCCAACCTCAAGAAATCTTTGTTTCTTACAGTAGGTTATCATTCTAATACAAGGTAATAATCATATTCAAACTTTGGTTCAATTTCTATAACTATAACAATCTTATTTTAAGTGATGATCTTACTTGAACTTGTTTTCGTGTCATGATTCTGCTTCAAGAACTTCGAGCCATCCAAGGATCCATTGAAGCTAGATCCATTTTTCTATTTTACAGTAGGTTTATCCAAGGAACTTAAGGTAGTAATGATGTTCATAACATCATTCGATTCATACATATAAAGCTATCTTATTCGAAGGTTTAAACTTGTAATCACTAGAACATAGATTAGTTAATTCTAAACTTGTTCGCAAACAAAAGTTAATCCTTCTAACTTGACTTTTAAAATAAACTAAACACATGTTCTATATCTATATGATATGCTAACTTAATGATTTAAAACCTGGAAACACGAAAAACACCGTAAAACCGGATTTACGCCGTCGTAGTAACACCGCGGGCTGTTTTGGGTTAGTTAATTAAAAACTATGATAAACTTTGATTTAAAAGTTGTTATTCTGAGAAAATGATTTTTATTATGAACATGAAACTATATCCAAAAATTATGGTTAAACTCAAAGTGGAAGTATGTTTTCTAAAATGGTCATCTAGACGTCGTTCTTTCGACTGAAATGACTACCTTTACAAAAACGACTTGTAACTTATTTTTCCGACCATAAACCTATACTTTTTCTGTTTAGATTCATAAAATAGGGTTCAATATGAAACCATAGCAATTTGATTCACTCAAAACGGATTTAAAATGAAGAAGTTATGGGTAAAACAAGATTGGATAATTTTTCTCATTTTAGCTACGTGAAAATTGGTAACAAATCTATTCCAACCATAACTTAATCAACTTGTATTGTATATTATGTAATCTTGAGATACCATAGACACGTATACAATGTTTCGACCTATCATGTCGACACATCTATATATATTTCGGAACAACCATAGACACTCTATATGTGAATGTTGGAGTTAGCTATACAGGGTTGAGGTTGATTCCAAAATATATATAGTTTGAGTTGAGATCAATACTGAGATACGTATACACTGGGTCGTGGATTGATTCAAGATAATATTTATCGATTTATTTCTGTACATCTAACTGTGGACAACTAGTTGTAGGTTACTAACGAGGACAGCTGACTTAATAAACTTAAAACATCAAAATATATTAAAAGTGTTGTAAATATATTTTGAACATACTTTGATATATATGTATATATTGTTATAGGTTCGTGAATCAACCAGTGGCCAAGTCTTACTTCCCGACAAAGTAAAAATCTGTGAAAGTGAGTTATAGTCCCACTTTTAAAATCTAATATTTTTGGGATGAGAATACATGCAGGTTTTATAAATGATTTACAAAATAGACACAAGTACGTGAAACTACATTATATGGTTGAATTATCGAAATCGAATATGCCCCTTTTTATTAAGTCTGGTAATCTAAGAATTAGGGAACAGACACCCTAATTGACGTGAATCCTAAAGATAGATCTATTGGGCTTAACAAACCCCATCCAAAGTACCGGATGCTTTAGTACTTCGAAATTTATATCATATCCGAAGGGTGTCCCGGAATGATGGGGATATTCTTATATATGCATCTTGTTAATGTCGGTTACCAGGTGTTCACCATATGAATGATTTTTATCTCTATGTATGGGATGTGTATTAAAATATGAAATCTTGTGGTCTATTATTATGATTTGATATATATAGGTTAAACCTATAACTCACCAACATTTTTGTTGACGTTTTAAGCATGTTTATTCTCAGGTGATTATTAAGAGCTTCCGCTGTCGCATACTTAAATAAGGACGAGATTTGGAGTCCATGCTTGTATGATATTGTGTAAAAACTGCATTCAAGAAACTTATTTTGTTGTAACATATTTGTATTGTAAACCATTATGTAATGGTCGTGTGTAAACGAGATATTTTAGATTATTATTATTTGATAATCTACGTAAAGCTTTTTAAACCTTTATTGATGAAATAAAGGTTATGGTTTGTTTTAAAATGAATGCAGTCTTTGAAAAACGTCTCATATAGAGGTCAAAACCTCGCAACGAAATCAATTAATATGGAACGTTTTTAATCAATAAGAACGGGACATTTCAATATTCGATTTCGATAATTCAACCATAGAATGTAGTTTCACGTACTTGTGTCTATTTTGTAAATCATTTATAAAACCTGCATGTATTCTCATCCTAAAAATATTAGATTTTAAAAGTGGGACTATAACTCACTTTCACAGATTTTTACTTCGTGGGGAAGTAAGACTTGGCCACTGGTTGATTCACGAACCTATAACAATATATACATATATATCAAAGTATGTTTAAAATATATTTACAACACTTTTAATATATTTTGATGTTTTAAGTTTATTAAGTCAGCTGTCCTCGTTAGTAACCTACAACTAGTTGTCCACAGTTAGATGTACAGAAATAAATCGATAAATATTATCTTGAATCAATCCACGACCCAGTGTATACGTATCTCAGTATTGATCACAACTCAAACTATATATATTTTGGAATCAACCTCAACCCTGTATAGCTAACTCCAACATTCACATATAGAGTGTCTATGGTTGTTCCGAAATATATATAGATGTGTCGACATGATAGGTCGAAACATTGTATACGTGTCTATGGTATCTCAAGATTACATAATATACAATACAAGTTGATTAAGTTATGGTTGGAATAGATTTGTTACCAATTTTCACGTAGCTAAAATGAGAAAAATTATCCAATCCTGTTTTACCCATAACTTCTTCATTTTAAATCCGTTTTGAGTGAATCAAATTGCTATGGTTTCATATTGAACTCTGTTTTATGAATCTAAACAGAAAAAGTATAGGTTTATAGTCAGAAAAATAAGTTACAAGTTGTTTTTGTAAAGGTAGTCATTTCAGCCGAAAGAACGACGTCTAGATGACCATTTTAGAAAACATACTTCCACTTTGAGTTTAACCATAATTTTTGGATATAGTTTCATGTTCATAATAAAAATCATTTTCTCAGAATAACAACTTTTAAATCAAAGTTTATCATAGTTTTTAATTAACTAACCCAAAACAGCCCGCGGTGTTACTACGACGGCGTAAATCCGGTTTTACGGTGTTTTTCGTGTTTCCAGGTTTTAAATCATTAAGTTAGCATATCATATAGATATAGAACATGTGTGTAGTTAATTTTAAAAGTCAAGTTAGAAGGATTAACTTTTGTTTGCGAACAAGTTTAGAATTAACTAAACTATGTTATAGTGATTACGAGTTTAAACCTTCGAATAAGATAGTTTTATATATATGAATCGAATGATGTTATGAACATCATTACTACCTCAAGTTTAGTAGGTAAACCTACTGGAAGTGACAAGAAATGATCTAGCTTCAAAGGATCTTGGATGGCTTGAAAGTTCTTGAAGTAGGATCATGACACAAAAACAAGTTCAAGTAAGATTTTTACTCGAATTAAGATAGTTTATAGTTATAGAAATTGAATCAAAGTTTGAATATGAATATTACCTTGAATAAGAAAGATAACCTACTGTATATAACAAAGGTTTCTTGATCTTAGATGATTACTTGGAATGGATTAGAAAGCTTGGAAGTAAATTAGTAAACTTGAAGGGATTTTTGAAGTGTTCTTGAAGTGTTCTTCCTATGATGATTATAGCTTGATTCTTGAAGTGATTTTTGATGAAGATGATGATTAACTACTGGAAAAATACGTTCATAATAGTGTGTGTGTGTGTTGAGAGAGAATTAGAAAGAGAATTGGAAGTGAAATGGAGTGAATGATGAGTGGTAATTGGTGAGTGGTGAGTGGGGTTAAAAGGAGTTCTAGTTAGTTGACTAGCTCATGGTAGAAGTTAAAATTGATTAGTCATACATGACATAATCAAGAGTGGAATCCCATGCTAGTTCCTATTGGTATATACTCATAGTAAGTACGTTTTGAAGCTGTGTATAATACGGGTAAGAATACGACTAGAATTCTTGATGAAAGAAAAGAATGGAAAAGTAACTGTAACCATTTTCGTTAAGTATGAGTGTTTTGATATATGTATTGAAGTCTTCCAAAAGTATTTTAATACATCTAAATACACTACATGTATATACATTTTAACTGAGTCGTTAAGTCATCGTTAGTCGTTACATGTAAGTGTTGTTTTGAAACCTTTAAGTTAACGATCTCAATTAATGTTGTTAACCCATTGTTTATTATATCTAATGAGATGTTAAATTATTATATTATCATGATATTATGATATATTAATATATCTTAATATGATATATATATACATTTAAATGTCGTTACAACGATAATCGTTACATATATGTCTCGTTTCGAAATCCTTAAGTTAGTAGTCTTGTTTATATGTATATAACTCATCGTTAATATACTTATGGAGATACTTACTTATCATAATCTCATGTTAACCATATGTATATCCATATATATATATATATATATATATATATATATATATATATATATATATATATATATATATATATATATATCGTCATGTCGTTTTTACAAGTTTTAACGTTCGTGAATCGCCGGTCAACTTGGGTGGTCAATTGTCTATATGAAACATATTTCAATTAATCAAGTCTTAACAAGTTTGATTGCTTAACATGTTGGAAACATTTAATCATGTAAATATCAATCTCAATTAATATATATAAACATGGAAAAGTTCGGGTCACTACAAAACCCACTTGAACTTTTCTTTTCTTCTTTCTTCGCTACTGTTACTGCAGCCTTGTCGATACTACAGCTGCGTTTCCTTCTTTTATTCCTATTCTAAACAACAAGTTAATGATGATTATTATAATATGAGGAATAGATAGATGATAAAGAATAATCGATAACTATGAAAAGTTGTTCCTTTGTGCTCGTGGGTGGGATACGGCTGTCAAGGCCAAGAAAAGTACTCCGTAAATCCTTTTTTTTTTTAATAAACCGAATAAAATAGCTGGATTAATTAAATCTTTAAGGAGATTGGGCTGTTTGGTGTGGATCCAATTAACAGTTAAATGAGTTTCTTTGTTGGGCTATAACAGTGTATTTCGGTTTAATTATTTAAGCCTGCGAATTAATACAAGATATATCAAAGTGGTTCAGTGGTTTAGTGTGTTTGTGTTTAACCGAGAGGTCCTGAGTTCGAACCCAGGCCACTACAATATATTTTTTTTATCAATAGAAGCTGTTGGGTATATGGAAATTCTGTTGGGCCGAAATACATATGGGCCGAACTATAGGCTAAGAGAATTTATTGTGTATATTAAAACATAAGGTAAGCCAGGGTTCAATGGTTTGGCGAGATGTTCTTAATCGAGAGGTCTCGAGTTCGAGCCTTGTCTGGGTCAATTCTTTTTAAAGAAGCTTTTAAAGGGTATACTCTTTTATTTTTATTATTAGTATTGTTATTATTGTCATTATTATTATTATTAAGTATTAGTAAGTGTTATTATTATTATTATTTTTATTATTATTATTATTATTATTATTATTATTATTATTGTTATTATTATTATTATAATTATTATTGTTAGTATTGTTAGATTATTTATTATTATTAACACAATTATATCATAATTATTAGTATTATCATTATAAACAATTTTTATTATTAGTACTCTCTTTATCATTAACATTAAAATTATCATTATTATTATTATTAGAATTATCATAATTTTTATCATAATTAGTATTATTTCTATCATTTTTATTATTATTACTATTAATATATCAAATTAAGATTTTCTATATAAAAATATATTTATGACATAAAACCTAATCATATTAATACTTTTGTAATGAATGTTAATTATCTATACAAAGATAAATATATCTAATTAAGTTATTAATGACACACATGATATAAAATAACAAATAAAATCACTAATAATATATATATTTGTTCGATTACCATTACATGTATTAATATACATGATTGAATAATAGGTTCGAGAATCCGAGGTCAACCTTACAATTGTTCACTGATGTTATATCTATTTTTACTACAAAATACAGTATGGTGAGTATATAGTCCCCTTTTAAACTCTAAATATTTTGGGATGAGAATACATGCATTTTATGATTTACGTTATGGACACAAGTGACTAAAATTACGTTCTACGTTGAGTTGTACCACTGGCATACTTCCCTGCAGCTTGGTAACTAATATTTACATGGGTATTGTAAACGCGAATCCTGTTGATAGATCTATCGGGCCTGACAACCCCAACCGGGCTGGACGACCGGTATTCAACGGTTGCACAGTACTTCGTAACGATTACTACACTTGGTACGGTGTAGCGAGATTCCATAATAAAGGGAATATGCGACGTTGATTAAATGTTAAGTATGGTTACTAGGTGCTCAACCACTTAGAATGCTTTTCATACACTTGCGAGTGTATTATGTTTATAAATATATAAAATCTTGTGGTCCATAGTTATAATGCTGCTAGCATCAAACCTATATCTCACCAACTTTATGTTGACGTTTTAAAGCATGTTATTCTCAGGACTTGAAAGAAATCTTCCGCTGTGCATTAGCTCATATTAAGGATATTGCTTGGAGTCATACATGACATATTTCAAAAGACGTTGCATTCGAGTCATTGAAGTTCATTAAAGATTATTATTAAGTAAATGACAGATTAGGTCATTTGGATATCATGAAATGGTGGGCGTACATGTCAACTTTTGATGTAAAGAAAGGTTGTCTTTTAAAAACAAATGCAACGTTTATAAATTGTATCATATAGGGGTCAAGTACCTCGCAATGTAACCAACTATTGTGATTCGTTTATAATCGATATGGACTTCGTCCGGATGGATTAGGAGTGGTCCTTTCAGTTGGTATCAGAGCGGTGGTCTTAGCGAACCAGGTCTTGCATTAGTGTGTCTAACAGATAGTCGTTAGGATGTATTAGTGAGTCTGGACTTCGACCGTGTTTGCGTCTCAAAAGTTTTGCTTATCATTTCTAGTCGGAAATCATCTGCTTATCATCCTTAGGAAATTGCCTGCTTATCATTCTTAGTCTAGACACATCTTACTGCATTGATTGCATGAATAGTGTATAGACAAAAATTCATATCTTAGCGTACCTGCGAATTCATATCTTAGCGTATCTGTTACTGTAGACTTGCCTGACATATGCCGTAAATTCCTCCGTAGTCTACGAAATCTTTAGTACTATATATATATATATATAGATATTCTATGTAGTTAGAATACCATCCAATATTCGAAAATCATTTCATATCGAAAAATCCTTTATTCAATCATACGAAATGGAACTCGCCACTAGTTCAAGTTCCTCAGATTCCGATATGGAATTCCACTCAAGCTCCAAAAGCAGTGTGACCGGAATGGATCAACCAATCAGTCACCATCTATTCTGGATGAATTGGGGTTGGGTTCGTAGCCTCCTCGATCATTGGAGACAAGAAGAAGGTGATCCCTTCCATCCACCAAATTGCCCTCTCGGCGATGAACCCAAAGCACTTATCGGCGAACCTGTTCGAGAAACCATTTTCTCTCTTATTTCCAGAGTATCCCGTCACGATTATATATTACATCGAATTTTAGATTTTATTTACCCGCTCGTCCGAACCGACAATCACCCCAGTGTAATAGAAGAAGTCAACAAACTTCGCGCTCGGGTAGTGGCTTTAGAGAATATGGTGCGAAGGTTACAAACACCAGCAGCAGCACCAGCAGCATAACTAGCACCACCATCATCAACGCCAACAATACCCTTATCACCCCCAACCACAACCGTGTCGTAAACCTCAACATCACAATCTGTACCACGGATATCAACCTCACACGCCTCAATATCACCATCTGTACTTCGAGTATGATCTTCGTTCTACATATCGTCCTACATCGATTATCTTCGCTTTACGTATCGTTCTACCTCATTTATCTTCATTCGACATGGCAATTATGTAATCTCTAATGTTTTAGAGATCATGTAATCTAGTACTAACGATAAATCAAAAGAGTTTAATATCTTATTGACCCATTAAATCCATAATTACATCTGAAGAAAATATACATGTATATATATTTTCATAAAGATTGTGATTAAAAATTCTTTCGTACAAACTGTTAATGATGAAATATTTTAACGGGTAGGTAATACCCGAGGAATATTTAGATTTCACATTAATGAGTTACACTGTACATTCTTCAAATCTGAATCAACAATCACTTACTATCCTACCTGCAATCACCGATATACGTATCTGTTCACCGCAGAATAACCATATTCATTCAATTTCATATTTGGATTTTGAACTATCAGAATCCAACAAGTGACATAATGAAGAAACTTTGGACAAAATAAAATTTGTTAGAAACAAACAAATTAACTACGATGAATTTGTTAAGAATCCACGCTGAAAAAATCCTAGCTAACTGTTCTCAGCTAACTGTTAATTCCGTATTACATTTTATTTATTTCAATTTAATTTATCGTTATTTAATTTCTGTATTTACTTTACGCACTTTAAATAACGGGACACGTATACAAGGTTTCGACATATCATATTGACCCATCTATATATCTATCTTGGAACAACCATAGACACTCTATATGCAAATGACGGAGTTAGCTATACATTCCAAAATATATATATAGTTTGAGTTGTGATCAATAGTGAGACCGGTACATGGGTCACGATACGTATTAATTAATTCAAATATTATAAACTATATATGAATTATTGAACTGCTAACTGTGGACTACAAACATTGGACAATTAAAAATGAATTAAAATATTGATTATAACATATGAAACTAAACATCTCTTCAAGTTTGCCACTTGATTTCACCTTAAACCTCATTTGTAGCTCGACAATTACAATCCGCGTTCAAACCTTTCATGATTCTTGAAAATACCTTAATCAAGAGAATGAACCAACCGTACTTCATCTATGAAAGAAGAGATTGATGCATATAGTTATGCACCTGAAAAACTCTCGAAAACTGAGTAAACATTTAACCCGTATCTGTGCTAGCTCCTTTGGCGTGGTTATTAGTCAAAAATAACTTTGCAATTCCTCGTCGAAGTAGACAAATTTGTCACAGCTCCAGCAAGTTAACTTCGACTTCTCAGTAAGACTAGTCTTATTATAACCTCGATATATACACGTTGTCCTTTCGCTGTCGTTACCGGAGAACCTTTTATATTCCACGACATCATCAGCAGATGTACCAGCAGCTCGTCATCCCTTTGGCAGAATCACAAATCGGTATTTTGAAATCTCGCAGCGTTTCTATTTCAACAGTTATATATATATATATATATATATATATATATATATATATATATATATATACACAACGTCTATCCCCAAGAATTTCATATTTCGAATGTGAAGTTTCTGAAAAACACCCTGAACTGTGAACTAGTTCTTGAAATGCTGATGAAGCAGCAAAAACTGTAAAAGACTTTAACAGTCAAAAGTTTGGTGATAAAGTATATTGTGTTGGTAAAGCTCAGAAAAAGAGAAGGTTTGGAACTGGAAAACGGATTAAGCAAACCATGAAAGAGGTTGTGGACAAATCACAAAGATTAAACCTGCCTTTAAAGAACCCCCGAATGATTCAGTGTCTGCTGAAATCCTTAGTAAATACCTTACTCCTGACTCTAAACCTTTGCGGACAATATTCTTCATCATCATCTTATCTTAGATATTATAAGATATCTTCGTATCTTCCATTATAAATATTCTCTATATTTCTGGAGATATTTTTTTTTTACAACTAATCTTATCTGAGATCATTTATCTCTCCCTAATATCTGTAATATAAAAGAAACTGTGTTAGTTTCTATATTCTGAAAAATTCGAATATGAATGTTTGAAGTAGTGTTGGGGACTGAAGCATGAGTTAGTATAATATAATGACACTTGATCAACGTCATTATATTAAAGTAAGTCATGTTGAGTTTCTAATGGAATGTGATGATTCACAGTACCATCATCATGTGCCATGTTACACGACTCTTACATTCTACTCAATCTCCAAACATATTAAGAACATATCATCTTGATAGTTCTATCTTTTCGGATATACTGGTAAATTGAAAAATCAAGATCGTGCCATTACGATTCCCTCCTTAGAATATTAACTATGTTCATTTCAAAATTCATACTTACGAATTCTGGACCATTACTCGCTTTACTAGAGATCGAGAGGAGAATAAAAAGGCAAAGAGATTCGAAATATAAGGGAAGATATAAAACCCAACAACAACAAACCGTATAGCAATATAAAGACACGGGAAAACTAAAAATACTATGAAACCAAGAGTATAGTAAAAGTAAATAGATTCTTCCGGTGGTAGATAAAAAAAAGAAGAATGACAGATATGAAGGTTAGGAGCATATTGACGAATGCTTTAAAGTATGAGTTAAGGGAGAGAATAAAAGGTGTGGAGAATAATAAAAAAAAAACGAAGGGGGTGGATTTATAGTAAAATATCAGACAGAGAAATCGAGACAGATTATTGCATTTAATCAAAGAAGATCCTGATTTCCCTAAACGTCGAATAACCAAATCTTATTACGAAGATTTTCTTTAAATCCCATAAATTTCGAAAATCAATTGTAACTACATCATCGGTTAAAACGAGTATACATTTACTCATTTCACTCTCTTGTGATAGTTTCACTTATACTCACCACGTAATCAAATTATTTATCTATATCACTCAATGATGATAAAACTCTATTTATCCACTCATGTTTGTCATGAAAACATTCTTATTGTTAATCATGACGACCTCTATCAAATTTTGGGGACAAAATTTCTTTAACGGGTAGGTACTGTAATGACCTGGAAATTTCTGACCAAATTTAAACTATAATCTTTATATGATTCCGACACGATAAGCAAAGTCTGTAATGTTGAATCTCAAAAAAAAAAAAAAAAAACTTAAAAAAAAATACTGAACTGTTTCATATATTCAATTGACCTTTGACTGTTACCGACGAATCACGAACAATTGGTTTCAAATAAATACATAAACAGATATATATATAAATGTATGTATATATAATAATCTAAAATAATAAAATACAATTTAGTTATTAGAATTTAATATGTAAAATAAGATACAAAATAATTAAGTTGTAAGGAATCCATATATAAATATATACGATTTCTATACATAATTAATACTATATGTATATTGTAAAATACTCAATATATGTTATTATATATATTATTGGATATTACATAATTAATAATATCTAATATCAATATATTACACTTACTTACAAGTTAAAATATAATTGTTATACTAATATTATTATTATTATTACTTTCATTATTAATATTAAAATTAGTATTAGCTATTTTCAATATATAATAAATGAAAGTTAACACATGTAATTTGTTATATCATTATTATTATTAAAAATTCTCATTATTAACATGATTACTAAAAATTTTCATTTTTATTTAAAATTATTATTATCATTACTTTTATCACTTTTATCCTCAATTTTATTATTATTATTATTATTATTAATTATTATTATTATTATTATTATTATTATTATTATTATTATTATTATTATTATTATTATTATTATTATTAATAAACTTATAAATTATTTATATTAATTAAAAAGAATTATAACTACGGATAGTTACAAAATTCGTTTCCTATCATAATCAGCTGTCTTTTTCTTTTCCTTCTTTCTCGTGATTTCTCGTGAATTCATGTCGACAAGAGTGATGAGCTGGGAACCTTCACTATCTCTTTTCTTTAATATATACGTCATATAGATATAAGGGAGATATGTAATCACAAGACCCATGTTAACCCTCTCTATCTCTCTTTTTCCTTTCTCTCTATTTATCTCTTTTATTTCCAGTATGATTCACCTCACCATCACACAAATAATGCTCGTTGCTTATGTTTTCTATCATGAACCCTAACCACCATTCTTGATCCACCATCGACCACCTTCAATGCTTGTCTGTTAGGGTTAAACCAAAAACCCATTTGTTATTTATTGTGGTACTAAACTGAACACCAACCGTAGCTATCATCGTCATACTAATTCGAGCATCAAGACCCAAACTACCTTCATCAACCCATCAAGACCCATCTTGGTTGTTGTTTGATGTACCACTGATTACCACCTATTTCTATTCCTGTAACCGTAATCCACAACCAAACCACCACCGAGAAAACCATTGAAGCACCACCACCTCCACCATTACAACCACCACCAAGAACCTCACCCACAAACTCGTCACTTGTTTCTGTTCTTGCCCAACATCGAACCCATCATGATAACTATCATCCACCACCATCACAACCGTGAGACCACCTAGCAAACTTCAAACAACCACCGGTAGCCTTATTTTCTTGCAACTGCTACGATTGTTTCTGTTTTCAGATGAAACCCACTTGAACTTTTCTTTTCTTCTTTCTTCGCTACAGTTACTGCAGCCTTGTCGATACTACAGCTGCGTTTCCTTCTTTTATTCCTATTCTAAACAACAAGTTAATGATGATTATTATAATATGAGGAATATAGATGATAAAGAATAATCGATAACTATGAAAAGTTGTTCATTTGTGCTCGTGGGTGGGATACGGCTGTCAAGGCCAAGAAAAGTACTCCGTAAATCCTTTTTTTTTTTTTGAATAAACAGAATAAAATAGCTGGATTAATTAAATCTTTAAGGAGATTGGGCTGTTTGGTGTGGATCCAATTAACAGTTAAATGAGTTTCTTTGTTGGGCTATAACAGTGTATTTTGGTTTAATTATTTAAGCCTGCGAATTAATACAAGATATATCAAAGTGGTTCAGTGTTTTAGTGTGTTTGTGTTTAACCGAGAGGTCCTGAGTTCGAACCCAGGCCACTACAATATATTTTTTTTATCAATAGAAGCTGTTGGGTATATAGAAATTCTGTTGGGCCGAAATACATATGGGCCGAACTATAGGCTAAGAGAATTTATTGGGTATATTAAAACATAAGGTAAGCCAGGGTTCAATGGTTTGGCAAGATGTTCTTAATCGAGAGGTCTCGAGTTCGAGCCTTGTCTGGGTCAAATCTTTTTAAAGAAGCTTTTAAAGGGTATACTCTTTTATTTTTATTATTAGTATTGTTATTATTGTCATTATTATTATTATTATTAAGTATTAGTAAGTGTTATTATAATTATTATTATTATTATTATTATTATTATTATTATTGTTATTATTATTATTATTATTATTATTATTATTATTATTATTATTATTATTATTATTATTATTATTATTGTTAGTATTGTTAGATTATTTATTATTATTAACACAATTATATCATAATTATTAGTATTATCATTATAAACAATTTTTATTATTAGTACTATCTTTATCATTAACATTAAAATTATCATTATTATTATTATTATTAGAATTATCATAATTTTTATCATAATTAGTATTATTTCTATCATTTTTATTATTATTACTATTAATATATCAAATGAAGATTTTCTATATAAAAATATATTTATGACATAAAACCTAATCATATTAATACTTTTGTAATGAATGTTAATTATCTATACAAAGATAAATATATCTAATTAAGTTATTAATGACACACATGATATAAAATAACAAATAAAATCACTAATAATATATATATTTGTTCGATTACCATTACATGTATTAATATACATGATTGAATAATCGGTTCGAGAATCCGATGTCAACCTTACAATTGTTCACTGATATTATATGTATTTTTACTACAAAATATAGTATGGTGAGTATATAGTCCCCTTTTAAACTCTAAATATTTTGGGATGAGAATACATGCATTTTATGATTTACGTTATGGACACAAGTGACTAAAATTACGTTCTACGTTGAGTTGTACCACTGGCATACTTCTCTGCAGCTTGGTAACTAATATTTACATGGGTATTGTAAACGCGAATCCTGTTGATAGATCTATCGGGCCTGACAACCCCAACCGGGCTGGACGACCAGTATTCAACGGTTGCACAGTACTTCGTAACGATTACTACACTTGGTACGGTGTAGCGAGATTCCATAATAAAGGGAATATGCGACGTTGATTAAATGTTAAGTATGGTTACCAGGTGCTCAACCACTTAGAATGCTTTTCATACACTTGCGAGTGTATTATGTTTATAAATATATAAAATCTTGTGGTCCATAGTTATAACGCTGCTAGCATCAAACCTATATCTCACCAACTTTATGTTGACATTTTAAAGCATGTTATTCTCAGGACTTGAAAGAAATCTTCCGCTGTGCATTAGCTCATATTAAGGATATTGCTTGGAGTCATACATGACATATTTCAAAAGACGTTGCATTCGAGTCATTGAAGTTCATTAAAGATTATTATTAAGTAAATGACAGATTAGGTCATTTGGATATCATGAAATGGTGGGCGTACATGTCAACTTTTGATGTAAAGAAAGGTTGTCTTTTAAAAACAAATGCAACGTTTATAAATTGTATCATACAGGGGTCAAGTACCTCGCAATGTAACCAACTATTGTGATTCGTTTATAATCGATATGGACTTCGTCCGGATGGATTAGGAGCGGTCCTTTCATTAAATTATTATATTATCATGATATTATGATATATTAATATATCTTAATATGATATATATACATTTAAATGTCGATACAACGATAATCGTTACATATATGTCTCGTTTCGAAATCATTAAGTTAGTAGTCTTGTTTTTACAT
This sequence comes from Rutidosis leptorrhynchoides, assembly GCF_046630445.1. Lineage (NCBI taxonomy): Eukaryota > Viridiplantae > Streptophyta > Magnoliopsida > Asterales > Asteraceae > Rutidosis > Rutidosis leptorrhynchoides. Next base: position 410,501,368 of record NC_092343.1, read on the forward strand.
ATGTAGTTCATTGTTAATACACTTAATGACATGTTTACTTATCATTTATCATGATTAAACATAGTGTATCAATATCTTAAAATGATTCATATGTATTTAGAAAGAAGTTGTTATAACGATAATCGTTATATATATCTTTTCGAGTTTCTTAATTCAATAAACTCAATTTTATGTATATAACTCATTGTTAAAATACCTAATGAGATACTTACTTATCATAATATCATGTTAACTATATATATAATCAAATATATGTCATCATATAGTTTTTACAAGTTTTAACGTTCGTGAATCACCGGTCAACTTGGGTGGTCAAATGTCTATATGAAACCTATTTCAATTAATCAAGTCTTAACAAGTTTGATTGCTTAACATGTTGGAAACACTTAATCATGTAAATAATAATTTCATTTAATATATATATAAACATGGAAAACTTCGGGTCACTACAACTAACAGTCATAAAGGCTTCCGGGGATCAAGTTAAGTACCCTACGTACTTAAAGGCACGTTTTCACATTTAAACGAAAGTAATCTACATGTAGTAAGATCTCAGAGTATAGTATAGCTCAGTACACACAAATACACAGTTTCATGAAAGCACAAAGCACAAAAGCAAGTCGAAAAAGTCAGGTCATTACAATTGATGTTGTAGGGGGTGTATATAAAATAGTTATTAATTTTAGCAGGAAATACTATTAAATACGATACAATTTTACACAAGATATTTATTTATTTATAGAATGGATATACTTAAACCTTGCTACAACACTTATAGGCAGTGTACCTAATCATACAGTAGTGTAGTTTTTAGTAAGTCCGGTTCGTTCCACAGGGAATCTTTTTAAACAAAGCTTAACGCTATATTAGTTTACTTTTATAAAAATACAAATATATATATAAGTAATATTATTATTATAAAGGGGTGTTTTTACCGTTTAATGACCGGTTTGTCGATTTTAAAACTTTAGTCGCAGTTAAAACCAAATGTAAAATATTAAAAATGAATACAAGACTTAAATTAAAGCATAAAGTAAATAACGATAATGAAATTGCGAATAAAAGTGCGATAAAATAAACTTGCGATAATTAAAAAGTACGATAATTAAAAGTGCAATTAAATACAATAATAATAAAAATGCGATAATTGGAAGTGCAATTAAATATAAAATAAAGGAAATTAAATATGAAATAAAAGAATTATGCTTATTTAAACTCCCGTAATCATGATGTTTGACGTGTTGATTTTAGTTTTATGCCCATGGGTTAATTGTTCTTTGTCCTGGATTATTTAATATGTCCGTCTGGTTTTTGTCCATAACAATCCATCAGTCATAAATATAAAGTGCGAGTGTCCTCGTCAAATTATCCTTATACCCGAAGTCAAATATTCCAACTAATTGGGGATTCGAACTGTAACAAGGTCTTAATACTTTGTTTAATGATTACACCAGGATATCGACTGTGTGTAACCCAAGGTTTTAATACTTTGTTATCAATTATGCTAAGTGTCCTTGTACATAATTTCACCCCTGTTTTAATAATTCTAGTGACTATTAATCCATTCCCGTATCCGGTTAAATGAACGATTATTCGTACATATAAATATCCCGCCCATCGTGTCCGATCGAGTGTATATGGTTATTTATAGGGATGTCCAATTGTAAATCTTTATATTAAAATTAACAAACTATCATTTAGTTAAACAAATATAAAACCCATTAATAGCCCATAGTCTAATTTCCACAAGTGTCGTTCTTTTGTCCAAACCCCAATTATGGTACAAAGCCCAATTACCCAATTTTAATATTTTTAGCCCAACATCATGATTACTTCATCTTAAATAAGCATAATAATAATTTAGCTTCGAGACATTAATTTAAAAAGGAGAACATAACTTACATTGAGTATTTATCGCGTAGTGTTACACGGACAGAATTTCGACTTTAAAACCCGTAAAATAACCTTTACATAACCCAAACTAATCTAATATAAAACTACCCTATACTATATATATATATATATATATATATATATATATATATATATATATATATATATATATATATATATATATATATATATATATATATATTTTATTATTATTACAGAGGAGTATGATATATATATATTTTATGGCCAAAACTCGTTGCCTTTTATAGATGTGGTCTGATCCTGAGGCCCATGCGATCGCATGGGTTCTCAGTGTTAATCTCATGCGACCGCATGGCCAGTCTGGCCATGCCTAATTGCTTTGTTTGCTAGCTTGTCGACGTTATATTTAATTATATAATATAATATATATAATTTTATATAATTATATATATATTATATTATATTCTTGTGCATAGTAGACTCATAATTTTTGGTCCGTTGCGTCGGGCGTTGATAGTTGGCTTAGGTCCCGGTTCCGGATTTTTGAACGTCCTTTCGTATAATTTAATATCTTGTACTTTGCGTTCCGCAACTTGTACTTTTGTCATTTTTAGACGTTTCTCATCAATAAATTGAACCACTTGGATTGTATCTTGTACATTTGAGCTTTTTGGTCATTTGCGTCTTCAAATCGTCGTTTTCGCCTTTTGTCTTTGCACTTATTTAATATAAACGATTACAACTTAAAATAGGACAATTACAACTAAATAATTTACATATTGGGAGGATATTGCTACTAAATATATGTTCATTTGGAGCACTATCAAATATCCCCACACTTGAACATTGCTTGTCCTCAAGCAATACAGAACTTGAAATTAAATCACACGAATCACCTCTTTATTCTTCACACTTTATACATTAGTGATTTTGATACAGCGGTATAAACAATGATAGTAACGATGTGGTTTACAGTCCCACATGACTATAAAAATTTAGATCCTTAAGGAAATTGGATCTTTATGAAAACATTTGATCTTTTGAAAATTCATTCTAGCTTTTACCCTATATAAGTTTTCCGGAATAACCCTTCACCGGTGTTTGCAAAATATTTTTGTGGGTTTTGTGGGTTTCAGATTTTAAAATTTTAGCTCAAAACTTACGGTTTTGTGTCACCCACTTGCTAACCTTGTATTAGGAAAGCAACACGTCCAGTATACTTGCTCCGTATATTACCTTTCGGCAAACTACCGTCCGGTTGTAAAGGAAAGCGTTGAACAAGCAACTGTTAAGGCAATGTCTAATGATATGCATTTGTTAATGGTCTAAAACGTGTCGGATGCAATTACTATCCTTTGTAGGAGCAATAGTAAAGATCATCCTATGATTTTTCGGTCTGGCACAAGGTCCTGTCTCCGACCATGCTATGCAACCACCGTTCTTACGGTTGACACCCGATTTGGTTCAGGTGACCTAATGAATTCTAGGTGAATTCCTAGGATTTTACGTTCAATGGTAATGAACGCATTAAAAATGGGTTTTCAGAAAACAAATCGGTTTTAATTTGATCAAAATATTTTCTCGTTCAAGCTCGAGTTTAGATATCATTGAATTCCATGAGTTTGTAATTCTCAATCTTTAAGGTCAATCTCTAGGATTGAGTAATATCAGTCTTAAAAGCTGATTTTTAATCTTTAAGGAGATTATCCTTTCTGGGGATCTGATTCATTAGTCTTATCCAGCTAATTTGCATGGTGTCCTCCCCATTTTACGAGACAGATCCTCTCATGGTTAGGATAAGTCTGACCACTTGGCGACCCTGTTTGATGCTGAGGTCCGTGGATTTCGTGCTGATTTTAGAGATGACTTTTCTAGATTTTTCGTCAACCTACAGCTGGTCTGGACGACAACTTCTTGACCGAAATCAAGAAGCGCGTGTCTTTTTCGGAAGACTTTACTTCCTTTTAATGATGGAATTGATTCATCGTGTAGATCCATCTTTTCTTTCAAAAGTATTACAATAAATCGGGTAAAACAGTTAATTTAGTCCAAAACAAAAGCACCTGCAATAAACTTTACAGAAACATGTGATAGATAGTTTTTAATTGAATAACTTGGTACATTCTCCCCACACTTGGCTTTTTTCATGCGTCTTTTTATATCTTAATAAATAAATTCAAGCGTTTTAGTTGTTTCTCAATTTATGTCATTTCCGAGGTAACAATAATTTCGGCATTAACACCTAGTTTTATCGTTCATAAATATGTATAAACATGATTTTTAATTCATTTAGTTGAAAAATTTTCAAATTTTCATAAAATTTAGAAAATAAGCCAAGTATAAACCCGAGAGAATTTATAACCCTTCCCCACACTTGAGATCATGCAATGCCCTCATTTGCATGAAATCAGACTCTAATTATAAATTCATGAGGGTGATTAGTGTAGAAAAGTGATTGAAAATACCCAGTTTGTAATTACAAAGCTCGTCGAATGATAGATGGCGCGCCTCATCGTTCATTCCTTCTTATTTTATCACACATGTTTTTTCTTCAAAAACGGTTGCTTTTCTGAACTGTTTGCTAATTTTTGAAAATGCGTCTTTTACCCTTACTTATTATGCATGTTTATTAACAAGTTATGCACTAACCCGAACCCCTAATTTAACGTTAAGTGGGGTTAGACTTCCCCATACTTAGCTGACGACATGTGAAATCGGTAGAATAAGTTTCACGAATTAAAATAGTGAGCCAGTTATTTACATCTCGGGTGGTATAGAATATATCAATGGGTTTAAAGTTTAGACCCACCCGATCGTCACTACTTAATTCTTTTTTAAGTGTAGCTTTTAGTAAATGGATATGTCTCTTTTCTGGTTCTTGGTCAAATGGATCGATATACACCGACATACATATTTCTATAGGGTGGACAATTCCTAACATTTCCTTTCGTTCATTCTCGGGATCAAGGTTTTCACTTCTATTACCCAATTGGGTGAAATTCGAGGTGTCAATATCTATTACAGCTTGTAGTTCATCTTTGGTAGATGACTCGTCTATTGAGAATATTGGGTTGGAAGGTTGTGGAATGGTGAATTTCGGGATCGAAGCAAATTCTTCTTCATTAATGGTACTTATCGGTCCCACCACTTTGGTCTCGGGGGTAAAATTTTCAACGTTATCATTTTCCCAAGAGTACCAATTTGTCACCCTTACTTCTTCTTCATCCATTGATTGATCGATGATTTCGTCGGTAGAGGCTAATGTGTCGAAATGTTGTGAAATTGGTAAAGCTGAATAAAAAGTATCATCGGGATAGTTGGTGATTTCGGAGCTCTCAAATTCATCAAAATTCGATGATATGAGATTTTCTTGCACAAGACTCCTCAGATCAACAGGTGTGTAATCTGATAGAGTTTCAGCTTGCCGATTTACAAACTCTCTCATTTGTTCATTTTGAGCATCAAGTTCTTCGAGTTTGATTTTCATATAATCTAAAGAATTTTCATACACATAATTTTCCTCGTCTTCTGGTTGTTGAGTTTGGATATATTCTTGGGAATAATCCCAATTTGAATTGTATTCTTCATAATCATTCCATTCAAGTTCCATGGGGGCATAATTTTCCATAGGAACGTAATAATAGCATTCCCATGTTGAGTGATAATCCTCACAGATTTCATAACCAGTTATTGTTTCGTCATTCGTGATCCAAGATTGACCGAATGAATTGTCATCAACAACTGTTTGAGAGTATTGATGAAATTGATTTCGGATGTCATAAAGAGTTTCCATAGCCTTGTTTTCAAAATTTTCCATTTTATTGCGATGGCCAAATTTTAGCTACAATGTGGTGCATTTACTAATTATCCTATTAGTTATAAAAATAGAAAAACTTATATAAGTTATCAAATTAATAGACTTTTCTGCTTTTGCCCACGTTTCGAATAGCCAATAGATGCAGCAGGGAGCCAGAACCCTTTAAATTGGAAGCTCACAACTCAGCCACTAACAAATCCAACTATTACTACGAAGCAGAAAATTTGGATATCTATCAATTTAACCGCTTAAAATAATTTTTCGTTTGGAATTATTAGAGAAGAAGTAGAGAAAATTTCTAAGTCCTAAAAACTAGCGTGTCGAGAAATAAGAAAGAAAAAGAGTGCGCGTCGAAAAACGTCGAAAAATAAAAATGAGAAAGAAAAACGTCGAAACTTAAAAGTCTAAAAACTATATCTAAAAAGTTGTGCCTAAAGGTATTAAAGCTTAAAGGAATTTTATATCCAAAACGGCAATAACTTAATTAGGCACTAAAATCTAAAAACTGCGTCGCAAAATTTTAAAGCGCCTAAATTTTAATCTTAAGAAAAAGCACTTAAGGGCTTTTACGGCAAAGCCTAAAAATCTAGAAATAAAAATAAACTACGGCAAAAACTATGTCTTAAAACTAAATATGAACGGAAAACACAAATATTACGCTAAAAACAATTAAAAAGGAATAAAATATAAAAATATACTAAAAGTTGTAAAAATTACAATTTTTATAAAAATATTATTTTTATATTATTTATTTTTATAAAATTATTAATTTTATAATTTATAAAACTAATTAAACTTAAAAATACAAATTAAATAAATAAAACTAAACTAATTAATATTAATTAACTAATAAACCCTAATTAGGGTTTTAATAATAATAATAATTAAAATATACTCCGTAATTAATGCAGTTGCAGAGTTAAACCTGGCGTGTCAGTTGACTTCATGCGATCGCATGGTTTTAAGGCACCCGGCTCATGCGATCGCATGGGTCTGGGTTCCAGGTTTTTTTTTTTTTCTTTTTATTTTTTATATTGTTTTTCTAAAAATTATATACAATTATATTTTTACAAATATATATTAAAAATATAGCGTTTCACCGATTCCCCGGCAGCGGCGCCAAAAATACTTGATGTTGTAGGGGGTGTATATAAAATAGTTATTAATATTAGCAGGAAATACTATTAAATACGATACAATTTTACACAAGATATTTATTTATTTATAGAATGGATATACTTAAACCTTGCTACAACACTTATAGGCAGTGTACCTAATCGTACAGTAGTGTAGTTTTTAGTAAGTCCGGTTCGTTCCACAGGGAATCTTTTTAAACAAAGCTTAACGCTATATTAGTTTACTTTTATAAAAATACAAATATATATATATATATATATATATATATAAGTAATATTATTATTATAAAGGGGAGTTTTTACCGTTTAATGACCGGTTTTCGATTTTAAAACTTTAGTCGCAGTTAAAACCAAATGTAAAATATTAAAAATGAATACAAGACTTAAATTAAAGCATAAAGTAAATAACGATAATGAAATTGCGAATAAAAGTGCGATAAAATAAACTTGTGATAATTAAAAAGTATGATAATTAAAAGTGCAATTAAATACAATAATAATAAAAATGCGATAATTAGAAGTGCAATTAAATATAAAATAAAGGAAATTAAATATGAAATAAAAGAATTATGCTTATTTAAACTTCCGTAATCATGATGTTTGACGTGTTGATTTAAGTTTTATGCCCATGGGTTAATTGTTCTTTGTCCTGGATTATTTAATATGTCCGTCTGGTTTTTGTCCATAACAATCCATCAGTCATAAATATAAAGTGCGAGTGTCCTCATCAAATTATCCTTATACCCGAAGTCAAATATTCCAACTAATTGGGGATTCGAACTGTAACAAGGTCTTAATACTTTGTTTAATGATTACACCAGGATATCGACTGTGTATAACCCAAGGTTTTAATACTTTGTTATCAATTATGCCAAGTGTCCTTGTACATAATTTCACCCCTGTTTTAATAATTCTAGTGACTATTAATCCATTCCCGTATCCGGTTAAATGAACGATTATTCGTACATATAAATATCCCGCCCATCGTGTCCGATCGAGTGTATATGGTTATTTATAGGGATGTCCAATTGTAAATCTTTATATTAAAATTAACAAACTATCATTTAGTTAAACAAATATAAAACCCATTAATAGCCCATAGTCTAATTTCCACAAGTGTCGTTCTTTTTTCCAAACCCCAATTATGGTACAAAGCCCAATTACCCAATTTTAATATTTTTAGCCCAACATCATGATTACTTCGTCTTAAATAAGCATAATAATAATTTAGCTACGAGACATTAATTTAAAAAGGAGAACATAACTTACATTGAGTATTTATCGCGTAGTGTTACACGGACAGAATTTCGACTTTAAAACCCGTAAAATAACCTTTACATAACCCAAACTAATCTAATATAAAACTACCCTATACTATATATATATATTATATATATATATATATATATATATATATATATATATATATATATATATATATATATATATATATATATTTTTTTTTATTATTATTACAGAGGAGTATGATATATATATATTTTATGGCCAAAACTCGTTGCCTTTTATAGATGTGGTCTGATCCTAAGGCCCATGCGATCACATGGGTTCTCAGTGTTAATCTCATGCGATCGCATGGCCAGTCTGGCCATGCCTAATTGCTTTGTTTGCTAGCTTGTCGACGTTATATTTAATTATATAATATAATATATATAATTTTATATAATTATATATATATTATATTATATTCTTGTGCATAGTAGACTCATAATTTTTGGTCCGTTGCGTCGGGCGTTGATAGTTGGCTTAGGTCCCGGTTCCGAATTTTTGAACGTCCTTTCGTATAATTTAATATCTTGTACTTTGCGTTCCGCAACTTGTACTTTTGTCATTTTTAGACGTTTCTCATCAATAAATTGAACCACTTGGATTGTATCTTGTACATTTGAGCTTTTTGGTCATTTGCGTCTTCAAATCGTCGTTTTCGCCTTTTGTCTTCGCACTTATTTAATATAAACGATTACAACTTAAAATAGGACAATTACAACTAAATAATTTACATATTGGGAGGATATTGCTACTAAATATATGTTCATTTGGAGCACTATCAACAATCTTCACTATCATCATCGCTATCATACTTTCCAACACCAAGTGGATTATCATGGATTGTAAAAATGTTGGGTGTTGGAAAAGTTTCACTCACTTCATCATCTTCCTCATCACTCTCACTAACTTCTTCATCATACTCTTTACCATCATCTTCACCTTCATCATTATCCTTATCATCATCATCATTCTTCTCTTCATCATTGGTTATCGAAGATTCAGGTACTTATGCAATCTCCACTACTTTGGTCTTGGCATAAAAGCTTACATCATCATCATCATAAAAGATCCAATTTATTGACCGAGAAGTAGAGACTACGGGTGAAGTAGAGACTACACCTTTGAAGCTTGTTGAATTTTTAACATTACTCTTAAATCTATTCTCTCTTAAATTAAAGCCTCCATACGGTTAAGGTGGGTTCTCATAACGTTTGAGAATAACTCTAGTATTTCAGATTGATCATCTCTTGTTGTTGATTTTGAAATTAAAATTGAGTAGAATCCCATGTTGAGTTATCCCCCTCATAAAAATAGTCCATTGGTTGACCAAAAGAGCCAAAATTAGAAATGGGGTCATTATCACAAGGTTAATCCATAGGGGAAAAATCATTCATAGAATTGTAATCATAATCCCCATTTGGATAACTCCCATCATAAGTATCACAATAACCATTCGGCCCGAAATTAGCTTGCCATTGATTCATGTAACCGTTGTCATTCATACACCCATTATCATGATTTCCCATGTAACCATCATTCACATACCCATAATCATCATTCATACCCATATAATCTTCATTGTTCATGCATATGTACCCCTTATCATCATTCATTCCCAAATAACCATTATCCAAACCTATGTGGCTTGAGTATCCCATCAATTATTGATCATAATTCGCGATCCTTGACATCAAGTAGTCACACAAAGCATCATATTCCGCCATCTAGCTTAACTACATCACAAACAAGCAAGCGTTTTCCGAATACAAGCAAATATAAACAAAAAGTAACTTTTGCAAGAATGAAATTCTTACAAAAGGATCGAACAACTACTAGCAAATATTTTAAAATCCAATTAAAAACCGCTCCCCGGCAACGGCGTCAAAAAGTTGATTTGCGAGACGTTTAAGTGTTCAATTTATAATAATATAAAACAATGATAAAACACTTAACCAATTAACACAAACGCCTGGGCAAAAATAACCCGATCATTATAGCAACTAGCAAGTATTCAGTCAAAGTTCGTTCCAACATGGAGCAATTTACATGAATCTCAAAACTCTAGTAATTATCCTAAGTTGATTGGGGGGTTTTGTTAAAGTGTTGATTAAGCTAATATGAACCTAAGAGAGATTAAAAAATAAGATAAAAACTTGTCCACTTGACTATTCCACCTTTTGCCATGGTTTAACCAATTCATTCATTACACAACAATGTTCAAACATGTAGTTTCATTTCCATTCGTTAACTTCCATAAAACCTCAACCGGATGAAATTCGTTATCTCACGTAGACTCATTTCAAAAGATCAAACTATCTTTTAAGTGAGATCATTGAGACTCGATTTTGGATTAAAATCACTTAAAATCCTTTAATTATCAAAATCACTTTAGATAATCAAACATCACTATGTTGACTAAAGACCAATTGAAAACTAACCCAACCAAGAACACAATCACTTGAAATCCCCAATTTGGTTGTCTAGATCACACAAGGTGTTGAATCACAAATTGTTTCACTAATCAAATCACTTAGAAAAGCTGCACAGTCTATGTAATCAAAGTAAAGTCTAAAACAAATGCATAGCAATGGATCATCAATCAAGCACAATAATCATCAACTCATTCAAACATCAATTTCATAGATTAGGGCAAAATCCAAGCATTGAGTTTCATAATCAAGTGAACACAAGTAATCTAAGCTAACATCATTAGATAAACAAGAACAAAATCAAAGAAATAACAAGCATTCATCATTACAACTAATTAAGAAAAGCAAAGTACCAAAATGGTAGGAAATACAAATGAAATGGAGAAGATGATGGAGATCTAGCTTACACTTTCATGGGTCTTCAACTTGGATCTTCAATTGAGCCTTGATGTTCATGTAATCATGAAATGGACCCTTTAGGGTTCTATCTCGGACCCTAATTGCTGCTCTTCGTTTTAGAAACCATATCTCATCCTTTTATACTTGCCCAAATATTCTGCATAAAACAGTGAGGTGCACCGCACCTATAGCAGGTGCGTCGTACCCTATAACGTAGGAGTGAGGTGTGCCGCACCATAAAGAAGGTGCGTCGCACCTTATAACTGAGAATCTGATCTTCAACTTCTGAATTTGAATTTTTGGCTTTTTAGTGATAAGGTGCGCAGCTTTTTGGATCTGGTGCACCGCACCACTATACTGCACTTCCAAAATCTTCATTTTTCACTTGGAATTGCCCATTTTGCAATCTCTTTTTACTTTAGATCATGCCCTGCACTTTGGCTCACTAAATAGGCTAGGTTTTGGTCAATTTTACACCAATTTGAGCTTTTAGCCTTAAACCTACACTTTTGTGCAAATATACAACTTTCGGGCCCAATGATCCTCAAACCGAATGAAATGAGGGAGATATTGTGAGGTAAAACGTGTGTAATTCGAGCAATATCATTATCCAATATACATACCCCTTCACTATAAAATGGACCCACATAAATTACTTAATTAATACAATGTATAACTTTTAATTCATATGGTACAAAAAAATCAAATGCTTCGTTCTTTATTAGACTGTATTTAACGCGGCGCCATAGCATCGAAATCACCACCATCACTCCACCATAGCGCCACTATGTGGCGTGATGGAGCCAAAAGGTAGCGACGCGATGAGATCATCACATGTAGCATCGAAAAGTGATTAAGTATGTGTTCGGTTTTGGTTGGCTTCACCATGTATCCTTTGCAAAACACACCAACCCAATTTGATTTGTAATTTATTATACTAAATTTTAATATTATAAATCAAATAAAACAATTTATTCCTATAAATATAACACACTTTTACATATTTTTTTACGCAAAACTTACACATTTCTCTTATTCTCTCTAATCATTTAACCATGTCAAACCAAATTCAAAATCTCAATGCTATTGAGGGTGGTTCCTCTAGTCTCTACACTTTCGGGTCACCAACTTTCCCCGGTCCGTCCTCAAATTTCACGCAAAATGATGGGGTAATCGACCTTTTGGCAATGTCTCGTCTCAAAATCTTCTTCAAAATTTCAATAACGCTCAATTTTTTACCCAGTTTTTACAAGCTCAACAACAACAAGCCAAACAACAACAACAATTTCAACAACCACCATTTCAACGACAATATACACAACAACAATTTCCACAAAAGCAATTTTCACAACAACAATTATCACAATTTGCGCAACCGGGCGTTATACCATTTCATGTTCCTTATACGCAACCGTGGTCATAACAACAACAAAATTTAACATCTCCACAAGACGAAGAAGTGGAAGAAATTCGTGGCAAAACGCAACAACCACAAGTACGAATTCGAAAGAGTCATAAAAAAGGAAAAGAATTTGCGAAAGAACCACAAATTAAAAAAATTGTGGACACCACCCGAAGACATTTGGTTGTCGTCGTGTTGGATTGATTCTTCAGATAATGGAGTTCATGGTAATTCACAAAGAGGTTCGACTTTATGGGGTATACTTCGTGACAAGTTCAACGACAATGGTTTCAGTTGGGTACGAGGGGAAGATCAACTAAGTGGCAAATGACATTATATGGATAAGGGGCGCAAAGATTTCACAGTCCTATATAATGAAGAAGAACGTAACCAAAGGCATAGTGGTCGAAACGAGGAAGACATATATAAAATAACGGTGCAAAGATATCAAGATAGCTATGCGAAACAGTAAGGTTACAAAGAGGTTTGGAAATTCTTGAAGACGAGGGCGAAGTGGTATACACCACCTCTAGTTGGTGGAAGTAGTGCACGAAGAAGAATAGCTTCACAAGTTGTAATTGAAGAAGAAGATGATGTTCTAATTACCGAAAACTAAACAGTCAGTCTCGACGAAGATCGGGTAAACAACCTCCATGAGCTATTTAGTGATGATGCGATTCGACGTCCCATGGAAAGACACTAAGCGAAGAAAGCTGCTAGAAATTCCTTCATCTGACGCGAATACTTCATCACGAGGTACAAACTCTTCAAGATTCGAAGAGTTGGCTTCAAAATGGGCTATGCTAAAGGAGGCGAATTTGATTAAAACAAGCAACGGTATCGATGTTATCGTCAAGGAAAAACGAGCACGATTGGCATGTGAAGTCATCAAATTATTTCAACTTAATCTTGACGAAATTTCGGATCAGCGTGAGAGGTAACGGGCTTTAAAGTTCAAGAAGAAGATGGTCGAGCAATACAAAGATTATCTCGACATTTCTAGCGATGATGAGTAAACGTAGCATTTTTATTTACATACGTTCTAAGTTTTAGGAGTTTTATTTGATTTAATTTTTTATTTTTAGGTCTTTTAATAAGTACTAGTAGTAGTTTAGGACTTTTAATTACTGTAATTTTATATTTATAGGACTTTAAATAAATTGTAATCATTTTATTTTATTAATTTTAGTGTGTTTTATTAATTTAATTATTTTATAAATGTGTTTCGTTTTATAAAAAAATGAACTGATACAAATTAATAAATAACCGAAATAAAATATGAAAAAGAAGATATCGTCGAGGAAGAACGAGCACGATCACACCATCACACTTGCCATTTCAAATTTCATCGCGCCATGACATCATCACACTTGCCACATTGCATCATACTCCACAAAAATACCCCATTACACCCTATCACATCATCACCATTACAAATAGTCTTATGTTTCAGAACCGAATGGAGCATTACGGAGATGGCAATGACTTAGAAGGGAGCGCCATGGACATTTGCAAGTATTGATGACGTTGAAGGGGAGCTCCCTTTAACGCTCCTAACCACGGATCAATATTAGTAGTCTTAAGCTTATATTACCTAATTAATAGTTAAAATGTAATAATTGAGGAGTATTTATTGAAAAATAACCAAGTGTCGTCTCCCTCACCAAACCCATATATGGTTCTCATTTAAAACTTAATTCTCCAACTCCGTAATTACACTTTTAGCTTTAAAATTAATCCACCTAAACCCCTCAATTTTCGATGTAATTTGTTGAGTTTTGTTTGTAAAATTGTTTCGTATTTAAAGGTGATGGTTGTGACACCTAGTCTGTGGCCAACATGATGGAAAATTCATTCAAATTTTTTGGTAGATTTTGAGTTAGTTAAAGATGGGAAATGGTGGATTTACACTTTTAGTCAATGAAGTTTTTGTTATAATCCCAGAAGTTTTTTTTATTATTTATCGATTTTAGCCCCTTTATTGAGAGTTGTGAGTCGGACTCAGATTCATCTACAAATTGGTCTCTATAGTGTTTTGTATCAATGTTATATTGTGGGTTATGACACAAATTGTTTTGTGTCAAAGTGAAGTGTGGACAATTGAGATTCATGATTGACTTACATATATCATAGGGTTAAGGCTATCAAATAACTTTATACTTTTATTTTTGTTCCAATGTAGGCTATATACTTAGAAAAATATCAATGTACGTCACATACTTTAAAAAATTGTTCTAATGTGGGCTATTCGTGATAGGTTACCCGTGCGTGTGTTGTCCCTAAACATAAAGAACGTTAACATGCATTTTTAGGATACAACTTCTTCATGAAAGTTGTTCTAATTTCATCACCTAACACTCGTGAACTATAATCAAGACCTGAAAATTCGAGAAACGATCCAATTGAATTGTTGTCCAAAATCTCATAAACTTTGACTTTTCGATATGTTGTTCAAAGATGAATTTTAACAGGATCTGATCCTGAAGCTTGAAGGAGTGACCAGGAACCTGAAATTCTAATCAAATCGATCTAGAAATGCTTCTTGTTAACGTCCGTTAGCCACAGGGAATGCACATGCAGGTAACCGGTCACTAATAGTCTACATTAGAACACTTTCTGAAAGTATGTGACGTACACTCGTATTTTTTTGTGTATATAGCCAACATTGGAAAAAATTAAAAATATAAAGCTATTTGATAGTCTTAACCTTAAATTATAAAGTATATAAATAAAAAATAAATTAATTAATTAATTATTAGAATTAGGTAAATTTTATTCTTTAAAATAAAAATAAGCATGTTATATTGTTTGCGTATATCAATAAGCCTAGGCTAAAATCAGAAACTATATTTGGCCACTAAACAAACACTTTAATTTTAGAATATTTCATTATATTCTACGTGAAGTAAAAGTAAACATAAGAGGAAACTTTTGTTGAAATTGTATTTGAGTCATTTGATTAATGTGTTTATATAATATATATATATATATATATATATATATATATATATATATATATATATATATATATATATATATACATACATATAAATCAAAAAGGTTTTTGCTTAGGTGTCATTTTGTAATTAAATTGAATTAATTATTCATTATAATTTAATATATACATATAGATATACATTTACATATAAATGTATAGATTATAATTAATATATAAAATAAATATTATCGTAAATACCTAAAATAAATATTATGCGTATAAAATAAATATAGACATACGGATGCATCGGATCTCCAATAGGAAACTTATCATGAACAATACTTTATTTTTTAATCCACTTATTTCAATTTCTCATTATTAACTTTCATTCTGACAACCTACATACGGAGTATTAACATAAATATAATATAATTTATATATATAATATCAATATAATTAAATCAAATTAGTTATTAAATTACATTTCTTTAATTACACCATATATATATATATATATATATAGGGAGAGGATATAGTGAGAACTTTTTAGTGTGAGAACTCAAAGAACTCGAAGAACACTCAAAATACACTAAAATTCGAGGAAAAAGGGACACGGACGAACAAAAATTTCATAGTCGAGCAAAAAAAAAAAATTTCGAAAAAAATGTAGAACACATTTTTGTTCGAATATCAAAATTTTTGTTCGACTACCTATGTGTTCTACATTTTTACGTTCTAATTTCAAAAATGTAGAACACATTTTTGTTCGAATATCACATGCAACATCCCGTTTTCTTCGTATATGACTTAAGGTACATAATTAATTGTTAGAACGTTATATCTTGTTTGCATATGTGTATAAACATTTTAAAGTGTTAAATTGGTGCAAACGAGATGTATATGTTTATATTACACATGAGAACGTATATGTGTGTGTATATATACATGGTTTAGGAGTGTATTAAGTCATGTAAGACTACGTGGTGAAGTCTAGGCGAATATATAAAGCGGGAGCGAGGTGTACTAATCGTGTAATTAATTGTGGGTTTAAGTTTGTCGAAACTGGTCAAGCCAAGCCAAATGGCGCGCCGCGGTGAGGGGTGTCGCGCCGCGACATTGAACATAAACCAAAATCAGGAGGCGATTAAAACAGTTCTAGAAAATAGTGTAACGCCGCGCCGCGGCAATCGGAGGTCGCGCCGCAACCATTGCTGGCAGACTGATCCGATTTCAACTTTTAAAAAAGGAAATTCAAGGGTATTTTCATCCTTTTGCATGTAGATCTGATTGGGACTTTAAATCTCATCCACTTATCCTTTTTATTCATTTCTTTTCCATTTTCTTCTCTATTTTCCTCTCAAAACACAAAACCCATTTTGATTCAAAGTGAGATATGAGAGTGAAGATTTGAGATTTGATCTTTCGAGCAAGAAGTAAAATTGTTCTCCTCGTTCTTAGCTACGAGTGGATAGTGTTGGTAAGTCTTAACTACATGTTTGAGTTTTAGTTAATTTATGACTAGGGTTTGGTCATTTGAGACTTGTAAGACCCATTTAGGGACTTAAAGGGGTGAATTGGGTAAATTTGATGTAAGGAAACCCAAATGGTGTCAATCTAGGGTTTGGTCATGTAAATGGAGATTTGTAACTGTTAATTGTGTTGTTAGTCACTTATACACCTGTAGAATTATGAAAGATTGTTAAAGGGTTAAGTTTGACAAAAACTTGTAGGTTTAAATGTTAAAATGGGTCAAATGGGTGATTGTTGACCTAGTTGGGTGAGATGGGTATGAAATGCCCATAAATTGTGTTAGTTGGTGTTAGTAGACTCTAATCACTAGCTTTTAGTGATTTATGATGAGTCTTAGCCATTAATGGGCGGTTTTGGTGTAAGTGAGTCATTTAATGCAATTGGGTCATTAAATGCTCAAGAGTTAAGTGTTGGTGATTAATTCCACTAGTTGTATGTTGATTTGTGTGCTTAATTTATTAGGTACTTGCTTTGAGGCTTACGGAAGTATTTAATCACCACCGGCGTGATAAGGTGAGTGGAATAAGTATACATGTATGTATATGATGTATTTAGTTGTAGGTACGGATATGTGTTGTCCGAGTTAGTGATATGTGTCGTTGTACACTAACGGGTTTTATGAATGGATATGTGTTGTCCGAGTTGGTGATATATGTTGTTGTACACTAACGAATTGTGAACAGATATGTGTTGTCGTTACGCCATGGGGTTAGTGATATATGTTGTTGTACACTAACGGTTGTTATGAACACCGATGGGAAATTCGAGTACCATTTCCTTTGCACGATTGGTTAACCATGGTTGTGTGTTGTAGTGTAGCATATTACATTGTTCGTGTTATATGCCTTTGTTATGCTAGCTTGTGTGGTCGGAGGATTGTAGCGTTATACTTGAGATTGATATGCCAATTGAATTGCTAGCTTGTATGCGGTATTGTGTAAGTGAATGCAAGTAGATAGATTATATATGCATGTGTATAATTATTGCACTCACTAAGCATTAGCTTACCCCTCTCATTGTTTATCTTTTTAGATGCAGGTGCGGAGAAGGGGAAGGGGGTTGTTGGGCATTAGTTATGTGACGACCCGTCCTTATCCCCTGGACGAAATCATCAACATTTGGTTCCATTGCGATGATCGACTCCAAGTAATGTCCTTAACATGAGCAAATGCACAGCGGAAGATTCTATACGTACCTGAGAATAAACATGCTTTAAAACGTCAACATAAAGTTGGTGAGATATATAGGTTTGATGCTAGCAGCGTTATAACTATGGACCACAAGATTTCATATGTAAACATTTTAATAAAAATATTCTAAGTTATTGAGCACTTGATAACCATACTTAACATTTAATCAACGTCGCATATTCCCTTTATTATGAAATCTTACTACACCGTACCAAGTGTAGTTACCGAAACGAAGTACTGTGCAACCGTTGAATACTGGTCGTCCAGTCCGGTTGGGGTTGTCAGGCCCGATAGATCTATCAACAGGATTCGCGTTTACAATACCACTGTAAATAGTAGTTACCAAGCTACAGGGAAGTATGCCAGTGGTACAACTCAACGTAGAATATATTTTTCAGTTACTTATGTCCATATCGTAAAACATAAAATACATGTATTCTCATCCCGAAATATTTAGAGTTTAAAAAGGGACTATATACTCACCATACTGTATTTTGTAGTAAAAATACATATAACATCATTGAATACGTATAAGGTTGGCCTTCGATTCACGAACCTATATCAATTGTATATCTATTAATTCACACAATCGTAATTGAATATGTTTATATATATGTATATATATATATATATATATATATATATATATATATATATATATATATATATATATATATGTATGTATATTATTTGTTTGTTACTAACAGTAATTATAATGATACAAAAGTTATATTAATTTTGATAAAAATATTAATAATAATAACACTTGTGATAATAATATTACTTTTGTCAAAATTAACACTTCTGTTATTTTAAAAAAAATGCTAATATTTACGAAAATGATAATTGTTTATATTACTTTCATAATAATAATAATAATAAATATATTCATGATATTAACCTTAAAGTTTTAAATTTTATTGTAATATCATAATTAATGATTATAATAATAACAATAATAGATGTAATACTAATAATAACAATATTGATAATTATAATTGTGATACTAATAATCATATTGATATTACTAGTTTTATTAGTAATACTTTTAATAATAATAACACTAGTAACATTAATAACTTATAATCCCAATTATAACCTTAATAATTAATAATAATTATTATAACAATAATAATAATAATCATAATAATAGTAATAAGAATAAAAGGAATTATGTATACCCTTATAAGCTTTGTTTAAAAAGAATTGCCTTGGACCAAGCTCGAACCCAAGACCTCCCCGTTAAACCTAACACTCATTAACCATCAAACCAACCCTTGTTTTTCTGTAATTATAATTAAAACCGTTCTACTTAACCCCTATCCAGTTCTTCTATATTCTGCTTCTTCTTCATTATGTCAACGACTGTATTTTCCTTAATTCCTCAAAACAACGAAATGGATATATATATATATTTTTTAAATCGAACGAAACATATTAATCAGATGATGGGTGTTTGTATTATGGAAAGTAAAAATAAAAAAAATATAACAATATTTGCTGCTGCTGCTTCGTAAGTTTTAAAAAAAAAATTATGTGATTTTGATTTGTAGCACGCTTTGTCCAAAGGTTTCAACATCAACTATACTTCAAATTACTCCTTGAATCTTACTCAATCATCAATTTAACAATAGATATCAAAACGATGACTAATTTCGCGAAGAACAAATCAGTTGACTTTTATTTCAAGAACTTTGACTCTTCAAATTCGATTTTGATATGACGAATTAAGACCTGTGAATTTGAGGAAACATTTACGACACGAATTAGGACACTTTTGCATTTCAACTTCTTGTCAATTCGTTTAGAATCAATTCAAAGATTAAATGGGTTTGAGAAAGAAATTAAAAAAAAAACATAAAATAAAAATAACGAAATCTGTTGTTTATTAAACTTCTGTTTGTTTTCTCTTGGCAACAGCCGAATTGTATTTTGCAATTGCATGAGTGCTTAGAGTCATATTTATTGATCAAGAATGTTGGTAGGGTCGATCTAGTCACGGGTAGAATAAAGGCAGGAGAAAAAAGAGGTAAACAAACAAAAATTAAAGAATCTGATTGATATCCTTTTATTAATCGATTTTTTTTAATATTAATAATGTTTAAGTATATCAAATAAAATACTGAATTTTTAATAATAATAAAAATACTAATAATAATATTAAATGTTTTAAAAAAAATGATTAATAATATCAGTAAAAGTAGTGCACATAATAATAATAACTAATAATATTTAAATTACAATTAATTCATAATCTTAATCATTCTTTTAATAATATTCATATTCAAGATCTCTATGCTTATAATCTTAATAATACAATTAAAACTATTATCTTCGTAGTCGTAGTCATAGTCATCATAATCTTCGTCTTTAATTTCTAAACTAATGACTACAGCTTTCTAATATATTAATTCGTAATTTTAATTATAATAATATTAGTAATACTTATATTATTAATAATTTTGATAGTTAATAATATGATATTACTATGTTAACTATATTTTAACTTGTAACTAGTATTACATATAGTTATGTGATATTTAATAGTTATATAATTTATATATTATAACTTATGTTGTATATTTATACATTTTATATATCTTGTAATATAATAATAATTATATATGGCAATCATATATATATTTATTTTAATAGTAACTTAATTATTATGTATATTATTTTACATATTTAATTACACACAATTGTTCGTGAATCGTCAGCATGCTCAAAGGGTAATTGATTATCCGAATATAGATTTCAAACTTTCTAGACTCAATATTACAGATTTTGCTTATCGTGTCGGAAACATATAAAGATTAAGGTTTTAATTTGGTTGGAAATTTTCGGGTCATTACAGTACCTACCCGTTAAAGAAATTTCGTCCCCGAAATTTGATAGAGGTCGTCATAGATAACAATAGGAATGTTTTCATGACAAATATGAGGTAACAATGGAGTTTTGTCACTATTGAAAGATATAGATGAAACGATTCGATCATGTGAAGCGTACGAATGAAGCTGTCGCAAAAGAGTGGAATGAGTAAACAAATATATTCGTTTCAACCGATGACGTAGTTACTATTAGCTTCCGGGATTTAAGGGATTTAAAGAAAATCTTACGTAATAAGATTTGGTTCTTCGGCGATCAGGATCTTCTTTGATTTAATGCGGCAATCTGTTTCCATTTCTCTGTCGGATATTTCACTATAAATCCACCTCCTTCCCTTTCTTACTTCCATATCGTTTATCCTCTCTCCCTCAATTCATACCTTAAAGTATTCTTTAAAATGCTCCATCCCGTTCTGATTCTTATTATACTTCTAACTTTCATATCTTTCATTCTTCTCTTTCATCTGCCGCCAGAAGAATCTATATACTTCTCTCATTTCCTTGGAATTATAATGTTTTTAATTCTCCCGTGTCTTTACGTGGCAATACGTATTGATATACACGGTTTGTAATTTCTGGGGAGTTGTTGGGTTTTATATTTTCCCTTATACTTCGATGTCCCTGCTTCTGTTTTCTATAATCATTGCCATCCACAATTAATGTTCTCTCCTATTTGCTGCGATTTATACTCCAATTTTTATTTTTATTTTAGAGCTTTATTCTTTCGTTTCCTCTTCCCGTCCTCAAGTCAAGCGAGCAATGGTCCGGAATTCGTTGGTATGAAATTTGGAATGAATATAGCTATTGCTCTTAGAAAGAAATGTTAATGGCACGATTTTGATTTGTCAAATTACCAGAATTCAGGAGAAAAGATAGAACTATCAGGAAGATATGTTCTCGATATGTTTGGAGGTTAGGTAGAATATAAGAGTCGTGTAACATGGCACATGATGATGGTACTGTGAATCATCACATCCCATTAGAAACTCAACATGACTTACTGTAATATAATGACGTTGATCAAGTGTCATTATATTATACTAATTCATGCATCAGTTCCCAACACTACTTCAAAACATTCCTATTTGAAGGTTTCAGAATTTAGAAACTAACACGGTTTCTTTTATATTGTGACGCAGATATTACGGAGAGATACATGATCTCAGATAAGAATAGTTGTGAAAATATCTCTAGAAATATGGAGAATATGTATAACGGAAGATATGAAGATATCTTATAATACCTAAGATAAGATGATGATGAAAAATATCATCTGGAAAGATTTAGAATAATGAGTAGGGTTCTTACTAACAGTTTCAGCAGGCACTGAATCATTTGGTTCCTTTGAAGTCAAACTTATTCTTTGTGATTTGTCCACGGCTTCTTTCCTAGTTTCACATAATTCATTTTCTACTGAATGTTTCCATCACTCCATTCTTTCTCATCAAACTCTTGGCCATTAAGACCATTCACAACATGCTGCTTCATCAGCATTTTCAAAGTTAACGAATCTGGGTCATCGGTTATCAAACCGAGATGGTTTCAGGAGAAATGTGTTTTTAGATAATTAAATGCTGATGGTAATATGGTGGAATATAAAAGGTTCCCCGTTAACAATAAAAGAGCACGCATACATATCAAAATTGTAATGAGGTTGTTTTGGATGAAAAGTCGGAGTTGATTTGCTGAAGCTGTGACAAAATTGGCTAATTTGGAAAGGGATTGCACAATTATTTTGGGTAATAATAACACTAAAGGAATTAACACAGCTATGTGTTAAACGTTTACTCAGTTTTTGAGGGTTTTTCAGATGCATAACTATATGCATCAATCCTTTCTTCTGTAGAGAAAATGCGGCTGGTTCATCCTCTCGATTGAGATGTTTTCAAGAATCATGAAAAGATTTGAACGCGAATTGTAATTGTCGAGGTGCAAATGAGGTTTAGGATAAAATCAAGTGGCAAACTTGAAGATTAGTTTAGTTTCATATGTTATAATCAATATTTTAATTCATTTTACTTGTCCATAGTTAGCAGTCTATTAGTCCGATTGTCCAATGGTCCAATAGTTTAAAAGTTCAATATATTCATATATAATTTAATATATATATATATATATATATATATATATAATTAATTAATACGTATCGTGACCCGTGTACATGTCTCAGACTCGATCACAACTCAAACTATATATACATATAGATGGGTTGATATGATATGTCAAAACATTGTATACGTGTCCCGATATTTAAAATGCTTAAATAACAAAATGACGATAAATAAAGTGCGTAAAGTAAATAACAGAAATTAAATGACGATAAATAAAATTGCGAGAATGTAAATTGCGATAATGTAAATTGCGATAATTAAATTGCGATAAATAAAATGTAACCAGTTAGCTAGGAACAGTTAGCTAGGAACAGTTAGCGTGGATTCTTAACAAAATTCTTCTCATAGTTAAATTGTTTGTTTCTAACAAGTTTTATTTTGTTCAATGTTTTCTTCATTATGCCACTTGTTGGGTTCTGATAGGTCCAAATCCAAATATGAAATTTGAACTTCAATGAAAATAGTTGTTCTTTGATGAACGGATACGTATATGCGTGAATTTGAGCAGTGTTGTTAAGAATCTGAATTGAAGAATGTACAGTGTAATTTATTAATGTGAAATCTTAAGTATTCCTCGGGTATTACCTACCCGTTAAAATATTTTCATCATTAACAGTTTGTACGAAAGAATTTTTAATTACAATCTTTATGAAAATATACTTACATATATATTTTCTTCAGATGTAATCATGGATTTAATGAGTTAATATGATATTAATCCCATTTGATTTACCGTTAGAACTAGAATATATATAATCTCTAAAACATTAGAGATTACATGATCGCCATGAAGAACGAAGATAATTGATGTAGAACGATACGTAGAACGATGATTATACTTGAGGTACAGAGTGAGATGTTGAAGCATGGATTGTTGATGGTACTAGTACTGTTGTTGATGGTGCTGTTGATACCGGTGATGTTGCTGAAGCTGGTAAATTTTGCACCATATTATCCAAATTGATTACTCGAGCGCGAAGTTCGTTCACTTCTTATATTATTCCGTGGTGATTGTCGGTTGGAACGAGAAAGTGAATAAGGTTTTGAATTTTAGATAGAATATAATCTTGGTGAGATATTCGGGAAATAAGAGAGAAAATAGTATTACGAACAGGTTCGCCGGTAAGTGCTTCAGGTTCATCGCCAAGAGGTGAATTAGGTTGGTGGAAAGGATCGCCTTCTTTGCGTCTCTATTGATTAAGTCGACTACGAACTCATTGGATTAATTGGGGATGATTGATTGATTGATTCATTCTGGTGACGCTGATAGGTGAAAATCCATATCGAAATAGCTGTCGGAATCCGATGAATTCGAACTGCTTGAGGGATTCATCTCGTACGATCAGATGAAGGATTTTCGATAAGAAAAAGATTATAGGATGTGGATTAGTACCCTGCAATACATAATTTACATATGCATATAAAATACTAAAATCCCATATGTTACGGAGGAATCTACGGAAGCTGTCAGGCCAATCTACAGATGCGCTAGGATAGGAACTATCAGATACGCTAAGATATGAATTTTGTCTATACACTATCGATGCACTAAATGCAGTAAGACGTGTCTAGACTTAAGAATGATGAGCAGGTAATTCCTAAGGATGATAAGCAAATAATTTACGACTAGAAATGATAAGCAAAACTTTTGACATGCAGGCACGGTCGAAGTCCAGACTCATTAATGTATCCTAACAGCTACTAGTTAGACACACTAATGCAAGACCTGGTTCACTAAGACCACCGCTCTGATACCACCTGTGACGACCCGTCCTTATCCCCTGGACGAAATCATCAACATTTGGTTCCATTGCGATGATCGACTCCAAGTAATGTCCTTAACATGAGCAAATGCACAGCGGAAGATTCTATACGTACCTGAGAATAAACATGCTTTAAAACGTCAACATAAAGTTGGTGAGATATATAGGTTTGATGCTAGCAGCGTTATAACTATGGACCACAAGATTTCATATGTAAACATTTTAATAAAAATATTCTAAGTTGTTGAGCACTTGATAACCATACTTAACATTTAATCAACGTCGCATATTCCCTTTATTATGAAATCTTACTACACCGTACCAAGTGTAGTTACCGAAACGAAGTACTGTGCAACCGTTGAATACTGGTCGTGCAGTCCGGTTGGGGTTGTCAGGCCCGATAGATCTATCAACAGGATTCGCGTTTACAATACCGCTGTAAATAGTAGTTACCAAGCTACAGGGAAGTATGCCAGTGGTACAACTCAACGTAGAATATATTTTTCAGTTACTTGTGTCCATATCGTAAAACATAAAATACATGTATTCTCATCCCGAAATATTTAGAGTTTAAAAAGGGACTATATACTCACCATACTGTATTTTGTAGTAAAAATACATATAACATCATTGAATACGTATAAGGTTGGCCTTCGATTCACGAACCTATATCAATTGTATATTTATTAATTCACACAATCGTAATTGAATATGTTTATATATATGTATATATATATATATATATATATATATATATATATATATATATATATATATATATATATATATATATATATATATATATATATATATATATATATATGTATATTATTTGTTTGTTACTAACAGTAATTATAATGACACAAAAGTTATATTAATTTTGATAAAAATATTAATAATAATAACACTTGTGATAATAATATTACTTTTGTCAAAATTAACACTTCTGTTATTTTAAAAAAAATGCTAATATTTACGAAAATGATAATTGTTTATATTACTTTCATAATAATAATAATAATAAATATATTCATGATATTAACCTTAAAGTTTTAAATTTTATTGTAATATCATAATTAATGATTATAATATAATAATAACAATAATAGATGTAATACTAATAATAACAATATTGATAATTATAATTGTGATACTAATAATCATATTGATATTACTAGTTTTATTAGTAATACTTTTAATAATAATAACACTAGTAACATTAATAACTTATAATCCCAATTATAACCTTAATAATTAATAATAATAATTATAACAATAATAATAATAATCATAATAATAGTAATAAGAATAAAAGGAATTATGTATACCCTTATAAGCTTTGTTTAAAAAGAATTGCCTTGGACCAAGCTCGAACCCAAGACCTCCCCGTTAAACCTAACACTCATTAACCATCAAACCAACCCTTGTTTTTCTGTAATTATAATTAAAACCGTTCTACTTAACCCCTATCCAGTTCTTCTATATTCTGCTTCTTCTTCATTATGTCAACGACTGTATTTTCCTTAATTCCTCAAAAACAACGAAATGGATATATATATATATATATTTTTTAAATCGAACGAAACATATTAATCAGATGATGGGTGTTTGTATTATGGAAAGTAAAAATAAAAAAAAAATATAACAATATTTGCTGCTGCTGCTTCGTAAGTTTTAAAAAAAAATTATGTGATTTTGATTTGTAGCACGCTTTGTCCAAAGGTTTCAACATCAACTATACTTCAAATTACTCCTTGAATCTTACTCAATCATCAATTTAACAATAGATATCAAAACGATGACTAATTTCGCAAAGAACAAATCAGTTGACTTTTATTTCAAGAACTTTGACTCTTCAAATTCGATTTTGATATGACGAATTAAGACCTGTGAATTTGAGGAAACATTCACGACACGAATTAGGACACTTCTGCATTTCTACTTCTTGTCAATTCGTTTAGAATCAATTCAAAGATTAAATGGGTTTGAGAAAGAAATTAAAAAAAAAAACATAAAATAAAAATAACGAAATCTGTTGTTTATTAAACTTCTGTTTGTTTTCTCTTGGCAACAGCCGAATTGTATTTTGCAATTGCATGAGTGCTTAGAGTCATATTTATTGATCAAGAATGTTGGTAGGGTCGATCTAGTCACGGGTAGAATAAAGGCAGGAGAAAAAAGAGGTAAACAAACAAAAATTAAAGAATCTGATTGATATCCTTTTATTAATCGATTTTTTTTAATATTAATAATGTTTAAGTATATCAAATAAAATACTGAATTTTTAATAATAATAAAAATACTAATAATAATATTAAATGTTTTAAAAAAATGATTAATAATATCAGTAAAAGTAGTGCACATAATAATAATAACTAATAATATTTAAATTACAATTAATTCATAATCTTAATCATTCTTTTAATAATATTCATATTCAAGATCTCTATGCTTATAATCTTAACAATACAATTAAAACTATTATCTTCGTAGTCGTAGTCATAGTCATCATAATCTTCGTCTTTAATTTCTAAACTAATGACTACAGCTTTCTAATATATTAATTCGTAATTTTAATTATAATAATATTAGTAATACTTATATTATTAATAATTTTGATAGTTAATAATATGATATTACTATGTTAACTATATTTTAACTTGTAACTAGTATTACATATAGTTATGTGATATTTAATAGTTATATAATTTATATATTATAACTTATGTTGTATATTTATACATTTTATATATTTTGTAATATAATAATAATTATATATGGCAATCATATATATATTTATTTTAATAGTAACTTAATTATTATGTATATTATTTTACATATTTAATTACACACAATTGTTCGTGAATCGTCAGCATGGTCAAAGGGTAATTGATTATCCGAATATAGATTTCAAACTTTCTAGACTCAATATTACAGATTCTGCTTATCGTGTCGGAAACATATAAAGATTAAGGTTTTAATTTGGTCGGAAATTTTTAGGTCATTACAAGTTACCCCTTGTTGGATGCTCGTTGAAGCCTTGTGAAGTCGGCCTAGTGTTTTGGGTATTTTAGCCCCAAACCATGCTCAAGTGTTGTTCGAATTAAAACTATCATTTTTTTACGGGTCGAACTTGTATTACATTTGATTAAGGGCCTTTGTGCCTTATTTGTAAACATTAAACTTGTGATATTGTTTTAATGGGTTGAATGGGACGTTTCACGCTATGTAACCATCTAATCGGGCGATAATGGTTTATTTAAAAAAAAAAATTTGGTCGCGTTAAATACGGGTTGGGTTGTTTCAAGTGGTATCAGAGCATGGTCTAAGGGATTTAGGCGACTTGAGATAGGTGCCTAGACTTAGACTTTATTGTGTGTGCGCTTTATACGAAACTTGTAAGACTTCGGGTCGGATCGGGTTTGGTTAGTGCATAGGTTTATGCGAATTAACCTTGCGCTATTTGTTTGTGTTGTATTGGAAATCCATCAAGCGAGATAGACGTGGTACTAACAAGTTAACGCGAGATGCTCGCGTAATAATGACTAGCTACGATTGTTAGGGATGCAAATCGTGTCAAACAAGTGATGTACGACGATTGTTGAGCAAGATGGGGCGGTAAGGTGTATATGTGTTATGTCTTTTCGTTTCGTTGTTTAACCTCTTCCGTTTTATAGAATGAAGATGAGAAACCGACACGACACCGATAATGGGGGCACGAGCGAGGACCCCGAGTTCACGGCCAAAGTTGAGGCCATTTTGAAAAGTCATCATGCGGCTTTCCTAGAAGATGTCAAGAAGATGTTTCTAGATGTGATTGACGAGCAATTAGTCAACGTAGTAAAGGAACAAATTAAGGTTGTCCTTCAAGAGGATAATGTTGGAAGACGAGACTTTTTCTACAAGAACTTCAAAGATGCTCAACCTCCTACTTTTGAGGGTGAACGGGACCCACTTAATAGTGCCCGATGGATCTCCGATATGGAGGGGGCTTTTCGTACTTGTGAATGCCCTCTCGATAAGAAGACGAGGTATGGTTGTAGAATGTTGAGAGGTGACGCTAAGTTGTGGTGGGATGCGAAAATCCAACTTTGTGGTGAAGAACAATGTATGGAATTCACGTGGGATGAATTCAAGGTGGAGTTTTTCAAGGAATACCGAACGTCGGCCGATCTTTCAAGGCTTAAAGACGAATTGCGTACTTTGAGGCAATGGTCAATGGACTTGAACACTCTTAAGTCCACTTTCTTGGCAAAACCCAATTTTGCACGGAGTATGTTGGTAATGATCAAATGTTGAAGGAAGACTTTTACCGAACCTTGAATGATAGTTAACAAGAGAAGATTAGTGTGAACGTGGTAAAAAGTTTTGATGAGTTGTTTGATATGGCCAAGGGTTTTGAGTCGCTCGTCTTGAGAAAAAGCGGCTTTACTTTTGGCAAAAGGAAGTTTGAAGCTACTAGTCATTCGAACAAGAAGAGTAAGGGTGTGGGTGAGAGTGTTGGTAGTGTGAAGAAGGGTGTCTCCGGTGGTCACGTGGTCACTTGATATAATTGTGGGCAAAAAGGTCACATTTCTCGTGATTGTCCGAAACCATCGTCTACAACCAAACTCACTTGTTTTAATTGTGGTAAAGAAGGGCACCGAAGGATGGAGTGTCTCGATTTACGGGGTGATCATGTTAAGAAATTGGAGAAAGTGGTGGGTACGGCTCGGGGGCGAAATTATTTGATGACCAATGATGAGGCCAAGCAATCCAATGAAGTTGTCTCAGGTACTTTCATGGTTAATTCTAATCCGGCAAGGATATTATTTGATAGCGGTGCTAATTTGTCTTTTGTGTCGCCTCGATTTGTGTCTAAGCTTAACAAACCGCTAGCTAAGTTAAGTCATCCGGTAGAAGTCGAAATAGCGGATGGTAAGACGGTGCTAGGGGTTGATGTGTGTAAGGATTGTAATGTTGGGTTTAGTACCGAAACGTTTAAAATTGATCTCATTCCAATGACCTTGGGTGAGTTTGATATTGTTGTTGGTATGGATTGGCTCGATCGTTATAGAACCGATATCGCATGCCATGAAAAGTTTATTCGTGTAAAGACCCCAAGTGGGGGAGAGTTGATTATTCATGGCGATAAACGAAGAAGACTCGTACCATTATGCACTTATGCACGGGCGCGACGTTTTCTTATGAGTGGTGGTATGGTTTTTCTTGCCCATGTTGTTGATACTCGTGATGAACCACCATCTATTCGTGAAATTCCGGTGGATAATGAATTTGAAGACGTTTTTTCAGATGAGTTACCGGGTGTTCCGGCGGAAAGACAAGTTGAATTCTGTATTGAGTTGGTTCCGGGAGCTACTCCCATTGCTAAAACTCCTTATCGTTTAGTGCCGACCGAAATGAAAGAGTTGTTAAATCAAACCCAAGAGTTACTTGATAAGGATTTTATTCGACCGAGTGCTTCGCCATGAGGTGCTCCAGTTTTATTCGTGAAGAAGAAGGATGGTAGTATGCAGATGTGCATCAATTATCGGGAGTTGAACAAAGTTACGATCAAGAATTGCTATCCATTTCCTCGGATTGACGATTTATTTGACCAACTCCAAGGTGCAACGTATTTCTCTAACATTGACCTACGGTCCGGCTATCACCAAATGCGGGTCCGTGAGGAAGATATTAAGAAAACGGCCTTTCAAACGCGTTATGGGCATTTTGAGTTTGTAGTTATGCCGTTTCGTCTTACGAATGCACCGGCGGCATTTATGGACCTTATGAACCGAGTGTGCCAACCTATGTTGGACAAGTCGGTAATTGTGTTCATTGACGACATACTCGTCTATTCGAAGAGTATGAAGGAACATGAACATCATTTGCGTGGTGTGTTGAAGACATTGCGGAAGGAGAAGTTGTATGCTAAACTCTCCAAATGTGAATTTTGGCTAAGGGAAGTTCAATTCCTCGGTCATATTGTGAACAAAGATGGTATTCAAGTAGATCCGGGGAAGATTGAGACGGTAAAAAGTTGGGGACGACCGACTATACCTACGGAAATTCGAAGTTTTCTCGGATTGGCCGGTTATTATCGTCGGTTTATCCAAGACTTTTCTAAAATCGCTTCTCCGTTAACGAAGTTGACAAGAAAGAACGTGAGATTTAATTGGGAAAATGAGCAAGAAATTGCTTTTCAATTATTAAAGGAGAAATTGTGTCAAGCTCCGTTGTTGGTATTACCGGAGGGGATTGAAGATATGACGGTTTATTGTGATGCCTCATTAAATGGAATTAGGTGTGTTCTAATGCAAAGAGGTAAAGTCATCGCTTACGCTTCTCGACAATTAAAGGAACACGAAAAGAGATACCTGACTCATGATCTTGAATTGGCGACGGTGGTTCATGCGTTGAAAATTTGGCGCCACTACTTGTATGGCGTCAAGTGTACGATTTATTCGGATCATAAGAGTTTGAAACATCTCTTTAATCAACGGGATTTGAATTATCATCAACGTTGGTGGATGGATGTGGTTAAGGATTATGATTGTGAGATACTTTATCACCCGGGCAAGGTGAATGTGGTCGCGGATGCGTTAAGTAGAAAGAGTCAACATCCAGCGATACGAGTAGGATCGTTACGCATGATTATTACTAACGATTTTCTTGTAAAGCTTGGTGAGATTTAAATTGAAGCTTTTGTTAACAATAAACATGAGGAACGAATCGTGGGGCAAACGGAGTCCATTACCTTAGGCCCGCATGGTTTGTTGTCCTTTCAAGGTAGGGTGTGGGTACCTAAAATGGGCAATTGTTGAAAGGTGTTACTTGATGAAGCACATAAGTCAAAGTATTCCGTTCATCCGAGTGCAACAAAAATGTACTATGATTTGAAGAAAGAGTATTGGTGGCCCGGCATGAAACGTGATGTTGTTAAGTATGTTGAACAATGCGTCACGTGTTTGCAAGTTAAAGCCGAACACCAAAATCCGTATGGTAAGCTACAACCATTGGAAGTCCCGAAATGGAAGTGGGAGCACATTACCATGGACTTCATTACTAAGTTACCAAAGACGGCGAGAACCCAATTTGATACGATTTGGGTGATAGTTGATCGATTGACGAAAAGTGCCTTGTTTTTTCCCATTCGGGAAACGATATCGTCGGAGACTTTGTCCAAGTTATTTATCAAGGAGGTGATATCGAGACATGGGGTTCCTATATCTATTGTTTTGGATCGAGATAATCGTTTCACGTCTCGGTTTTGGAATAAGTTTCATGAAGATATGGGTACTCAATTGAAGATGAGCACGGCGTATCATCCTCAAACGGATGGTCAAACCGAGCATACAAATCAAACGTTGGAGGAAATGTTAAGGGCGTGCGTTATTGATTTCGGTGGTAGTTGGGATGAGCACTTACCATTGGTGAAATTCTCGTACAATAATAGTTACCACACTAGTATTGGAATGTCACCTTATGAGATGCCTTATAGACGTAGGTTTTGAACTCCTATTTGTTGGGGTGAAGTGGGTCAACGAGAAATCGAGAGTACCGATTTGGTTCTAGAGACGAATAGTAAGATTGAGATGATTCGGGCTTGACTTAAGGCTGCCCAAGATAGACAAAAATCATATGCCGATAAAGGTAGGAGACCAATCAAGTTTCAAGAAGGTGACATGGTGATGCTTAAGGTTTCGCCGTGGAAAGGTGTTATTCGGTTTCGAAAACGAGGAAAGTTAGCTCCTCGGTTTATCGGTCCTTTCAAGGTTTTGGCTCGTGCTGGTGAGGTAGCTTATAGACTAGAGTTACCCAAAGAACTTGCGGGAATCCATAACACATTTTATGTTTCCCATCTCCGTAAGTGTCTTGCGGATGACTCGACTTGGGTGCCGTTAGATGAGATTACCTTGAACAACAAGCTAGAGTATGTTGAAGAACCGATAGCTATTCTTGATGAAAAGGTTAAATTGTTGCGTAACAAAGAAGTTAGAACTTTCAAAGTGCAATGGAGACATCGAAAGGGTTCTGATTTTACGTGGGAATCCGAAGAGTTCATTTTGGTTTACCTTCCGGCTTGTCATGCGGCTTGGATCACAAGGACGCGCTCCGATTCAAGTGGGAGAGAGTTGTAACATCCCATTTTCTTCGTATATGACTTAAGGTACATATTTAATTGTTAGAACGTTATATCTTGTTTGCATATGTGTATAAATGTTTTAAAGTGTTAAATTGGTGCAAACGAGATGTATATGTTTATATTACGCATGAGAACGTATATGTGTGTGTGTATATACATGGTTCAGGAGTGTATTAAGTCATGTAAAACTACGTGGTGAAGTCTAGGCAAATATATAAAGCGGGAGCGAGGTGTACTTATCGTGTTATGAATTATGGGTTTAAGGTTGTCGAAACTGGTCAGGCCAAGCCAAATGGTGCGCCGCGGTGAGGGGTGTCGCGCCGTGACATTGAACATAAACCAAAATCAGGAGGCGATTAAAATAGTTTGAGAAAATAGTGTAACGCCGCGCCGCGGTAATCGGAGGTCGCACCGCTACCATTGCTGGCAGACGGATCCAATTTCAACTTTTAAAAAAGGGAATTCAAGGGTATTTTCATCCTTTTGTGTGTAGATCTGATTGGGACTTTAAATCTCAGCCACTTATCCTTTTTATTCATTTCTTTTCCATTTTCTTCTCTATTTTCCTCTCAATACACTAAACCCATTTTGATTCAAAGTGAGATTTGAGAGTGAAGATTTGAGATTTGATCTTTGGAGCAAGAAGTAAAATTGTTCTCCTCATTCTTAGCTATGAGTGGATAGTGTTGGTAAGTCTTAACTCCGTGTTTGAGTTTTAGTTAATTTATGACTAGGGTTTAGTCATTTGAGACTTGTAAGACCCATTTGGGGACTTAAAGGGGGAATTTGGGTAAATTTGATGTAAGGAAACCCAAATGGTGTCAATCTAGGGTTTGGTCATGTAAATGGAGATTTGTAAGTGTTAATTGTGTTGTTAGTCACTTATACACTTGTAGAATTATAAAAGATTGTTAAAGGGTTAAGTTTGACCAAAACTTGTAGGTCTAAATGTTAAAATGGGTCAAATGGGTGATTGTTGACCTAGTTGGGTGAGATGGGTATGAAATGCCCATAAATTGTGTTAGTTGGTGTTAGTAGACTCTAATCACTAGCTTTTAGTGATTTATGATGAGTCTTGGCCATTAATGGGCGGTTTTGGTGTAAGTGAGTCATTTAATGCAATTAGGTCATTAAATGCTCAAGAGTTAAGTGTTGGTGGTTAATTCCACTAGTTGTATGTTGATTTGTGTACTTAATATATTAGGTACTTGCTTTGAGGCTTACGAAAGTATTTAATCACCACTGGCGTGATAAGGTGAGTGGAATAAGTATACATGTATGTATATGATGTATTTAGTTGTTGGTACGGATATGTGTTGTTCGAGTTAGTGATATGTGTCGTTGTACACTAACGGGTTTTATGAATGGATATGTGTTGTCCGAGTTGGTGATATATGTTGTTGTACACTAACGAATTATGAACGGATATGTATTGTCGTTCCGCCATGGGGTTAGTGATATATGTTGTTGTACACTAACGGTTGTTATGAACACCGATGGGAAATTCGAGTACCATTTCCTTTGCACGATTGGTAAATCATGGTTGGGTGTTGTAGTGTAGCATATTACATTGTTCGTGTTATATGCCTTTGTTATGCTAACTTGTGTGGTCGGAGGATTGTAGCGTTATACTTGAGATTGATATGCCAATTGAATTGCTAGCTTGTATGCGGTATTGTGTAAGTGAATGCAAGTAGATAGATTATATATGCATGTGTATAATTATTGCACTCACTAAGCGCTAGCTTACCCCTCTCGTTGTTTATCTTTTTAGATGCAGGTGCGGAGAAGGGGAAGGGGGTTATTGGGCACTAGTTACCCCTTATTGGATGCTTGTTGAAGCCTTGTGAAGTCGGCCTAGTGTTTTGGGTAGTTTAGCCCCAAACTGAAATGTCCCGTTCATATCGATTATAAACGTTTCATATTAATTGGTTTCGTTGCAAGGTTTTGACCTCTATATGAGACGTTTTTCAAAGACTGCATTTATTTTTAAAACAAACCGTAACCTTTATTTTATCGATAAAGGTTTAATAGACATAACATGGATTATCAAGTAATGATAATCTAAAATACACTTTTACACACAACCATTACATAATGGCTTACAATAATATTATACATCAATTTATTTTCCGAATGCAGTTTTTAAACATTATCATACAAGCATGCTGACTCCATTTCTTGTCTTTAATTAGCATGCAATAGCGGAAGCTCTTAATAATCACCTGAGAATAAACATGCTTAAAACGTCAACAAAAATATTTGTGAGTTATAGGTTTAACCTATATATTTATCAAATCGTAATAATATACCACAAGATTTTCATATTTCCATTTCTCATAAACATCATGCATGCAAATAGCAATTTCCATAAAAATCATTCATATGGTGAACACCTGGTAACCGACATTAACAAGATGTATATAGAATATCCCCATCATTCCGGGACAACCTTCGGATATGATAATATCGAAGTACTAAAGCATCCGGTACTTTGAATGGGGTTTGTTGAGCCCAGTAGATCTACCTTTTGGATTCGCGTCAATTAGGGTGTCTGTTCCCTAATTCTTAGATTACCAGACTAAAAAGGGGCATATTCGGTTTAATAATCCAAACATAGAATGTAATTTTACGTACTTGTGTCTATTTTGTAAAACATTTATAAAAAACTGTATGTATTCTCATCCCAAAAATATTATATTTTAAAAGTGGGACTATAACTCACTTTCACGTATTTTCACTTCGTCGGAAAATAAGACTTAGCCACGGGTCGATTCACGAACCTATAACAAATATATACATATATCAAAGTATGATAGAAATATATTCATACCATATTTTATTACGTTTTAACGATTTAAGTTTGTTAAGTTAACAGTCCAACATTAGTAGTCCACATTTAGTTGTCCACAGTTAGTAGTACATAAATAAATCGATATATATTATCTCGAATCAATCCACGACCCAGTGTATACAAGTCTCAGACTCGATCACAACTCAAGGTATATATAATATTTTGGAATCAACCTCAAACCTGTATAGCTAACTCGAGCATTACCGCATATAGAGTGTCTATGTTTATTCCAAATAATATATATAGATGACGTCGATATGATATGTCAAAACATTGTATACGTGTCTATGGTCTATAAAGATTACATAATATATGTTAGAATACATGTATAATAAAATATAAGTTAGTTAAGTTATGGTTAGTATAGATTTGTTACAAAGTTTCACGTAGCTAAAACAAGCAAAAATATCCAATTTTGTTTTACCCATAATTTCTTCGTTTTAAATCCGTTTTGAGTGAATCAAATTGCTATGATTTCATATTGAACCAAAGATTACTAATATAAACAGAATAATTATAGGTTTATAGTCAGAAATATAAGTTATAAGTCATTTTTGTAAGAGGTAGTCATTTCAGTCGAAAGAACGACGTCTAGATGACCATTTTGAAAAACGTACTTCCACTTTGAGTTTAATCATGATTTTTGGATATAGTTTCATGTTCATAAGAAAAATTATTTTCCCAGAAGAACAACTATTAAATCAAAGTTTATCATAGTTTTTAATTATCTAACCCAAAACAGCCCCCGGTTTCACTACGACGGCGTATGTCCAATTTTACGGTGTTCTTCGTGTTTCCAGGTTTTAAATCATTAAGTTAGCATATCATATAGATATAGAACATGTGTTTATTTGACTTTAAAAGTTAAGTTAGAAGGATTAACTTTATTTGCGAACAAGTTTAGAATTAACTAAACTATGTTCTAGTGATTACAAGTTTAAATCTTCGAATAAGATAGTTATATATATATATATGAATTGAATAATGTTATGAACATCATTACTACCTCAAGTATAGTAGGTAAACCTACTAGAATGTTGAGAAAATAACTTGAGCTTCAAAGGATCTTTGATGGCTTGGAAATTCTTGAAGCAAAATCATGACACGAAAACAAGTTCAAGTAAGATTGCTACCCGAATTAAGATAGTTATGTTTATAAATTTTTAATTAAAGCTTATATATAGTTATTACCTTAATTTAGAAAGAACACCTACTGATATAAATGAAGATTTCTTGAGGTTGGATGATTACTTGAAATGGATTTGCAAGGTTGGAAGTAATCTAGCAAACTTGGAAGTGTTCTTGAAAGTTTATGTTGTGTGTTGATTTATGTTTGGATTTTTGAGCTAGATTGAGCTAGATTTTGATGGAGATGATGAAGAACACTTAGAACATCAAGAGGTAACTAGAGAGAGATGTGTTTAATGCATGGAAGTTGGATGAAAATGTGTTTGTGTGTGTGTGTAGGTTCACGTGAATGGAGGAGTCAAATATAGGCTCCATTAGTTTGATTTTTAGTGTAATCATTTATGCTAGTTGCCAAATGTTGGTTCCCACATATTTGATGACTCATTAAGGGCTGCTAAAAGCTGATCATTGAAGTGTATATACCAATAGTATATACATTTAGAAGTTATGTATTGTATGAGTACGAATACGGATTGAATATGAGTAAATAGTGTTTGCTGTAGTAAATAGTTTTTACTGTAGCAAATAGTTTTTACTGTAGCAAATAGTATTTTGCTGTAGCAAATAGTATTTTACTGTAGCAAAGCGAAAATTTACTGTAGCAAATAGTGTTTTACTTGTACATCTTTGATTTTTTTTGTATTTCTTCTTATATATATATATATATATATATATATATATAT
This sequence comes from Rutidosis leptorrhynchoides, assembly GCF_046630445.1. Lineage (NCBI taxonomy): Eukaryota > Viridiplantae > Streptophyta > Magnoliopsida > Asterales > Asteraceae > Rutidosis > Rutidosis leptorrhynchoides. Next base: position 410,538,986 of record NC_092343.1, read on the forward strand.
ATAAAATAAAAACTTACATCATAAAAAAATAAAATGATTATATAATTATCACAAGTTATGACGTTCGTGAATCATCAGGCAAATGGGGTGGTCAATTGTCTACATAAACTCATTTCAATTAATCAAGTCTTAACAAGTTTGATTGCTTAACATGTTGGAAACATTTAATCATGTAAATATAGATCTCATATAATATATAATCATGAAAAAGTTCGGGTCACTACAGTACCTACCCGTTAAATAAATTTTGTCCTGAAATTTCAAGCAGTAGGAGATGTTGGCGTATCTTCTGGAAATAAGTGTGGGTATTTCTTCTTCATCTGATCTTCACGCTCCCAGGTGAACTCGGGTCCTCTACAATCATTCCATCGAATCTTAACGATTGGTATTTTATTTTGCTTAAGTCTTTTAACCTCTCGATCCATTATTTCGACGGGTTCTTCAACGAATTGCAGTTTTTCGTTGATCTTAATTTCGTCTAAAGGAATAGTGAGATCTTCTTTAGCTAAGCATTTCTTCAGATTCGAGACGTGAAAGGTATTATGTACGCCTGCTAATTGTTGAGGTAATTCAAGTCGATAAGCTACCGGTCGAACACGGTCAATAACCTTGAATGCCCTAATGTATCTCGGGTTTAGTTTTCCTCGTTTTCTGAAATGAAGAACACCTTTCCAAGGTGATACCTTAAGCATGACCATGTCACCAATTTCAAATTCTATATCTTTTTTTTTACTGTCCGCGTAGCTCTTTTGTCGACTTTGGGCGGTTTTCAACCATTGTTGAATTTGAATGATTTTCTCGGTAGTTTCTTGGATAATTTCTGGACCCGTAATCTGTCTATCCCCCTCCTCGTTCCAAAAAATCGAAGACCTGCACTTTCTACCATAAAGTGCCTCAAACGGTGCCATCTCAATACTCGAGTGGTAACTGTTGTTGTAGGAAAACTCTGCTAACGGTAGATGTCGATCCCAACTATTTCCAAAATCAATAACACATGCTCGTAGGATGTCTTTAAGTGTCTGTATCGTCCTTTCACTCTGCCCATCAGTTTGTGGATGATAGGCAGTACTCATGTCTAGACGAGTCCCCAATGCTTGTTGCAACGTCTGCCAGAACCTTGAAACAAATCTGACATCCCTATCAGAGATAATAGAGGAAGGTATTCCATGTCTGGAGACGACTTCCTTCAAGTATAGTCGTGCTAACTTTTTCATTTTGTCATCTTCCCTTATTGGTAGAAAGTGTGCTGACTTAGTGAGACGATCGACTATTACCCAAATTGTATTATAACCACTTGCAGTCCTTGGCAATTTAGTAATGAAATCCATGGTAATGTTTTCCCATTCCCATTATGGGATTTCAGGTTGTTGAAGTAGACCTAATGGTTTCTGATGTTCAGCTTTGACTTTAGAACACGTCAAACATTCTCCTACGTATGTAGCAATATCGGCTTTCATACCCGGCCACCAAAAGTGTTTCTTGAGATCTTGGTACATCTTTCCCGCTCCTGGATGTATTGAGTATCTGGTTTTATGTGCTTTCCTAAGTACCATTTCTCTCACATCTCCAAACTTTGGTACCCAAATTCTTTCAGCCCTATACCGGGTTCTGTCTTCCCGAATATTAAGATGTTTCTCTGATCCTTTGGGTATTTCATTCTTCAAATTTCCTTCTTTTAAAACGCCCTGTTGCGCCTCTTTTATTTGAGTAGTAAGGTTAGTATGAATAATTATATTCATAGGTTTTACCCGCATAGGTTCTCTATCCTTTCTACTCAAAGCGTCTGCTACTACATTCGCCTTCCCCGGGTGGTAACGAATCTCAAATTCGTAATCATTCAATAATTCAATCCACCTACACTGCCTCATGTTCAGTTGTTTCTGATCAAATATATGTTGGAGACTTGTGGTCGGTATATATAATACTTTTGACCCCATATAAGTAGTGCCTCCATGTCTTTAATGCAAAAACAACAGTGCCCAATTCCAAATCGTGAGTCGTATAATTTTGCTCGTGAATCTTTAATTGTCTAGACGCGTAAGAAATTACCTTTGTTCGTTGCATTAATACACAACCTAGGCCTTGCTTTAAGGCGTCACAATAAATCAAAAAATCATCATTCCCTTCAGGCAATGACAATATAGGTGTCGTAGTTAGCTTTTTCTTCAATAACTGATACGCTTTCTCTTGTTCATCCTTCCATTCAAATTTCTTCCCTTTATGCGTTAATGCAGTCAAGGGTTTTGCTATTTTGGAAAAATCTTGGATAAATCTTCTGTAGTAACCAGCCAATCCTAAAAATTGGCGTATATGCTTCGGAGTTTTCGGGGTTTCCCAGTTTTCAACGGTTTTAATCTTTGCCGGATCAACCTGAATACCTTCTTTGTTCACTACATGACCGAGGAATTGAACTTCTTCCAACCAAAATGCACACTTTGAAAACTTAGCGTATAGTTTTTCCTTTCTCAACAATTCTAGCACTTTTCTCAAATGTTCTTCGTGTTCTTGATCGTTCTTTGAGTAAATAAGTATGTCATCGATGAAAACAATGACAAACTTGTCAAGATATGGCCCACACACTCGGTTCATGAGGTCCATGAACACAGCTGGTGTGTTAGTCAGTCCAAACGGCATAACCATAAACTCATAATAACCGTAACGCGTCCTGAAAGCAATCTTTGGAATATCATCCTCCTTCACCCTCATTTGATGATATCCAGAACGTAAATCAATCTTCGAGTAAACTGACGAACCTTGCAGCTGATCAAATAAGCCATCGATTCTTGGTAGTGGATAACGGTTCTTGATGGTAAGTTTGTTCAACTCTCGTAGTCGATACACAACCTGAATGTACCATCTTTCTTTTTGACAAACAAAACAGGAGCTCCCCACGGTGATGTGCTTAGTCGAATGTAATCATGCTCTAAAAGTTCCTGTAATTGGCTCTGGAGTTCCTTCATTTTGCTGGGTGTGAGTCTGTATGGAGCACGAGCTATTGGTGCAGCTCCTGGTACAAGGTCTATTTGAAATTCAACGGATCGGTGTGGAGGTAGTCCCGGTAATTCTTTCGGAAATACATCGGGAAATTTTTTTGCGACGGGAACATCATTGATGTTCTTTTATTCGATTTGTACTTTCTTGACATGTGCTAGAATAGCATAGCAACCTTTTCTTATTAGCTTTTGCGCTTTCAAATTACTAATAAGATTTAGCTTCGCGTTGCTCTTTTCTCCGTACACCATTAAGGGTTTTCCTTTTTCTCGTACAATGCGAATTGCATTTTTATAACATACGATCTCTGCTCTCTCCTTTTTCAGCCAGTCCATACCAATTATCACATCAAAACTCCCTAACTCTACTGGTATCAAATCAATCTTAAATGTTTCGCTAACCAATTTAATTGCTCGATTCCGACATATTTTATCTGCTGAAATTAATTTACCGTTTGCTAATTCGAGTAAAAATTTATTATCCAAAGGTGTCAATGGACAACTTAATTTAGTACAAAATATCTCTACTCATATAGCTTCTATCCGTACCCGAATCAAATAAAGCATAAGCAGATTTATTGTCAATAAGAAACGTACCCGCAACAAGCTCCGGGTCTTCCTGTGCTTCTGCCGCATTAATATTGAAAACTCTTCCGCGGCCCTACCCATTAGTATTTCCCTGATTCGGGCAATTTCTAATAATGTGGCCCGATTTTCCTCATCCAAAACAAACTACGGCGGCATTATTTGTTCCGACATTATTTGTTCTGTTAATTTTGTTATTCGTCGGTCTGTAGACCTCACACTTTGCCGCACTATGACCTTTTCTACTACACTTGGTGCAAAATGTCATGCAGAACTCATTTGGATGGTACTCTTCACACCTTTTGCATGGCTGTTTCTGCTTCTTGTTGTTATAGGAATTATTGTTGTTGCGGTTGTTATTATTATTGGGACGATTGTTGTAGTTGTTGTTGTTGGGACGTTTGTTGTAGTTTTTATTGGAATTGCGATTGATGTTACGGTTGTTGGGATAGTTGTTGCGATTGATGTTGTGATTGTTGTTGTTATTGTATTGGTGACTCTTGTCACTGTTTTCCTCCCACTTTCTCTTGACTTGTTTCATGTTGGCCTCTTCGGCCGCCTACTCTTCAATCCTTCCCTCAATCTGGTTCACTAGTTTGTGAGCCATTCGACTTGCCTTTTGTATGGAGGTAGGCTCGTTTGAACTCACATCCTCCTGAATCCTCTCTGGTAACCCTTTTACAAATGCGTCAATCTTCTCTTCTTCAGCTTCGAACACTCTTGGACACAATAGGCACAACTCTGTGAATCGTCATTCGTATGTGGTAATATCGAATCCTTGCGTTCGTAGTTCTCTAAGCTCTACCTTGAGCTTATTGACCTCGTTTATGGGACGGTACTGCTCGTTCATCAAGTGTTTGAATGCTAACTACGATAGTGCGTAAGCAGCATCTTGTCCTACCTTCTCGAGATAGGTGTTCCACCATGTTAACGCAGTACCTGTGAAGGTATGCGTAGCGTACTTTACTTTGTCTTCTTCAGTACATTTACTTATGGCAAACACCGATTCGACCTTCTCGGTCCACCGTTTTAATCCGATCGGTCCTTCGATTCCATCGAATTCCAGAGGTTTACAGGCAGTGAATTCTTTGTAGGAGCATCCTACACGATTCCTTGTGGAGTTAGTTCTACTACTAGATCCAGAGTTATTGTTGTTATTTTGCATTGCGGCCTGCACTGCGGCTATGTTTGCTGCAAGGAAAACACGGAAGTATTCCTCGCTCATGTTCAAGTTCTGACGAGTAGTCGTTGTCATTTCTTTCAAAAATAGCCAAAAGAATTAAGTTAATCATATAGAATATTAAGAGTAGTCAATAGTATTTCGTAGCATAATATGAACTTATTTATAAAAGCTTTTTCTTCATATTAGCATTTTTTAAGTTTCCATTCTGGTAGTACCTACACGTTAAGTTCGTACTTAGTAGCTAATATACAATTCAACTACTACAATTTCATATGAAAAACTGATTACAATAAAATTTCGCGTTCAAACTATTATACAAAATATTACAACTTACAATACCGCTATTTTACATATAGCATGAAATATAGTAAACAATAACTTTGATACAAAGCAGTTGCGAAAACAATTCTAGTTTAACGCAAGTCGTTCAGCAAAGACAATAAAGACACGTAATTCATAAGTCCAGAAGCAAGTCATGCATTCGGGTTTTACTAATACTATTTCCCATCCTTGATCTTGTGGAATATAACCGTTGTGGCCGTTGGCTAGGCAGCATGTTGTAATGTCGTCAAAAGGACGGGGGTTACGTTTTAACGACCCGTCCTAATCCATCCGGACGAAGTCCATATCGATTATAAACGATTCACAATAGTTGATTACATCGCGAGGTATTTGACCTCTATATGATATATTTTACAAACATTGCATTCGTTTTTAAAAGACAAACTTTCTTTTCATCAAAAGTTGACATTATGCATACCATTTCATAATACATCCAACCATATTTGACTTAATAATAATCTTGATGAACTCAATGACTCGAATGCAACGTCTTTCGAAATATGCCATGAATGACTCCAAATAATATCTCTAAAATGAGCAAATGCACAGCGGAAGATTTCTTGCATACCTGAGAATAAACATATTTTCAAGTGTCAACCAAAAGTTTGGTGAGTTCATTAGTTTAACATAAATAATCATTTCCATCATTTCAATAGACCACAAGATTTCATATTTCCATTTCTCATAAACATACATCCCATGCATAGAGACAAAAATATCATTCATATGGATTGAACACCTGGTAACCGACATTCACAAAATGCATATAAGAATATCCCCATCATTCAGGATCCTTCTTCAGACATGATATAAATTTCGAAGTACTAAAGCATCCGGTACTTTGGATGGGGCTTGTTGGGCCCGATAGATCTATCTTTAGAGTTCGCGTCAATTAGGGTGTCTGTTCCCTAATTCTTAGATTACCATACTAAAAAGGGGCATATTCGATTTCGATAATTCAACCATATAATGTAGTTTTGATTACTTGTGTCTATTTCGTAAAACATTTATAAAAATTGTGCATGTATTCTCAGCCCAAAAATATAAAGGGTAAAAATACAAATGAAACTCACCTAATGTATTTTGTAGTAAAAATACATATGACTATATTGAACAACTGAACAATGCAGGGTTGGCCTCGGATTCACGAACCTATATCATTTGTGTATTTTTTAATACATATAATCGTAATCAAATAATTTATATGTTATTATTAGTAATGTAGTTGTTATATATATATATATATATATATATATATATATATATATATATATATATATATATATATATATATATATATATATATATATATATATGTAATAATTTATTAATTTTCATTTTATGAATTTTCATTTTACATATAAGAATATTATTATAGTTAAGTTATGAAATTTTAAATATATTTTTGTATATATAATCTTTATATACTTATAACTTTAACATCGTCATTAAAACTTTAGTAATAATGATGTAGGTAATACTGATAATAATAATATTAACAATAATAACCATACTTATACTTATAATAATAATAAGAATAACGTTAATAACAGAAATTTTAAATGAAAAGAAAAGTTTAACATTTGTGATAATGAAAATAATACTTTTGTTAATATTTCTTAATACCTAATAACAATAACAATCTTTTTATTAACTATGATATTAATAATAATACAACTTAATACTAATACTATTAATGGTAATAATATTAGTAATCTTACTATTAATTCTAATAATAACCATAATTGTAATTATAAGTATGTTAATTATAATAAATGGTGACTAATACATATATTAATAATAAAAATAACAAAAATAACTAGTATTCATTAATTAATATTAAAAATACTTATAATAATAACATAAATTGATAATAATAACAACATTCATAATAATAATAATAACAATAAAAATAATATTAATAATAATAAAAATGAAAGATAAATAGTTATACCCTTTGAAAGCTTGTTATAAAAAAATGCACCAAACGGGACTCGAACCCGTGACCTCTCGAATACCCGAACACCATTCTATCCACTCCTTTATTCCTGCCTTTCTTATTTTTATACGAATCAATTGTTTTTAAAACGTTATCTATCTGTTTTCCTAGTTCATCTTCTCCAATTAATCTCAACCAGAGATTAAACTAGTTTAAATCGCCCCATCAGTAATTTAGATATTTTAAGGCAATCACACATAATCAAAATCAGATGTTTGTATTAAAAAGAAAACAAAAAAAAAAATTTAGAGCTGCTACAGCAGTCGCGACCCCAAAAACAAAACAGAAATCTTGATTTCGAATTAGAGGTCGTTTCAGGTAATATTTACAACATGAATTGTGTTGTAAATGGTTTATAGAAACTTTATGATTTATCAATTTACCCAGAAACATCAAAACAATTTCAGATTTTACCAAGAACAAACTTGTTTACTTTTTAAAGTAAATGTTTGACTCGCAAATTCATGATCGATATCAAGATTTGTAAATTAATATTTTGCAGAAAGATTGAGTAGTGTATTCCTAACAAATCCTCACTTACACATTTTAAATTTTGATTCGGTTCTAAAGGTTTTGAAAAAATGAAACACGAACAGAGTGATATAACCGGCTCAGCTTTTTCTGTTAAAAAATTCGACTTTTCTTTGTGAATTGGGTTGTGTCTGAGTAATTTAAGGAATTGGTAATACTAAAACTCAAACTGTAATGGTTTGTAGTGATTAATTGATTTGTTATATACAGTGTAATCAAGTACGGATTATTTATAAAAAATTAAAAGGTGATTTTAATCCTTAACAGATTTTGGATCGGTTTAGCTGTAAAGGAATTAATTGATAGATAAATACAAGAATTGGAAATAGTTTGAAAGGGATTTTAAATCAATATGTTTCCTTATGAGCATATAGTCTTATTTATAAGTGTATCCATAATTATATATATAATTTATGTATATATTGAATTGTATTATATATATATATATATATATATATATATATATATATATATATATATATATATATATATATATATATATATATATATATATATATATATATATATATATATATATATATATATCTTATATTTATACATATATATACTGTAATTATATTTATCTATATGTCTGTATATATATATATATCTTCGTATGTATTTCTATATATCAGTTTATCTGAAAATTTTATATATCAATATATATTTATTTTACATTTTAAGGAAACATAAAAATCATAAATGATACAAACATTAATATTTAACTTAAATATTAATTTTAACAACACAACTAGTAATATTAATAATAAAGATAGTTTTAATATCATAATAATAATAATAGTAAGAATAATGGATTTAACAATTTTTAAATAATAATTTAGTAATCAAGTTAATAATAGTAATCTTTAATGAAGATGGTAATAATAATATTTAATAATAATACAAGTATTAATTTAGATACAACAAGTCACATGTATCGAATTTCATATTAGAAACAATAATATTAATAAAACTGATGTTAATATTAATTAATATTAATGTTGATAATACTAATGAATGTAATTATATTAATAACAATTTATATTATAACTTATAACATATAATAAATTACGTATCATTAAATAATTATATCTATCATACATATAATATTTATATCTTTTATGTGTAATCCAATATATATATATCATAATAGTTATTTATAGAATTCATACATTTTTATGTGTAGCTTTATTTTAATAACCAATTTATTATTTTGTATATTATTTTTCATAATAAATCTTACGAATCTATTGTACTTTATTATTTATATTTAATCTATATACTTTTATTTATTTGAATATATATATATATTTATTTACAAACAATTGTTCGTGAATCGTCGGGCATGGTCAAAGGTTACATGAATCCATCTAAACAGTTCAAAATTTTTGTGACTCAACATTACAGACTTTGCTTATCGTGTCGAAATCATATAAGATTAGGTTTAAATTTGGTCGGAAATTCCCGAGTCATCACAGTACCTACCCGTTAAAGAAATTTCGTCCCGAAATTTGAGTGAGGTGGTCATGGCTAACAATAAAAATGTTTTCATGACGAATGTGAGTTGATAAATTGAGTTTTATCATCATTGAGTAATATGGATAAAAATAATTCGATTATTCGAAGAGTACTAATGAAGCTTTCACCAAAGAATGAAATAGGAAAGTAAAGATTCATCTTAACTTTTGACAGAGTCAGGGTTGAATTTAGAAAATAAGGTGTGTCTTAACTTCTGACATTGCCTTGATTGAATTCCGGAAATTAAGGGATTTAAAGAAAATCTTCGAAATCTAAAAGATTTGATTCTTCGGCGAGTAAGGAAATTAAGATCTCTATAATTAAATACGGTGATCTGCCTTGATTACTCTGTCTGATATTTCCATTATAAATTAAGCTCTTCCGTTCGATTATTCTCACCATTCCTATACTTTCTTTCTTAGTTCATACATCAAAAGATTGTGAAAATGCTTAAATCCATTTCTAACCCTTGATATCTTTCTAATATCATTTCTGTCATCCTTCTTTTCAATCTTCCATCAGAAAAATCTGTTTACTTCTATTATTACCTTGGGGTGATACTATTCTTAATTCCACCGTGTCTTTATATTGCTATACGTATTAATATCCACAGTTTGTAACTTCCGTGTTGTTATTGGGCTTTATATTTTGTCTTATATTTTGAAGCTCTTTGCCTTTTTATTATCCTCCTGACCTCTAGTAAAGCGAGTAACGGTCCAGAATTCGTAAGTATGGAATTTCGGATAAACATCACGTTCTAAATATGAATGAATGTATTAGCACGATTTGATTGGTCAAATTACCAGAATCACTGAGAATAGAACTATCAAGAATATACTTTCTTGATATGTTCAGAAGTTAAGCAGTATGAAAGAGTTATGTAACATGGCACGTGATGACGTTAGGATCTGTGAATCATCACGTCCCATTAGAAACTTAGCATGACTTATTGTAATATAATCACGTTGATCAAGTGTCATTATATTATACTAACCCATGCATCAGTTCCCAATACTACTTCAAAAACATTCATATTTTAAGCTCGAAATTTTACAGAATATAGAAACTAACAGTTTCTATATGATGTAACACTGATAGCACGAAGAGATTATTGATTTCAGATAAGAATAGTTATGAAGATATCTTCATAAATATGTAGGATATTTGTAATGAAAGATACGATAATATCTTTGAATATCTAAGATCAGAGGATGATGGAAACTATTGTCCGCGAGGGTTAGAGTAAGGAGTAAGATATTCACTAAAGACTTCAGCAGGCATTGAATCATTTGGATTCTTTGAAGTCAAACTTATTCTTTGTGATTTGTCCACGGCTTCCTTCATAGTTTCGTATAATCCACTTTTCGGTACTAAATTTTTCTATTGAATGTTTCCAATACTCCATTCTTTATCATCAAATTTTTGACAGTTAAGGTCGTTTACGGTTGTCTACGGTTTCTGCTGCGTCATTCAGCTTTCTCAAAATTTGAAGTATTGATTCGTAGACTGGGTGTTTTTCAGAATTTCAGAATGGAAGGTCATAGTTCTAAGAGATAAATGTTATATGGATACATATAACTGTTGATGTGGAAACGTTGAGAGACTCAAATTACAGATTTGCTTATTCCCGGTAATTGGTATGGCAATTTTTGTTACATGGTATAGATGTATACATGATGGGGTTTCAATGAATATAATGATTTTTCGGAAAGTCCAAATTCATTGAAGTTGCTGGTAATTTTACTGCTAATGTGGTGGAATATAAACGGTTCCCCGGTAATGATGACAACAGGCAAACTTATATATCGAGGTTATAATAAGGCTAATTTGAATGGAAGTCAAAGTTGATTTGCTGAAGCTATGACAAAATTGGCTAATTGGAAAAAGAGTTAAAATGTTATTTTCGGTAATAACAATGCCAAAGGAGCTAGAACAGACACGTGTTAAACGTTTACACAGGTTCCGAGTGTTTTCAGGTGCATAACTATATGCATCAATCTCTTCTTTCGTAGTTGAAATGCGGTTGATTCATTCTCTGGATTGAGGTGTTTTTAAGAATCATGAAGGGTTTGTACGCACATTGTAATCGTCAAGATACAATTGAGGTTTAAGATGAAATCAAGTGGAAAACTTGAAGAATTGTTTAGTTTCATATGTTATAATCAATATTTTAATTCATTTTAATTGTTCAATGTTATTAGTCCACAGTTGATATTCCATAATTAACAATTCAATAATTCATATATAGTTTAATATATAATATTCGAATTAATTAATACATATCGTGACCCGTGTACATGTCTCAGACTCGATCATTACTACATATAGAGTGTCTATGGTTATTCCAAATAATATATATAGATGCGTCGATATGATATGTCAAAACCTTGTATACGTGTCCCGATATTTAAAATGCGTAAAAATAAATAACAGAAATTAAATGACGATAAATAAAGTGTGTAAAGTACATAATAGAAATTAAATGACGATAAATAAAATTGTGAGAATGTAAATTGCGATAAATAAATTACGATAATTAAAATGTAATACAGAATTAACAGTTAGCTAGGAACAGTTAGCTAGGAACAGTTAGCGTGGATTCTTAATAAAATTTCTCATAGTTAATTTGTCTGTTTCTAATAAATTTTATTTTGTCAAATGTTTTCTTCATTATGCCACTTGTTGGATTCTGATAGGTCAAAATCCAAATATGAAATTGGATGAAAATGGTTATTCTGTGGTAAACGGATTTGTATAACGGTGGATGTAAGCAGGATAGTAAACGACTGTTGAATCAGCTTTGAAGAATGTACAGTGTAACTTATTAATGTGAATCTTAAATATTCCTCGGGTATTACCTACCCGTTAAAATATTTTTATCATTAACAATTTGTACAAAAGGAATTTTTTTTTTTTTAATTTACAATCTTTATGAAAACATATATACATATATATTTTCTTCAGATGTAATCATGGATTTAATGAGTCAATGTGATATTAAACTCATCAGATTTACAGCTATAACTAAGGTACATAATCTCTAAAACATTAAAGATTACATAATTGCCATGAAGGACGAAGATAGTTTATGTAGAACGATTCGTAGAATGATGATTATATTCGAGGTACAGAATGAGATGTTGAGGCATGGATTGTTGATAGTACTGCTGATGTTACTGTTGGTACTGTTGGTGCCGGCGATGTTGCTGAAGCTGGTAGATTTTGCACCATATTCTCCAAATTGATTACTCGAGCGCGAAGTTTGCTAACTTCTTCTATTATTCCGGGATGATTGTCAGTCGGAACGAGCGGATGAAAAAAACAAATTTAGAATTTTAGATAGTACATAATCATAGCGAGATATTCAGGAAATGATGGTGAAAATGGTGTTTCAGATTGGTTTGTCGGTAAGTGCTTCAGATTCTTTGCTAAGAGTGCAGGTTGATGGGTGGAAAGAATCGCTTTCTACTCATCTCCATTAATTAAGTCGACTATGAACCCATCAGATGAATTAAGGATGGATGATTGGTTGATTCATTCTTGTGACGCTATTTTCGGAGCTTAGGTGAATATCCATGTCGGAATAGCTGTCGGAATAACTATCGGAATAGCTATCGAAATCTGAGGGACTCGGACTGGTTGCAGGATTCATCTCGTACGATCAGATGAAGGATTTTCGATAAGAAATAGATTATAGGATGTAGATTAGTACCATGTAATACATAATTTACATATGCATATAATACTAAAAATCCATAAATTACGGAGGAATCTACGGAAGCTGTCAGACAAAGATAACAATAACAGATACGCTAAGATATGAATTTATCTATACACTGTCTATGCAATAGAGGCAGTAAGACGTGTCTAGACTTTAAGGATGATAAGCAAATAATTTTTCGACACTAAATGATAAGCAAAACTTTTGACATGCAGACACGGTCGAAGTCCAGACTCACTAATGCATCCTAACGACTTATCAGTTATACACACTAATGTAGACCTGGTTCGCTAAGACCACCGCTCTGATACCAACTTTAACGACCCGTCCTAATCCATCCGGACGAAGTCCATATCGATTATAAATGATTTACAATAGTTGATTACATCGCGAGGTATTTGACCTCTATATGATACATTTTACAAACATTGCATTCGTTTTTAAAAAACAAACTTTCTTTTCATCAAAAGTTGACATTATGCATACCATTTCATAATACATCCAACCATATTTGACTTAATAATAATCTTGATGAACTCAATGACTCGAATGCAACGTCTTTCGAAATATGCCATTATTGACTACAAATAATATCTATAAAATGAGCAAATGCACATCGGAAGATTTCTTGCATACCTGAGAATAAACATGCTTTCAAGTGTCAACCGAAAGGTTGGTGAGTTCATTAGTTTAACATAAATAATCATTTCCATCATTTTAATAGACCACAAGATTTCATATTTCCATTTCTCATAAACATACGTCCCATGCATAGAGACAAAAATATCATTCATATGGATTGAACACCTGGTAACCGACATTCACAAAATGCATATAAGAATATCCCCATCATTCCGGGATCCTCCTTCGAACATGATTTAAATTTCGAAGTACTAAAGCATCTGGTACTTTGGATGGGGCTTGTTGGGCCCGATAGATCTATCTTTAGAGTTCACGTCAATTAGGGTGTCTGTTCCCTAATTCTTAGATTACCAGACTAAAAAGGGGCATATTCAATTTCGATAATTCAACCATATAATGTAGTTTCGATTACTTGTGTCTATTTCGTAAAACATTTATAAAAATTGCGCATGTATTCTCAGCCCAAAAATATAAAGGGTAAAAAGGCAAATGAAACTCACCTAATGTATTTTGTAGTAAAAATACATATGACTATATTGAACAACTGAACAATGCAGGGTTGGCCTCGGATTCACGAACCTATATCATTTGTGTATTTGTTAATACATATAATCGTAATCAAATAATTTATATGTTATTATTAGTAATGTAGTTGTTATATATATATATATATATATATATATATATATATATATATATATATACATATATATATATGTATATATATGTATATATATATATACATGTATATATATATATATATGTATATATATATGTATATATATGTATATATATATATGTATATGTATATATATATATATATATATATATATATATATATATATATATATATATATATATATATATATATATATATATATATATGTAATAATTTATTAAGTTTCATTTTATGAATTTTCATTTTACATATAAGAATATTATTATAGTTAAGTTATGAAATTTTAAATATATTTTTGTATATATAATCTTTATATACTTATAACTTTAACATCGTCATTAAAACTTTAGTAATAATGATATAGGTAATACCGATATTAATAATATTAACAATAATAACCATACTTATACTTATAATAATAATAAGAATAATGTTAATAACAGAAATTTTAAATGAAAAGAAAAGTTTAACATTGGTGATAATGAAAATAATACTTTTGTTAATATTTCTTAATACCTAATAACAATAACAATCTTTTTATTAACTATGATATTAATAATAATACAACTTAATACTAATACTATTAATGGTAATAATATTAGTAATCTCACTATTAATTCTAATAATAACTATAATTGTAATTATAAGTATGTTAATTATAATAAATGGTGACTAATACATATATTCATAATAAAAATAACAAAAATAACTAGTATTCATTAATTAATATTAATAATACTTATAATAATAACATAAATTGATAATAATAACAACATTCATAATAATAATAATAATAACAATAAAAATAATATTAATAATAATAAAAATGAAAGATAAATAGTTATACCCTTTGAAAGCTTGTTATAAAAAAATGCACCAAACGGGACTCGAACCCGTGACCTCTCGAATACCCGAACACCATTCTATCCACTCCTCCATTCCTGCCTTTCTGGTTTTTATACGAATCAATTGTTTTTAAAAAGTTATCTATCTGTTTTCCTAGTTCATCTTCTCCAATTAATCTCAACCAGAGATTAAACTAGTTTAAATCGCCCCATCAATAATTTAGATATTTTAAGGCAATCACACATAATCAAAATCAGATGTTTGTATTAAAAAGAAAACAAAAAAAAATATTTAGAGCTGCTACAGCAGTCGCGACCCCAAAAACAAAACAGAAATCTTGATTTCGAATTAGAGGTCGTTTCAGGTAATATTTACAACATGAATTGTGTTGTAAATGGTTTATAGAAACTTTATGATTTATCAATTTACCCAGAAACATCAAAACAATTTTAGATTTTACCAAGAACAAACTTGTTGACTTTTTAAAGTAAATGTTTGACTCGCAAATTCATGATCGATATCAAGATTTGTAAATTAATATTTTGCAGAAAGATTGAGTAGTGTATTCCTAACAAATCCTCACTTACACATTTCGATTTTTGATTCGATTCTAAAGGTTTTGAAAAAATGAAACACGAACAGAGTGATATAATCGGCTCAGCTTTTTCTTTTAAAAAAATTCGACTTTTCTTTGTGAATTGGGTTGTGTCTGAGTAATTTAAGGAATTGGTAATACTAAAACTCAAACTGTAATGGTTTATAGTGATTAATTGATTCGTCATATACAGTGTAATCAAGTACGGATTATTTATAAAAAATTAAAAGGTGATTTTAACCCTTAACAGATTTTGGATCGGTTTAGCTGTAAAGGAATTAATTGATAGATAAATACAAGATTTGGAAATAGTTTGAAAGGGATTTTAAATCGATATGTTTCCTTATGAGCATATAGTCTTATTTATAAGTGTATCCATAATTATATATATATAATTTATGTATATATTGAATTGTATTATATATATATATATATATATATATATATATATATATATATATATATATATATATATATATATATATATATATATATATATATATATATATATATATATATATTGTATTTATACATATATATACCGTAATTATATTTATCTATATGTCTGTATATATATATATATCTTCGTATGTATTTCTATATATCAGTTTATCTGAAAATTTTATATATCAATATATATTTATTTTACATTTTAAGGAAACATAAAAATCATAAATGATACAAACATTAATATTTAACTTAAATATTAATTTTAACAACACAACTAGTAATATTAATAATAAAGATAGTTTTAATATCATAATAATAATAATAGTAAGAATAATGGATTTAACAATTTTTAAATGATAATTTAGTAATCAACTTAATAATAGTAATCTTTAATGAAGATGGTAATAATAATATTTAATAATAATACAAGTATTAATTTAGATACAACAAGTCACATGTATCGAATTTCATATTAGAAACAATAATATTAATAATACTGATGTTAATATTAATTAATATTAATGTTGATAATACTAATGAATGTAATTATATTAATAACAATTTATATTATAACTTATAACATATAATAAATTACGTATCATTAAATAATTATATCTATCGTACATATAATATTTATATCTTTTATGTGTAATCCAATATATATATCATAATAGTTATTTATAGAATTCATACATTTTTATGTGTAGCTTTATTTTAATAACCAATTTATTATTTTGTATATTATTTTTCATAATAAATCTTACGGATCTATTGTACTTTATTATTTATATTTAATCTATATACTTTTATTTATTTGAATATATATATATATTTATTTACAAACAATTGTTCGTGAATCGTCGGGCATGGTCAAAGGTTACATGAATCCATCTAAACAGTTCAAAATTTTTGTGACTCAACATTACAGACTTTGCTTATCATGTCGAAATCATATAAGATTAGGTTTAAATTTTGTCAGAAATTCCCGGGTCATCACATACGTAATGCCCAACAGCTCCGTAATAATCTAAAAACCTTATTTCTCACCCCAACTACTAAATCTGTCACTTGTGGGAATGTTTTATTTAGAAGTTGCAATCCGATGTTCTTTTTCTCAATTTAATGAGAAGCGAACATCACAATCCCGTAAACATAACATACTTCTTTAAGTTGCATGTTTGAGGCTTCTTCTAAAGAACGATGTCCTATGTTGGGATATGTGGAATGAAAATAGGCTCTCAACCCGTAGCGAAAAATTGCATTAAGGTTTCCCGCACACAAAGCCTTAAAGAAAACACGACGTAACTTAAGGTCTCCCCAATGTGATATACTCCATCTATTGAAGGAAAGCCTTTTATAAACTAAGGCATGCCTGGAACGTCTTTCAAATGTTCTACAGACTAATCTCATCATAAACAATTGAGCCGGTGACTCCTGACCAACTCTAGAAAAGATTTCATCAATCATATCCCCTAGTAGGTCTTCCAAAATATTCGGTTGTCTATTCTTAACGTCCATTTAGTATTTTTATACTGTAAAATAGACGAAGATTAGATTCATAAAAGATAATTAACAAACAATACAAGCAATTTTTACATATAACATAAAAGTACAAGCACACTACAATACATATATTACATAACATGATTACAACTCTTTATTCTGACTCTCTTGTTTCTTCCTCCTCGGACTTGGTTCGTTTTGCTAATTTCTTAGGGATACATGGTGCTCCTCTAATACGAGCCGTTGTTTTCACAAATGGTTTAGAAAAACCTGGTGGTTTAGATGTTCCCGGGTTATAGATAAAATTTAAGAAATACGGGTGTTTACGATATATACCATCGGGATACTTCATGTTAACATAGAGTTCATCGGTTTTGGACTCAGGTTTTTCTATTTTGATAGTTTTTCCCTTATTATTTTCTTTTGCCTTATTAAATTGAGCCGGGGTAATTTCTATAACATCATCGGAATCCTCGTTGAGATTCAATTCATCGGAAAATTGGTAATCTTCCCAATATTTTTCCTCCTCGGCGGAGACACCACAAACCATTTTTAATTTTGGTCCATTAATTGATGATTTTCTTTTATTTATCTGTTTTTCTGTTGTTCCTAATATTTCCTCCTCCGGAACCTCTTCTTCCGGTTCCTCTTCTTCCGGTTCCTCTTCTTCCGGTTCTTCTTCTTCTTCCGAATTTTGTGAATCTTCCCACAATTCATTCGACTCTTCATTATTATTAGGTGAGTCGATAGAATTTGTACTAGAAGTAGACATCTATCATACAATATCAAGCACGTTAAGAGATTAATATATCACATAATATTTACATGTAAAAATATATAGTTTCCAACAAAAGTGTTAAGCAATCGTTTTTCAAGTAAACACGGTCGAAGTCCAGACTCACTAATGCATCCTAACAAACTCGGTTAGACACACTAATGCAAATTTCTGGTTCTCTAAGACCAATGCTCGGATACCAACTGAAATATCCCGTTCATATCGATTATAAACATTTCATATTAATTGGTTTCGTTGCGAGGTTTTGACCTCTATATGAGACGTTTTTCAAAGACTGCATTCGTTTTTAAAACAAACCGTAACCTTTATTTTATCGATAAAGGTTTAATAGACATAACATGGATTATCAAGTAATGATAATCAAAAATACATTTTTACACACAACCATTACATAATGGCTTACAATAATATTATACATCAATTTATTTTCCGAATGCAGTTTTTAAACATTATCATACAAGCATGCTGACTCCATTTCTTGTCTTTAATTAGCATGCAACAGCGGAAGCTCTTAATAATCACCTGAGAATAAACATGCTTAAAACGTCAACAAAAATGTTTGTGAGTTATAGGTTTAACCTATATATTTATCAAATCGTAATAATAGACCACAAGATTTTCATATTTCCATTTCTCATAAACATCATGCATGCAAATAGCAATCTGCATAAAAATCATTCATATGGTGAATACCTGGTAACCTACATTAACAAGATGCATATAGAATATCCCCATCATTCCGGGACAACCTTCGGATATGATAATTTCGAAGTACTAAAGCATCCGGTACTTTTGATGGGGTTTGTTGAGCCCAATAGATCTACCTTTAGGATGCGCGTCAATTAGGGTGTCTGTTCCCTAATTCTTAGATTACCAGAATAAAAAGGGGCATATTCGATTTAATAATCCAACCATAGAATGTAGTTTTACGTACTTGTGTCTATTTTGTAAAACATTTAAAAAAAACTGCATGTATTCTCATCCTAAAAATATTAGATTTTAAAAGTCGGACTATAACTCACTTTCACGTATTTTCACTTCGTCAGAAACTAAGACTTGGCCACGGGTCGATTCACGAACCTATAACATATATATACATATATCAAAGTATCATAGAAATATATTCATACCATATTTTATTACGTTTTAACGATTTAAGTTTGTTAAGTTAACAGTCCAACGTTAGTAGTCCACAATTAGTTGTCCACAGTTAGTAGTACAGAAATAAATCGATATATATTATCTCGAATCAATCCACGACCCAGTGTATAAAAGTCTCAAATTCGATCACAACTCAAGGTATATATATTATTTTGGAATCAACCTCAATCCTGTATAGCTAACTCGAGCATTAACGCATATAGAGTGTCTATGGTTATTCCAAATAATATATATACATGACGTCGATATGATGTGTGAAAACATTGTATACGTTTCCATGGTCTATCAAGATTACATAATATATGTTAGAATACATGTATAATACAATAAAAGTTAGTTAAGTTATGGTTAGTATAGATTTGTTACAAAGTTTCACGTAGCTAAAACAAGCAAAAATATCCAATTTTGTTTTACCCATAATTTCTTCTTTTTAAATCCGTTTTGAGTGAATCAAATTGCTATGGTTTCATATTGAACCAAAGATTACTAATCTAAACAGAAAAAGTATAGGTTTATAGTCAGAAATATAAGTTATAAGTCATTTTTGTAAGAGGTAGTCATTTCAGTCGAAAGAACGACGTCTATATGACCATTTTGAAAAACATACTTCCACTTTGAGTTTAACCATGATTTTTGGATATAGTTTCATGTTCATAATAAAAATTATTTTCCCAGAAGAACAACTTTTAAATCAAAGTTTTTCATAGTTTTTAATTATCTAACCCAAAACAGCCCCCGGTTTCACTACGACGGCGTATGTCCGGTGTTACGGTGTTCTTCGTGTTTTCAGGTTTTAAATCATTAAGTTAGCATATCATATAGATATATAACATGTGTTTAGTTGATTTTAAAAGTTAAGTTAGAAGGATTAACTTTGTTTGCGAACAAGTTTAGAATTAACTAAACTATGTTCTAGTTATTACAAGTTTAAATCTTCGAATAAGATAGTTATATATATATATATATATATATATATATATATATATATATATATATATATATATATATATATATATATATATATATATATATATATGAATCCAATGATGTTATGAACATCGTTACTACCTCAAGTATAGTAGGTAAACCTACTGGAATGATGAGAAAATAACTTGAGCTTCAAAGGATCTTTGATGGCTTGGAAATTCTTGAAGCAAAATCATGACACTAAAACAAGTTCAAGTAAGATTGCTACCCGAATTAAGATAGTTATGTTTATAAATTTTTAATTAAAACTTATATATAGTTATTACCTTGATTTAGAAAGAACACCTACTGATATAAATGAATATTTCTTGAGGTTGGATGATCACTTGAAATGGATTTTCAAGGTTGGAAGTAATCTAGCAAACTTGGAAGTGTTCTTGAATGTTTATGTTGTATGTTGATTTATGTTTGGATTTTTGAGCTAGATTGAGCTAGATTTTGATGGAGATGATGAACACCACTTAGAACATCAAGAGGAAACTAGAGAGAGATGTGTTTAATGCATGGAAGTTGGATGAAAATGTGTTTGTGTGTGTATAGGTTCACGTGAATGGATGAGTCAAATATAGGCTCCATTAGTTTGATTTTTAGTGTAATCATTCATGCTAGTTGCCAAATGTTGGTTCCCACATATTTGATGACTCATTAAGGGCTGCTAAGAGATGATCATTGAAGTGTATATACCAATAGTATATACATTTAGAAGTTGTGTATTGTACGAGTATGAATACGGATTGAATACGAGTAAATAGTGTTTACTGTAGTAAATAGTTTTACTGTAGCAAAGCGAAAATTTACTGTAGCAAATAGTGGTCCACTGTAGCAAATAGTGTTTTACTGTAGCAAATGTAGCAAATAGTATTTTACCGCAGCAAAGCGAAAATTTACTGTAGCAAATAGTGTTTTACTGTAGTAAATAGTGTTTTACTTGTACATCTTTGATTTAATTGTATTTCTTCTAATATATATATATATATATATATATATATATATATATATATATATATAAAATAAAAACTTACATCATAAAAAAAAAATAAAACGATTATATAATTATCACAAGTTATGACGTTCGTGAATCATCAGGCAAATGGGGTGGTCAATTGTCTACATAAACTCATTTCAATTAATCAAGTCTTAACAAATTTGATTGCTTAACATATTGGAAACATTTAATCATGTAAATATAGATCTCATATAATATATAATCATGGAAAAGTTCGGGTCACTACACAAACCATGCTCAAGTGTTGTTTAGATTAAAACTATAATTTTTTTACGGGTCGAACATGTATTACATTTGATTAAGGGCCTTTATGCCTTATTTGTAAACATTAAACTTGTGATATTGTTTTAATGGGTTGAATGGGACGTTTCACGCTATGAAACCATCTAATCGGGGCGTTAATGGATTATTTATAAAAAAAAAAAAAAATTGGTCGCGTTAAATACGGGTTGGGTTGTTTCATCACAATTTTTGTTCGAATATCAAATTTTTGTTCGTCCTTGTTTTTTTTTTTTTTTTTTGTTCGACTTTCTCCATTTTTGCTCGACTATCGTGATTTTTGCTCGTCCGTGTCCTATTTTTTGCTCGAATAATATGGACTTTTTTGCTCGAATTTCCCATTTTTGCTCGAAGTTCAGTGTATTTTTGAGTTCTCAGGGTTCTCACACAAAAAAAGTTCTCATGTGATCCCTCTACTATATATATATATATATATATATATATATATATATATATATATATATAGTCAAAAGTTCAAACGAGAACCACAAAAAGGGCGAGAACTACGAGAACTTTTAATTTACAAAGATTTTTACATGTGAGTAGATTGAACCACTCATAAATGTTGATGGGGAGTAAAAATGAACATAAAATAGTTTGAAAAAACTTATCTTTTACCTATATAATTAAATATATAGTTTCTCGTTCACATGTGCATATCTGTTTGTGATACATGTGAACATTTCTTATAATTAACAATTTAACATGTAATTTGTGGTAATGAACATATGTTTGTTAATGATAATGATCATTAGTTAACATTTGCATGTAATTTGTTGCATTTAAATACATAAAAACTATGAAATCAAAAAGTTCTCGCAGTTCTCGCTCTTTTTGTGGTTCTCGTTTGAGCCTGCCCCTATATACATATATATATATATATATATATATATATATATATATATATATATATATATATATATATATATATATATATATATAAGTTAAAACTGACGTGTCATCACCTAATTAAAAGATCTCTTGGAACTCTAAACTCGGTCGATAATTGTAGACATTTAGTTACTAACACCATTCAAAACCACCTTTAAAATTGAAAAGAAGTTTTAAAATTCGTCAACATCACGGTCTTTTAAACTTAA
The DNA here is from genome assembly GCF_046630445.1 of Rutidosis leptorrhynchoides. NCBI lineage: Eukaryota > Viridiplantae > Streptophyta > Magnoliopsida > Asterales > Asteraceae > Rutidosis > Rutidosis leptorrhynchoides. Next base: position 410,561,899 of record NC_092343.1, read on the forward strand.
AATTACGGGCTCTTAAACTCAAAAGAATTTTTAAATTTTGTCAACACCACAGGCATAGGCGGATTTAAAGTGTAAGAGAGAGGGGGGGGGGGGGGGGGGGGGGGGGTGCCCGTCCTCGCTGGATTTCAAAATTTTAGTGTAAAAATTTTGGATTTTTCGACTTTGCCCCCGGTAGATTTTTGTTTTTTTGCCTCAAAACTTATATATTTTGCCCCAAAACCTTCAAATTTTGTCCAAAATTCTTCAAATTTTGCCTTAAAACCTTCAAATTTTATCCACAAATCTTCAAATTTTGCCTAAAAATTTCAATTTTTTTGCCCCAAAACCTCCATATATTCTCAAAAAAATTGCTATAGTTTTAAAAAAAATTCGCCCCCGGTGGAAAAAAATCCTGGATCCGCCACTGACCACAGGCTCTTAAATTATTCATGTACTTTTCCTATTTTTTTAGTATCGTTATTTAATATTTACATACCAATATAAACTGCAATACATTTTTTGCACGATTTTTTACACACCCATGTAACGCACGGGCTCAAAATCTAGTATATATATATATATATATATATATATATATATATATATATATAGCAAAAATAAAATAATACTCCTTAATAAAAAAAAAAGTAGAAAGTAGAAGTAGATAGAAGGTTGTTTGATTATCTTTTATACTTGTACTAATTAAAGGTCCAATTATTTATATTTATGATTATATCTTTCACTTTCATAAAGTAATTGAATTGGATATTTATTGGTTTACGGGTATCATATCGATCTGTTTATAGTTATAGGGTACGTAGTTGTATGGTCTAAAATTTATACCCAAAATGGCAGTTCTAATTCAACACGCACGTAACACTTAATCACGTACGTATAACGTATATATCATGGATTATACAAACCATTTTGGTTGCCACATAAAAATTATCTGCCCCAAACATACTAATTCATCTTTTAAACACCAATAAGGAAGATATTATATACTCTATAGCAAATATTTTTATGAAACCTAGTGTTTAAAAGCTTCTCAAGATTATAGATTATTACAATCATTCGGATTTAGATAAGATGTTTCTATATCCATAATCATTTTTTCCATTTAGATATGTATATGTAATACATTATATATAAAACAATTCTAAATAATTCGGTATCATGTTTCACATGTTTCACCTTGATTTTCCATATTTGCCCGTATATTTGAATTATTTAAAGTGACAAAATATAGAGTATAATTGAATGAATTGTGTGTCATTATTCATCATATCTATCTATACATTATATAAAGCGCGTGTCAATAATCCTACTTGTCACTACCAGATTTAATTACGGCACATGTAATTACCTCCTTTAATTATGTCACGTGTAACTACCATACTTTTCTCTTGAATAAATTTACCATATTATTTCACTACATCGTATTGTATCCACCAAAGTAGAAATCGTTCTCCATGTCCGTGCACTATCTATGACATGAATTATATAAATGGCATTTATCATATACTTCCTTAATAACCACCTCCATTTAGCTGAGTAGTTACCACTCTATCCTAGGGAAGTCTCGAGTTCGCGCCTCAACTGGGGATTTCATAACGCAATTAGCTTTGCAATTGGTTATGGAGTCCTCTTAAGTTTCTTGCAAATTGTGGGTTGCCTATATTTATCATTGTTTCCTTGGGATATTTTTCTTGGGTGCAATATCCTAAAGTTTTCTCCTAACGGGTATAGGAAGTGAGCAATGGCCTATGATTTCCTGGATATGATCGGGTGGGTGGGTTATGGCCCCCGTCGACCTTAATATCGTCGTTAAAAAACAAATGTACTCCCTTAGTTGTGTGTAATGATAAGTTGCAATGTATCACCCCAAAATTTAAGGTATTAACTAATTATTTTAATTTTTAAAGTTTTATATATATTTTAAGTAAAAAGAAATAAGATAGTTGGAACTAATAAAGGACTTCAGTTGAAAGTTAAAATTAGGACTCTCTTTATCATATTATGATGGGGAAGGACTTAAGTTGCCATTATGCCATAGTTATTTTAAAAAAATAAGTTAGATGGAGCTTCTAGTTCATTTTGTTTAGAGACAAAAATCGAAGAAAGAAGAGAGAGGAAGAGAATAACAATGGTGAAGAAACAAGAATCTTGGATTTTCATAATCTAGTGATTTAAATCTCGTGCAAATCGAAATTTAGGCAATTAAGAGTATATGCACCATAGTGGAAGCAAGGATATCTTCACTTTCATCATCTTCTAGCTCAAATTCGAGTTAGCGTTTCTAAGAGAAATTAAGGTATGACTTGAATACTTGAAATTGGGTAAGGTTTATGTTTAATATGTGTTTAATTCATGTTTTTATGTATGGTTTATGGTTACTACTTGTCAAAATTCGGATTTAGAAGCTATGGCATAAATCAAAGTTGAATTGTTGAAAATACATGAAGTGGGGGTTTGATTTAAAATGGGTTAGTGCTAAAATTCTTGTATGAAGTGAGATTGTATAATGATAAGATGTGTGTTTATGTATGAATGTGATGACCCGTCCTAATCCTCCTGGACGAAGTCTTCAACATTTGGTTCCATTGCGAGGTACTGACTTAAATATGCCATGAATGACTCCATGTAATATGAGCAAATGCACAGCGGAAGATTTCTTTCATACCTGAGAATAAACATGCTTAAAAGTGTCAACCAAAAGGTTGGTGAGTTCATAGGTTTATCATAACAATCATTTCAATATATTAATAGACCACAAGATTTCCGTTTATAAATATATGTATACTCGCAAGTGTATAAAAGTATTCTATAAGCTGTAGGCACCCGGTAACAAGCCTTAACGTTCATGTTTTACCCTCTGAAGTACACCAGATCAGGTGTGTTTAAAATAACCTCGAAGTACTAAAGCATCCCATAGTCAGGATGGGGTTTGTCAGGCCCAATAGATCTATCTTTAGGATTCGCGCCTACCGTTCATAGACAAGTAGTTTAATGTTACCAAGCTAAGGGTATATTTCTGGTTTAAACCCACATAGAATTAGTTTTAGTACTTGTGCCTATTTCGTAAAACATTTCTAAAACAGCGCATGTATTCTCAGCCCAAAAATATAAATATAAAAAGGGAGTAATGAAACTCACCTAATGTATTTTGTAGTAAAAATACATAAGACGACATTGAACAAGTATAGGGTTGATCTCGGATTCACGAACCTATATCATTTATATATATATATTAACACATATAGTGGTAATCGAACAAATTTATATACTTTTAGTGATTTAATTGTTATTTTAATTAGGTGTTTCATTAATAACCTAATTAGTTATATTCATTAATATTTATTATAAAAGTATAAAAAAAATTATGTTATATGTAGTAAATATAGTTTTATATATCTAATAGTTATTCCATAAAATAATATTGATACTAGTATTAATAACAAATATAATAATATAAAATTAGTGATATTAATGTCAAAATAATACTAATAATAGTAAAAATAATGATTTTAATAAAAATGATAATTTTTCTAATAATGATAATAATAATAAAAATGATACTTTTAATAAGAACGATAGTTTTTAATACAAATGATACTAATAATAATAATAATAATAATAGTAATAAATAAATAAATAACTACCTCAAAGAATTAGCCCTTAAAAATAATGCCCAAGTCCGGATTTGAACCCACGACGTCCCGCTAACCCAATAATACCCTTAACCATTCTTCAAATTCCGCTTTCCTGGTAAAAACCTTGATTAATTATATTTAACCCATATATTTAGCTGATCCTATCATCTTCTTCTTTTTAAAAAAAAATGCCACAGTCAGGACTCGAACTCGAGACCTCTCGTTTACCCACACCCACTCAACCATCTAACTGACCCAACTTTTCTGTTTTTATTCCTATCTAATTTCTATACAACCGTATTCTTCTATTTTCTCTTTTCTTCTCTTTCTTCTTAATGATTTCGATCTTTAAACCCGACTTCATCATTCTTATTCTATCATCTATCTTCATGTTCATATATCATCATCTAATACGATCATAACTATTATCGATTAACATAACATCATAACAACAATCACCATCATCTAAGGTATTCGCTAGTCCTCATCTTTATTACTTCTACTCTTCATCATCTATATAATAGTTTAATTAAGAGATATAAACGAGCCTAATAGCAAAACTGAATCTTGGCCCAACAACAAAAATAGGTCCACTAGTCCACAAGAAAAATCAAATGGGTCTCGGCCCACTAATAAAAGTCCCTAACTTGGATTTAAAGCTCAACAGCATGTTTCCAATCAATTATTCGACATGTTTAGTGGGTGTGGGGTTCACCTAGTAATCAAAAACACAACTACATCTACCTCATGATCAATCGTCACAGTTCATTATCACTAACATGTTTTTTTTTATTTGAACCGTAAAAAAAAAACATAATCATAGCATCGGCAGTTCAAGTAGAAAACAGAAACGTAACAGTTTGATGGTGTATTCGTGGGGTTTTAATGGTGGTTGTTTGATGACTTCGAGCAGAAAACAAAATCGAGTAGCAGTGGACTTATGGTAATGGCGGTGTTGAGTTGTTTTTTTTTTTTTCGGACAACAATCAAAACTAGCGGCGACAATTTAATGGTGTCGATTACAAAGTAGTAGTAATAGGAGGTTGTGATTGGAACAGGAAACAGAAGTATTCGTGCAGCAATCAGTAGTCGATGGGTGATTGTTATGGGTTGCATTAGTGACCGAAATGGTGTGTTTTTGGGTCTTTCAGGGTGGTGACGGTTTGGATGATTTTAGGGTAACTCACAATGATTATGGTGGAAGATGGTGAATTATACACGATGAGGTGTTTGTATATATGTATATATAGATAGGGATTGTTTAAGGGTGGCGGTTCATGGTGATCATGGGTGGTGGAGATGGAAGAAGATAATTAAGTTGGGTGGTAGTGTTTGATGGTTGTGGCTCGAAAAGAAAACAAAGAATGATAACGAAGTGTGGTTAGTGGTGGTTCAAGGGAATGAAGATGGTAGCGATGGTGGTCGAAGATGATCATGGTTTTAAGGTGATGATCGAAAGCGTGGTTTAAACAACGACAGGAAAGGATTATAAAAACAGAGAGTTAGATTGTGGAGAATATCAATCTTCTGCATTACATTCCATATGTAATGTATGTATATAATATATTAATGAAAAGGTGAAGAAAAGGAAACAAACTACAAACACAGTAATCACATTATTAAGTCACGGATATACTTTCCTATTGAGAAATAATATCTATGATAAAATATTAATATTTATAATATAATAATAATTATAATAATAATATAAATGAAGAAACGTGTTCCATTAGATTAACAGAATTTATGATTCGTTAATATATATGCCGACAGTTTATCTCGGGTATAAGATCGTGGTCCGTTGTTAATTAGTGGCGGATAAAAGTGTTCAGAAAAATTCCATATTTTTAAATTAACTATATTTATTTATTTTAGTCATTATGGTATAAAATTCAATCATTAATTTGTTAAATAAAAATTACATCAACTGTCCCTCTCATTTATGGGTAAAATATAAAAAGTGTTAAAACTTAACAAATAGTTCATAAATACATTTTTAATAAGCCTAAAAATTATAGAACTCATTTTCGGATCACCATTTATTTTAAAATAATATAAGTTCCTTTTTAATTCATTTACTATCAATTGAATAACAAATGAGCGTTTCCGTCGTTTACTAAATAACTTCGTAATTTCTTATATATATATATATATATATATATATATATATATATATATATATATATATATATATATATATATATATATATATATATTCACTTTTATAATAAATTTGATATATCTTATATTAATTTACCTATTTATTTATAACAAATTGTATATTGTATATAATAGTTTATTAATATTCTTATGCATAATTATTTATATTTACTTATTTATATATATTTATCTATTTACAAATAATGGTTCGTGAATCGTCGGAAATGGTCGAAGTCAAATGTTTTCGTAAAACAAATTCAAAATTTTGAGACTCAGTATTACAGACTTTGCTTATCGTGTCAAAATTAAATAAGAATTAAGTTTAAATTTGGTCGAAAATCTCCGGGTCGTCACAGTACCTACCCGTTAAAGAAATTTCGTCCTGAAATTTGATCGAGGTTGTCATGGCTAACATTAAAAATGTTTTCATGACTCATAGGAGTTGGAATTTAGAGTTTTATCATCATTGAGTAATATGGATAAAATAATTCGATTACTCGATGCGTACGAATGAAGCTATCACGAAATAGTGAAATAAGATAAACAAGTTTTATCATAACTTTTCACTAGTCATGGTTGAATTTTTGGAATTAAAGGTTTTAAAGAAAATCTTGGAGATCTATAAAATCTTATTTCTTCGAGATTTAAGGAAATTAGGATCTCTTTAATTAAATATGATGATCTGCCTCGATTACTCTGTCTGATATTTCCATTATAAATTAAACTCTTCCGTTCCATTATTCTCACCATTCCTATACTTTCTTTCTTAGTTCATACATCCAAAAGATTGTGAAAATGCTTAATCCCGTTCTAATCCTTGATATTTTTCAAATTATCAATTCTGTCATCCTTCCCTTCCATCAGAAAAATCTGTTTACTTCTACTATTACCTTGAGTGATACTATTCTTAATTATACCGTGTCTTTATATTGCTATTCGTATTAATATTCACGGTTTGTAACCTCCGTGTTGTTATTGGGCTTTATATTTTCTCTTATATTTTGGAGCTCTTTGCCTTTTTATTCTCCTCTCGACCTCTAGTAAAGTGAGTGATGGTCCAGAATTTGTAAGTATGGAGTTTCGAATGAACTTAATGTTCAAAGCAGGAAAGAACATAATAGCACGATTTGATTTATCAAATAATCAGAATCATTGAGAATAGAACTATCAAGAATATACTTTCTTGATATGTTCAGAAGTTAAGCAGAATAAAAGAGTTATGTAACATGGCACATAATGACGTTAAAATCTGTGAATCATCGCGTTCCACTAGAAACTCAGCATGACTTACTGTAATATAATCACGTTGGCCAAGCGCCATTATATTATACTAACTCATGCTTCAATTCTCAACACTTCTCCACAATTCATTCATAATTTATACTTAGATTTTACAGAAGTTTCCAATATAATGAAATACAGAAAACATGAAGAGGTAGATAATTTCGGACAAGAATATTTATGAAAATATCCTCAGAAATATCGAAGATATTTATGATCATATTTTGGAATTTCTAAGTTCGAAGGTTGATGAAGAAGAATTTTCCGCAAAATTTTAACATGACTTCAGAGCAAGATATTCTCTAAAGATTTCATCGGATCCAGAATTACCTAGTTCCTTTGAATATAGGGTTTGGTCCTTATCTTTGTCCTTGGTCTCCTTCATGGTTAGCTCAATCTGTTTTTCAGTACCAAATTTTCTATTGAGCGTTCCCAACATTCCATTCTTTATTATCGAACTTTTGGTCGTTTAGACCATTTACTATTTTGATGTTTCCTCTTCATTTAATGCTACCGTATCTGAATCATCGGTTATCAATTCGAGGTGGTTTTAGGAGAATTGTGTTTTTAGATGATTAAACGCTGATGGTAATATGGTGGAATATGAAAGGTTCTCTGGTAACAATGAATGAGCACGCATATATATCAAGGTTATAATAAGGTTGTTTTGAATGAAAAGTCGAAGTTGTCTTGTTGGAGCTGTGACAAAATTTGCTACTTTGAAAGGAATCACCAAGTTATTTTGGGTGATAATAACACTAAATGAATTAGCACAGCTACGTATTAAACGTTTACTCAGTTGCAGAGGGTTTCTCAGGTGCATAACTATATGCATCAATCTTTTCTCCCGTAGATGAAGTGCGGTTGATTCATCCTCTCGATTGAGGTGTTTTCAAGAATCATGAAAGGTTTGAACACAGATTGTAATCGTCAAGATACAAATGAGGTTTAAGATGAGATCAAGTGGCAAACTTGAATAACTATTTAGTTTCATATGTTATAATCAGTATTTTAATTAATTTTAATTGTCCAATATTATTCGTCCACAGTCGATAGTTCACAGTTAACAGTCCAATCATTCATATATAGTTTAATATATAATATTCGAATTAACTAATATGTATCGTGACCCGCGTACATGTCTCAGACTCGATCACAACTCAAACTATATATATTATTGTAGAATCAACCTCAACCCTGTATAGCTAACTCCAGCATTACTGCATATAGAGTGTCTATGGTTATTCCAAATAATATATATAGATGGGTCGATATGATATGTCAAAACCTTGTATACGTATCCCGATATTTAAAGTGCGTAAAAAATAAATAATAGAAATTAAATGACGATAAATAAAGTGCGTAAAGTAAATAACAGAAATTAAATGACGATAAATAAAATTGCGATAATTAAATTGCGATAAATAAAATGTAATCAGTTAGCTATGAACAATTAGCTAGGAACAGTTAGCGTGGATTCTTAACAAAATTTCTCATAGTTAATTTGTTTGTTTCTAACCAATTTTATTTTGTCAAATGTTTTCTTCATTATGCCACTTGTTGGATTCTGATAAATCAAAATCCAAATATGAAATTGGATGAAAATGGTTATTCTGTGATGAACGGATTTGTATATCGGTGGATGTAAGTAGGATAGTATACGACTGTTAAATCAGCTTCGAAGAATGTACAGTGTAACTTATTAATGTGAAATCTGAATATTCCTCGGGTATTACCTACCCGTTAAAATATTTTCACCATTAACAGTTTGTACAAAAGAATTTTTAATTACAATATTTATGAAAATATACTTACATATATATTTTCTTCAGATGTAATCATGGATTTAATGAGTTAACATGATATTAATCTCATTTGATTTACCGTTAGAATTAGAATGGATAATCTCCAAAACTTTAGAGATTACTTAATCGCCATGTCGAACGGGGATAAATGATGTAGAACATCATGTAGAACGATGATTATGCTTGAGGTGCAGAATGAGATGTTGAGGCATGGATTATTGATGATACTGGTGCTGTTGCTGATGGTACTGTTGGTACCGGTGATGTTGTTGAAGCTGGTAAATCTTGCACCATATTCTCCAAATTTATTAATCGAGTGCGAAGCTCGTTGACTTCTTCCATTATTCCAAGATGATTTTCGGTCGGAACGAGCGGATGAATAAGGTTTAGAATTTTAGATAGAATATAATTGTGGCGAGATATTCGGGCAATGAGGGTGAAATTGGTGTTTCGGACTGGTTCGCCGGTAAGTGCTCCAGGTTCTCCGCCAAGAGGTGAATTCGAACTGGTTGAGGGATCCATCTCGTATGATCAGATGAAAGATTTTCAAATATGAAATAGATTATAGGATGTAGATTAGTACCCTGCAATACATGATTTACATATGCATATATAATACTAAAATCCCATAAGTTACTGAGGAATCTACGGAAGCTTTCAGGCAAAGGTAACAATAACAGATACGCTAAGATACGAATTTATCTATACACTGTCTATGCAATAGAGGCAGTAAGACGTGTCTAGACTTTTAGGATGATAAGCAGGTAATTTTCGACACAAAATGATAAGCAAAATTTTTGACAAGCAGACACAGTCGAAGTCCAGACTCACTAATGCATCTTAGCAACTATCAGTTAGACACACTAATGCAAGACCTGGTTCACTACGACCACCGCTCTGATACCACATGTGATGACCCGTCCTAATCCTCCTGGACGAAGTCTTCAACATTTGGTTCCATTGCGAGGTACTGACTTAAATATGCCATGAATGACTCCATGTAATATGAGCAAATGCACAGCGGAAGATTTCTTTCATACCTGAGAATAAACATGCTTAAAAGTGTCAACCAAAAGGTTGGTGAGTTCATAGGTTTATCATAACAATCATTTCAATATATTAATAGACCACAAGATTTCTGTTTATAAATATATGTACACTCGCAAGTGTATAAAAGTATTCTATAAGCTGTAGGCACCCAGTAACAAGCCTTAACGTTCATGTTTTACCCTCTGAAGTACACCAGATCAGGTGTGTTTAAAATAACCTCGAAGTACTAAAGTATCCCATAGTCAGGATGGGGTTTGTCAGGCCCAATAGATCTATCTTTAGGATTTGCGCCTACCGTTCATAGACAAGTAGTTTAATGTTACCAAGCTAAGGATATATTTCTGGTTTAAACCCACATAGAATTAGTTTTAGTACTTGTGCCTATTTCGTAAAACATTTCTAAAACAGCGCATGTATTCTCAGCCCAAAAATATAAATATAAAAAGGGAGTAATGAAACTCACCTAATGTATTTTTTTAGTAAAAATACATATGACGACATTGAACAAGTATAGGGTTGATCTCGGATTCACGAACCTATATCATTTATATATATATTAACACATATAGTGGTAATCGAACAAATTTATATACTTTTAGTGATTTAATTGTTATTTTAATTAGGTGTTTCATTAATAACCTAATTAGTTATATTCATTAATATTTATTATAAAAGTATAAAAAAAATTTATGTTTTATGTAGTAAATATAGTTTTATATATCTAATAGTTATTCGATAAAATAATATTGATACTAGTATTAATAACAAATATAATGATATAAAATTAGTGATATTAATGTCAAAATAATACTAATAATAGTAAAAATAATGATTTTAATAAAAATGATAATTTTTCTAATAATGATAATAATAATAAAAATGATAGTTTTAATAAGAACGATAGTTTTTAATACAAATGATACTAATAATAATAATAATAGTAATAAATAAATAAATAACTACCTCAAAGAAGTAGCCCTTAAAAATAATGCCCAAGTCCGGATTTGAACCCGCGACATCCTGCTAACCCAATAATACCCTTAACCATTCTTCAAATTCCGCTTTCCTGGTTAAAACCCTTGATTAATTATATTTAACCCATATATTTAGCTGATCCTATCATCTTCTTCTTTTTCAAAAAAAATGCCACAGTCAGGACTCGAACTCGAGACCTCTCGTTTACCCACACCCACTCAACCATCTAACTGACCCAACTTTTCTGTTTTTATTCCTATCTAATTTCTATACAACCGTATTCTTCTATTTTCTCTTTTCTTCTTAATGATTGCGATCTTTAAACCCGACTTCATCATTCTTATTCTATCATCTATCTTCATGTTCATATATCATCATCTAATACGATCATAATTATTATCGATTAACATAACATCATAACAACAATCACCATCATCTAAGGTATTCGCTAGTCCTCATCTTTATTACTTATACTCTTCATCATCTATATAATAGTTTAATTAAGAGATATAAACGAGCCCAATAGCAAAACTGAATCTTGGCCCAACAACAAAAATAGGTCCACTAGTCCACAAGAAAAATCAAATGGGTCTCGGCCCACTAATAAAAGTCCCTAACTTGGATTTAAAGCTCAACAGCATGTTTCCAACCAATTATTCGACATGTTTAGTGGGTGTGGGGTTCACCTAGTAATCAAAAACACAACTGCATCTACCTCATGATCAATCGTCACAGTTCATTATCACTAACATGTTTTTTTTTTATTTGAACCGTAAAAAAAAACATAATCATAGCATCAGCAGTTCAAGTAGAAAACAGAAACATAACAGTTTGATGGTGTATTTGTGGGGTTTTAATGGTGGTTGTTTGATGACTTCGAGCAGAAAACAAAATCGAGTAGCCGTGGCCTTAAGGTAATGGCGGTGTTAAGTTGTTTTTTTTTTTCAGACAATAATCAAAACTAGCAGCAACAATTTAATGGTGTCGATTACAAAGTAGTAGTAATAGGAGGTTGTGATCAGAACAGGAAACAGAAGTATTCGTGCAGCAATCAGTAGTCGATGGTTGATTGTTATGGGTTGCATTAGTGACCGAAATGGTGTGTTTTTGGGTCTTTCAGGGTGGTGACGGTTTGGATGATTTTAGGGTAACTCACAATGATTATGGTGGAAGATGGTGAATTATACACGATGAGGTGTTTGTATATATGTATATATAGATAGGGATTGTTTAAGGGTGGCGGTTCATGGTGATCATGGGTGGTGGAGATGGAAGAAGATAATTAAGTTGGGTGGTAGTGTTTGATGGTTGTGGCTCGAAAAGAAAACAAAGAATGATAACGAAGTGTGGTTAGTGGTGGTTCAAGGGAATGAAGATGGTAGCGATGGTGGTCGAAGATGATCATGGTTTTAAGGTGATGATCGAAAGCGTGGTTTAAACAACGACAGGAAAGGATTATAGAAACAGAGAGTTAGATTGTGGAGAATATCAATCTTCTGCATTACATTCCATATGTAATGTATGTATATAATATATTAATGAAAAGGTGAAGAAAAGGAAACAAACTACAAACACAGTAATCACATTATTAAGTCACGGATATATTTTCCTATTGAGAAATAATATCTATGAAAAAATATTAATATTTATAATATAATAATAATATAAATGAAGAAACGTGTTCCATTAGATTAACAGAATTTATGATTCGTTAATATATATGCCGACAGTTTATCTCGGGTATAAGATCGTGGTCCGTTGTTAATTAGTGGCGGATAAAAGTGTTCAGAAAAATTCCATATTTTTAAATTAACTATATTTATTTATTTTAGTCATTATGGTATAAAATTCAATCATTAATTTGTTAAATAAAAATTACATCAACTGTCCCTCTCATTTATGGGTAAAATAAAAAAAGTGTTAAAACTTAACAAATAGTTCATAAATACATTTTTAATAAGCCTAAAAATTATAGAACTCATTTTCGGATCACCGTTTATTTTAAAATAATATAAGTTCCTTTTTAATTCATTTACTATCAATTGAATAACAAATGAGCGTTTCCGTCATTTACTAAATAACTTCGTAATTTCTTATATATATATATATATATATATATATATATATATATATATATATATATATATATATATATATATATATATATATATATATATATATATATATATATATATATATATATATATATATATATATATATTCACTTTTATAATAAATTTAATATATCTTATATTAATTTACCTATTTATTTATAATAAATTGTATATTGTATATAATAGTTTATTAATATTCTTATGCATAATTATTTATATTTACTTATTTATATATATTTATCTATTTACAAATAATGGTTCGTGAATCGTTGGAAATGGTCGAAGTCAAATGATTTCGTAAAACAAATTCAAAATTTTGAGACTCAGTATTACAGACTTTGCTTATCGTGTCAAAATTAAATAAGAATTAAGTTTAAATTTGGTCGAAAATCTCCGGGTCGTCACAATGAACTTGTTAAAGAACAAGTATTATGCAAGAGATGGTGGTTTTTAATGTTGTTAATGGTAAAAATTAGCTAATGCACACAAGGTGTTTGTGTTAATGTCACAATGAAAGTAGAAGTATGATTTTGAAGCTAGTTAACAAATAGAAGTGTTGGTTAGCTAATATTTATGATGAATTTAAACTGTTAAGTAAAAGAAGTATGGAGGGATTAACTCTTATGAGTTAAAGTGTATGTATGTTTAGTTGTTTATAAATGATTTATGGAATAGCGATATTTTGATATGTGCTATTCGGGTACGAGAGATCATGGTAGCTAGTCCATCGTCGCAAGGCGAGTTTCATAGGTAATTTCATATGCTAAATTAATGTGATAATTGTATTTTGTTATTATGATGTGCTGATCATATGCTCATAAATATTATTGTTGAACTAAATAAGTAATTCTATGGTTAATGAATAAGGTGCAGATTTTATTGAAAATTTAATTGGTAAGTTTAAGTAAGATTGTGAATTTGAGAAAGAAACGCTTCTTTGACAAGTTAAGAATTAGCGTGTTATGTGTTGCATGTCTATTGTAATATTTGTTTATTTAGTTGTTTTATTGATGAATGAATATGACAATATTGTTTGAAGATTATTATGTGTAGTTCTAGTATGATACGTGTAAACTTGAGATTAATATAATAAACTATCATTCATTCATTCTTTATTTTCATCGTTATACATAAGCATAAGCTGGATAGATATATATATACATGAGAACACTACACATGTTGCAGCTACTATCTACCAAAGACAATAATAATAAATAGCATGGCTTGCACCGAATACATTAAATGCACCGACTACATTAAATGCGTATCCAACTACCTACATAATCTTACACTCCCCCTCAAGCTGGAGCATAGATATTGATCATGCCCAGCTTGCCACAAAACCGTCGGATACAATTTCCTGGTAATGCTTTGGTGAATATATCGACCAACTGTTCATTACTTTTGATATGAGGTATTCTGATAATCCCTTCTTCTAACTTTTCTCGAGTGAAATGACAGTCAACTTCTATATGTTTAGTTCTTTCATGAAAGACAGGGTTGTTTGCAATATGAATAGCTGCTTTGTTATCACCCCACATGTTCATTGGCTCGGACTGAGCAAAACCAATCTCGCCAAGAATATTACAAATCCATATAAGTTCATAAGTAGTTTGTGCCATAGCTCGATACTCGGATTCCGCACTTGAACAAGATACCACCTTCTGTTTCTTACTTCTCCATGATACAAGATTTCCTCCAACAAAGACACAATAACCTGTTGTAGACCGTTTAGTTGTGGGATCAACATTATAATCAGCATCAGAAAAACCTTCAATGGTGTGATGACCATGATTTTGGTACAAGATACCGCGACCCGGAGTACCTTTCAAGTACTTCAAAATATGAGTGACATCATCCCAATGTGAAGTTCTTGGAGATGATAAAAACTGACTAACAACACTCACGGGAAAGGCAATATCAGGACGAGTGAGAGTTAGATAATTCAATTTGCCGACGATTCTTCTATACTTTTCTGGATTAATGAATAGATCTCCGTCATCAGCCTTCAACTTCATATTCGGTATCATTGGTGCCTCACAAGATTTTGTGTTAATCATACCAGAATCATTAAGAACATCTAAACAATACTTTCTTTGATATAAGAAGATGCCTTTTTTATTTTGAGAGATTTCAATACCAAGAAAATATTTCAAAGGACCAAGATCTTTGGTTTGAAATTGAGTACTTAATAACCTTTTCAACCTGTTAATCCCTTCTTTATCACTCCCGGTAATTATAATATCATCCACATAAACGACAAGTAAAATACACCCAGATTTTGATGAGGCGAAAAATACCGAGTGATCATATGCACTCCTTTTTAGGCCGAAGTCCCTAACTACCGAATTAAACTTTCCGAACCAGGCACGAGGAGATTGTTTCAAACCATATATTGCTTTTCATAATTTGCATACTTTACCAGACTCCCCCTGAGCAACAAACCCAGGTGGTTGCTCCATATAGACATCTTCCTGCAAATTTCCATGTAAAAACGCACTTTTCACATCAAGTTGATAAAGTGTCCACTGATACGTAGCAGCTAAAGAGATGAATAATCTAATAGAAGTGAGTTTAGCAACAGGAGAAAAAGTCTCAGAATAATCCACCCCATATGTTTGAGCATAACCTTTAGCAACTAACCGAGCTTTTAATCGTGCCAGAGAACCATCGGGATTAACCTTAATTGTGAAAACCCACTTACAACCAATAGCCTTCTTTGAAACAGGTAAGTCAACTAATGCCCAAGTGTCATTATGATCAAGTGCTTTCATTTCGTCAAACATAACGGCACGCCATCCAAAATGAGCTAAAGCTTCACCAACAGTTATTGGAATGGAAACAGATTCTAAAGTGGCAACAAAAGAGCGAGAAAATACTGACAATTTATCATAAGAGGCAAAGGAAGCAATAGGATTGTAGTGACCCGAACTTTTCCATGTTTATATATATTAATTGAGATTGATATTTACATGATTAAATGTTTCCAACATGTTAAGCAATTAAACTTGTTAAGACTTGATTAAATGAAATAAGTTTCATATAGACAATTGATCACCCAAGTTGACCGTCGATTCACGAACGTTACAAATTTGTAAAAACTACATGTTGTGGTATATATAGTCATATATATATGGTTGACATGAGATTATGATGAGTAAGTATCTCACTAAGTATATTAACAATGTGTGATATACATAAGAAATGATATTACTAAGTTAAGAAACTCGAAATGATATATATAACGATTATCGTTATGATAACGTCTACTAAATACATATGTATCATATTAAAATATTGATACACTATATTTAACATGATAAAATGATATTTAAATATATCATTAAGTGTGTTAATAATGAACTACATATGTAAAAACAAGACTACTAACTCAAGAATTACGAAACGAAACTTATATGTAACGATTATCGTTGTAATGATATTTTAATGTATATATCATATTAAGAGATATTCATACATCATAATATCATGATAACATAATAATTTAACATCTGATTTGATATAATAAATATTGGGTTAACAACATTAATTGAAATCGTTAACTTAAAGGTTTCAAAACAACACTTACATGTAACGACTAACGAAGACTTAACGACTCCATTAAAATGTATATACATGTTGTATTTTGATATGTATTCTTACATTTTTGAAAGACTTCAAGACAAATATCAAATTACTTCTACTTAACAAAAATGCTTACAATTACATCCTCATTCAGTTTCATCAACAATTCTACTCGTATGCACCCGTATTCGTACTCGTACAATACACAGCTTTTAGATGTATGTACTATTGGTATATACACTCCAATGATCAGCTCTTAGCAGCCCATGTGAGTCACCTAACACATGTGGGAACCATCATTTGGCAACTAGCATAAAATATCTCATAAAATTACAAAAATATTAGTAATCATTCATGACTTATTTACATGAAAACAAAATTACATATCCTTTATATCTAATCCATATACCAATGAACAAAAACACGTACAAACACTTTCATTCTTCAATTTTCTTCATCTAATTGATCTCTCTCAAGTTCCATCTTCAAGTTCTAAGTGTTCTTCATAAATTCCATAAGTATAGTTTCATAAAAATCAAGAATACTTCCAAGTTTGCAAGTCTACTTCCAAGCTTTCTAATCCATTCCAAGTAATCATCTAAGATCAAGGAACCTTTGTTATTTACAGTAGGTTATATTTCTAATTCAAGGTAATATTCATATTCAAATTTTGATTCAATTTCTTCAACTATAACAATCTTATTTCGAGTGAAAATCTTACTTGAACTGTTTTCGTGTCATGATTCTGCTTCAAGAACTTTCAAGCCATCCAAGGATCCTTTGAAGCTAGAT
Source organism: Rutidosis leptorrhynchoides (assembly GCF_046630445.1). Lineage (NCBI taxonomy): Eukaryota > Viridiplantae > Streptophyta > Magnoliopsida > Asterales > Asteraceae > Rutidosis > Rutidosis leptorrhynchoides. Next base: position 410,579,293 of record NC_092343.1, read on the forward strand.
TCATTTTTCTCATTTCCAGTAGTTTTATCCAGAAAACTTGAGGTAGTAATGATGTTCATAACATCATTTGATTCATACATATAAATCTATCTTATTCGAAGGTTTAAACTTGTAATCACTAGAACATAGTTTAGGTAATTCTAAACTTGTTCGCAAACAAAAGTTAATCCTTCTAACTTGACTTTTAAAATCAACTAAACACATGTTCTATATCTATATGATATGCTAACTTAATGATTTAAAACCTGGAAACACGATGAACACCATAAAATCGGATATACGCCGTCGTAGTGAAACCGGGGGCTGTTTTGGTTTGGATAATTAAAAACTATGATAAACTTTGATTTAAAAGTTGTTCTTCTGGGAAAATGATTTTTCATATGAACATGAAACTATATCCAAAAATCTTGGTTAAACTCAAAGTGAAAGTATGTTTTTCAAAATGGTCATCAAGATGTCGTTCTTTCGACGGAAATGACTACCTCTTTAGTAATTGACATGTAACTTAAATTTCCGACTATAAACCTATACTTTTTCTGTTTCGATTCTTAAATTAGAGTTCAATATGAAACCATAGCAATTTGATTCACTCAAAACGGATTTAAAATGAAGAAGTTATGGGTAAAACAAGATTGGATATTTTTGATCTTTTTAGCTACGGGAAATGTTTAACAAATCTATACAAATCATATCCTAGCTAACTTATATTGTATTATACATGTATTCTAATATATTATGTAATCTTGGGATACCATAGACACATATGCAAATGTTTTGACATATCATATCGACACATGTATATATATTATTTGGAACAACCATAGACACTCTATATGCAGTAATGTTGGAGTTAGCTATACAGGGTTGAGGTTGATTCCAAAAATATATATACTTTGAGTTGTGATCTAGCCTGAGACGTGTATACACTGGGTCGTGGATTGATTCAAGATAATATATATTGATTTATTTCTGTACATCTAACTGTGGACAACTAGTTGTAGGTTATTAACGAGGACAGCTGACTTAATACACTCAAATCTTTAAAACATAATAAAAATGGTTGTAATTATATTTTGATCATACTTTGATATATATGTACATATTTGTATAGGTTCGTGACTCGATTCGTGGCCAAGTCTTATTTCCGAGGAAGGAAATATTTGAGAAAGTGAGTTATAGTCCCACTTTTAAAATCTAATATTTTTGGGATGAGAATACATGCAGGTTTTATACATGATTTACAAAATAGACACAAGTACGTGAAACTACATTCTATGGTTTAATTATTGAAATCGAATATGCCCCTTTTTATTAAGTCTGGTAATCTAAGAATTAGGGAACAGGCACCCTAATTGACGCGAATCCTAAAGATAGATCTATTGGGCCTAACAAACCCCATCCAAAGTACCGGACGCTTTAGTACTTCGAAATTTATATCATATCCGAAGGGTGTCCCGGAATGATGGGGATATTCTTATATATGCATCTTGTTAATGTCGGTTACCAGGTGTTCACCATATGAATGATTTTTATCTCTATGTATGGGATGCGTATTGAAATATGAAATCTTATGGTCTATTATTACGATTTGATATATATAGGTTAAACCTATAACTCACCAACATTTTTGTTGACGTTTAAAGCATGTTTATTCTCAGGTGAATACTAAGAGCTTCCGCTGTTGCATACTAAAATAAGGACAAGATTTGGAATCCATGTTTGTATGATATTGTGTAAAAACTGCATTAAAGAAACATATGTTGTCATAACCCGACCTTCACCATAAGGACGAATACAATAACATATGATTTCATCGCGAGGTATTGACCTCTATATGCGACATTTTTCAAAAACTGCATTCGTTTTTACAATACAAACCATAGCTTTTATTACAAATACAAGGTTTAAACAACTTAATAATGATTATCGTTTAGCGATAATCTTAGACTTACAAACTTTACATGTGATAATAACAATACGACCTCCAACATATTTTACATTACAAATACTCCGATATGCAGTTTTATTTTTGACACAAATATGCATACTCAAGATCTTGCTTAAATTCAACATGTTGCAGCGGAAGCTTTTAGTTATCACCTGAGAATAAACATGCTTAAAACATCAACATAAAGTTGGTGAGATATAGGTTTAATGCCGGCAGCGTTATAAATATAGGCCACAAGATTTCATATATAAACGTTTTAATAAAAATATTCTAAGTTGTTGAGCACTTGATAACCATACTTAACATTTAATCAACGTCGCATATTCCCTTTATTATGAAATCTTACTACACCGTACCAAGTGTAGTTACCAAAACGAAGTACTGTGCAACCGTTGAATACTGGTCGTCCAGTCCGGTTGGGGTTGTCAGGCCCGATAGATCTATCAACAGGATTCGCGTTTACAATACCTCATGTAAATAATAGTTACCAAGTTACAGGGAAGTATGCCAGTGGTACAACTCAACGTAGAATATATATTTTTAATCACTTGTGTCCATAACGTAAATCATAAAATGCATGTATTCTCATCCTGAAATATTTAGAGTTTAAAAGTGGGACTATATACTCACCTTTTCCTTGAAGGTATTTAACTCGACTTGGTCTCCGATAGATATACTTATAATACTTTTAATATTTTCTTAGTCCGTAGTTAGCAGTCCGTTGTTAATGGTCCACAATTAGTTGCTCAATAAAATAAATAAAGACCCCATCGTATTCGTATTGATCAGAATTAATCTCGACCCATGGTACCATGTTGTCAAATGACGTGTTGCGTACATAAAGTACCGTGTTGTCAGATGACGTGTTGCGTACAATCATGAGGTCTTATGATTAATCTTCTCGTGTTGTTTACGGGTGGTCCTGGAATATATAAAATCAAATCATAAGTAAATATATATTAAATATTATGTTAATTAGCCAAGATATGATTAATCCGATTTTGTCATAATATGATATATTACAGGTTTTGAAGTGTTTTAAAAATCAAATTAGAATGATCTATTTAGTTTGCGAACAGGTTTGAAATCATTCAAACTATGTTCTTGTTGTTAAAAATTTTATAACACAAAATAAGATAGCTATATAAATATGAATCGAATAAGATTATGAATAAGGTTACTACCTCAAGTTACTTGGATAAAGCTACTGGAAAAGATAGAAAATAATCTTGATCAAACTTTCTTATGATGATTATAGGTTGTTCATGAAGCTAGTTCTTTATGAGTATTTGCTGAGATTGTGAAGAACACTTAGAGTTCCTAAGAGTGTGTTTTTTTTTTGTTTGAGAAAGATGGTTGTAAGAATGAAATGAAAAACCAAGGTGATGGTGATACTTATAGGACAGTCTGGTTGTTGAGGGAACAAGGACAAATTATTGTGTTGAATTTTTGAGTAATAATGTATGCTAGCTTACAAATAAGATTCCCTCTTATCTAGGGCAGATCTAAAGCTGATAAGGATATTGATTTGATGTGTATTTACCAATAGTAAATACGTATGGATGATGAGTATGATACGGTAAAAGAAGCTCAAAATTGGGCTTTTATTTTGGGTCCAACAGGGCCAAAAATAAAATTTTAAGACATTTTTAATAAAGCAATGTTAGCCCAAAAAAAAAATTTCCAAGCTGACCTGGCAGCTCGACCCTAGCCAGGGGCTCTGCCCCTTGGACGCCGCCAGGGGTTGCCACCCCTTGGACCCCGCTTATCGGGGGCGCTACCCCCGAACCCCCGTCATAATCAAGATAAGTTCAAACAAGTGTGCACTCCACACTTCCCCAAACTTGTTCGATATTTATCAAGATTATTTTGGTTACAAATTAATCCTATTACACTTAAATCATATTGGTGAAATAAATCACAACACATTATAGATTGTAAGTATATACGTCAAAGAACGTTACATATAGTTATCGTTTTGAAAACTTAAGTTAGTGGTCTCAAAGTATACTTATAACTCATTGTTGTTAGTTCACAATGAAATGTTAAACCATCCTTAAATCATGTTAAATATGTATAGATATGTACATATACATAATCGTATAATTATCGTGTGTTATATAGTTCGTGATATCATCGGTCAAATTGGACGGTCAAACGTTGTGTAAAACTCTTTTCAAAAATATAAGTCTCAACAGTTTGGATTGCTTATCATGTTGGTAAGGTTTAATTTATGTAAATATTAATCTCATAAGTATAGAACGATCGGAAAATTCTGGGTCGTTACAGTACCTACCCGTTAAATAAATTTCGTCCCGAAATTTTAAAATTGTACCTATTTTGCGTTCTCGGGAAACAAATGTGGGTACTTTTGTTTCATCTGATCCTCTCGTTCCCAAGTAAACTCGGGACCCCTTCGAGCATTCCAATGAACCTTAACGATTGGTATGTTGCTCTGCTTGAGTTGTTTAACTTCACGGTCCATGAGTTCGACTGGTTCTTCTATGAATTGTAGTTTCTCGTCGACTTGGATTTCTTCAAGAGGAATGGTGAGGTCTTCCTTTGCAAGACACTTCTTAAGGTTTGAAACGTGAAATGTATTATGTATTCTGGCGAGTTGTTGTGGTAATTAGAGTCGATAAGCTACCGGTCCAATGCGTTCGATGATCTTGAACGGGCCTACATACCTTGGGTTCAGTTTACCTCTTTTTCCAAAACGTATTACACCTTTCCAAGGTGACACCTTTAACATAACCATGTCACCGATCTGAAACTCTAATGGTTTCCTTCGGACATCGGCGTAGCTCTTTTGGCGACTACGGGCTGTTTTCAATCTCTCCTTGATTTGTACTATCTTCTCAGTCGTTTCGTGTATGATCTCGGGACCAGTTAATTGTCGATCTCCTACTTCATTCCAACAGATAGGGGATCTACACTTCCTTCCATACAGTGCTTCGAATGGTGCAGCTTTAATGCTCGCATGATAACTGTTATTATACGAGAATTCTGCTAATGGTAGATATTTATCCCATCCGTTTCCAAAATCGATCACACATGCCCTGAGCATGTCTTCAAGAGTCTGAATTGTTCTTTCACTCTGCCCGTCAGTTTGTGGATGATATGCAGTGCTCATATCCAAACGAGTTCCCAGGGCCTCCTGTAGTGATTGCCAAAACTTTGATGTAAATCTACTATCACGATCGGATATAATGGAAATAGGTATTCCATGCCTTGAAACAATTTCCTTTATGTATAATCGTAATAGTTTCTCCATTCTATCCGTTTCCTTTATAGGCAAGAAATGTGCAGATTTGGTTAGACGATCAACTATTACCCAAATGGTGTCATAACCCCAGGCAGTCTTAGGTAACTTTGTGATGAAATCCATGGTAATACCGTCCCATTTCCATTCTGGGATTTCCAGTTGTTGAAGTAATCCTGATGGCTTCTGGTGTTCTGCTTTGACTTTGGAACAAGTTAAACATTCCCCAACATATGTTGCAATGTCTGTCTTCAAATTAGGCCACCAATAATGCGTCTTAAGATCTTGATACATCTTTCCAACTCCAGGATGTATCGAGTATCTTGTCTTATGTGCCTCATTCAATATCAACTTCCTTAATCCACCCAACTTTGGTACCCAAATACGGTTTGCAAAATATCGAATTCCATCTTCCCGTATAACGAGTTGTTTCCCATACTTCTTCATTATTTCATTTCCTATGTTTTCTTAAGTAAGAGCTTCTCGTTGAGCCTCTTTGATTTGTGAGTTGAGATTCATGCGAATTTTTATGTTCATTGCTCGTACTCGAATTGGTTCCCGTTCCTTTCTACTTAGAGCGTCGGCCACTACATTCGCTTTCCCAGGATGATATCGAATCTCACAATCATAGTCGTTTATCAGCTCGACCCACCTACGTTGCCTCATGTTCAGCTGTTTCTGATCGAAGATATGTTGAAGGCTTTTATGATCGGTAAACACAGTGCATTTAACCCCATATAAGTAGTGTCTCCATATCTTCAATGCAAACACTACTGCTCCCAGTTCTAAATCATGCGTCGTATAATTCCGCTCATGAATCTTCAATTGTCGGGATGCGTATGCTATAACTTTCTTCCGTTGCATAAGGACGCAACCAAAACCTTGTCGCGAAACGTCACAATATATCTCAAAATCATCGTTCCCTTCAGGTAATGATAAAATAGGTGTTGTAGTCAACTTCTTCTTCAGTAATTGAAATGTACTCTCCTGCTCAGAAGTCCATTCGTACTTCTTCCCTTTTTGTGTTAACGCTGTTAATGGTTTAGCTATTCGGGAAAAATCTTAAATAAACCTTCTATAATAACCAGCTAAACCCAAAAATTGGCGTATCTGCATTGGTGTCTTAGGAGTCTCCCATTTTTCAATGGCCTCAATTTTAGCTGGGTCAACCTGAATTCCTTTGCTACTAACAACATGGCCAAGAAATTGCACTTCTTTCAACCAAAACGCACACTTAGAAAATTTGGCATATAATTATTCTTTTCTTAACAATTCTAATACCAATCTTAAATGCTGCTCATGCTCTTGCTCACTCTTGGAATAGATAAGAATATCGTCAATGAAAACGATAACAAACTTATCTAAATACGGACTACAAACTCGATTCATGAGGTCCATGAATACAGCTGGCGCATTCGTTAATCCAAACGGCATGACCAAAAATTCATAATGAACGTAGCGTGTCCGAAAAGCAGTTTTCGGAATATCTTCTTCTTTGACGCGTAGTTGATGATAGCCCGACCTTAGGTCAATTTTTGAGTAAACACATGATCCTTGCAATTGATCAAATAAGTCATCAATTCTCGGTAGTGGATACCGATTCTTGATAGTTAACTTATTTAATTCACGATAATCTATACACATTCGGAAAGATCTGTCTTTCTTCTTGACAAATAAAATCGGAGCTCCCCACGGTGAAGTGCTCGGTCGAATGAAACCACGGTCCAGTAATTCTTGTAACTGGCTTTGTAACTCTTTCATCTCAGATGGTGCAAGTCTATATGGAGCACGAGCCACTGGTGCAGCTCCCGGTACTAGATCTATTTGAAATTCTACAGATCTAAATGGAGGTAATCCTGGTAACTCTTCCGGAAATACTTCAGGAAAATCTCTTGCCACAGGCACGTCGTTGATGCTCTTCACTTTTTCCTTCGTTTCGACTTTATTAACATATGCTAAGATAGCATAGCACCCTTTCTTCAAGCACTTTTGAGCTTTCAAATAACTAATGAGTTTTAGCTTTGAGTTACCCTTCTCTCCATAGATCATTACTGGCGTTTTATCCTTACGAGGAATGCGAATTGCCTTCTTGGCGCACACAACTTCAGCTCCTATTTTGGACATCCAGTCCATGCCAACTATTACATCAAAACTTCCTAATTCTACGGGTATCAAATCAATCTTAAATGTTTCTCCGGCTAAATTTATTTTACAATCACGGCAAATTTTATCGGCTTTAATTAGTTTACCATTAGCTAACTCAATCATGTACTTAGCATCTAGAGGTAATGATGAACAATTCAATTTAGCGTAAAAGTCTCTACTCACGTAACTTCTATCGGCACCAGTATCAAATATAATAGATGCGGATAAGTTATTAATGGTAAACGTACCCGTAACAAGCTCCGGGTCTTCACACGCCTCTCTAGCATTAATAATAAATGCTCTTCCACGTGCAGATCCATTATTCTTCTCTGGATTCGGACACTGGCTCTTATAATGACCCTGTTTCCCACACCCATAACAAGTAACAGTGGCCAAGGCAGTTCTATTTGCATTGGTGGCAGGAGTCTTGGTACCGTTTGTATTTGTAGAAGGAACCCTACAATCTTCAGCAAGATGACCTTTTCAATTACAATTGTTGCACACCACATTACAATAACCAGAGTGATGTTTGTGGCATCTGTTACATAAAGGATTTCGTCCTTTGTAACCTGAGTTTGAACCGCTACCCGCACCTTGCGTGGTTTCTTGTTGGATTGTTGATGATTACCTTCCCACTTTCTTTTGTTTCCCGATGTCTTGACATCGGTGTTCTTATCCAGAATAATCTGGTCCATCAATTCGTTCGCCATGGTGATAGCTTCATGAATAGTCTTGGGTTTGGATGCTGTAACATTTGCCTTGACCTTTTTAGGCAAACCGTCTTTGTACAGTTCAATCTTCCGTTCTTCGGTTGGTACCAATTCGGGACATAGCAAAGCTAATTCCATGAATCGCTGATTGTAGTTGGTGAGTTCAGTACCAACAGCTTTCAGGCTTCGTAATTCAGCTTCCAACTTCCTAACCTCGTTCCTTGGACAATATTCGTTGATTAGCATTGTTTTGAATTCTTCCCAAGGAGTATCATAAGCTACATCTCCTCCTACGGCATTCACATAGTTTTTCCACCACGTGAGTGCACTATCTTGTAGGGTGCACGATGCATACTTGGTCATGTCCTTCTCAATACAACCACTGATTTTAAACACAGACTCAATCTTTTCGATCCACCGGGTTAAACTGACCGGTCCTTCTGTTCCACTGAATGATGAGGGCTTGCAACCTTGAAAAGTTTTGTAAGTGCACCCCACACGAGGATTTGGGTTAACTGCAGCACCTCTTGCAGCCTCGACCCATAACATTCTGTCGTTCACTCGCTGATTGATGAGTTCCTGGATTTCTTTCTCCGTCATTCGGTTCAATCGCGCCATAATCTTCAATAAGAATGAAAAAATAATTATTCACATGGAATATTATAGATATAGTATGTATTTACAGTACATCGTAGCTTATTAATAATATGAACCAGTTATTATTATAAAAGCCTTTTCTTCTTATTAGCGTTTTATAATTATATCTAGGGTAGTACCTACCCGTTAAAGTTCATACTTAATAGCTTAGTACAGAAATCAATTACTATCACCCAAATAATACTCAACCATGGAAAATTATTGCATTTCACACTTCACTATTTTACATATGCTTATCTTACATCAAACATTAAGCAAACCACACTAGTAATATTATACAAAACGTTATATGATCCCATGGTTTAAAACAACAGCGCATCATTTAACCCAAAGCGTTTGTGTTCAAAGAAATCGCTTAAAGGTTATCCTGGTTGTCTCCCTGCGTTTTGGCTGAGGAACCGAAGAACTGTATGTCGGGATAGAACTAATAGGAATAGCGGGAATATGTGTGGAAGTATCTGGTGGAGTTGGTGCCACAACATCCTCTCTAGACTCGGGATTTAGATTTTCCATTTCAGTAGCCTTTCGTTTCTTTCCTCGTTCGAACTTGTCTTTTGTAATTTCCTGTATTTCTTCCTCCTCAGGATCACTTTCCGGTTCCTCTTCAATTGATTCATCCGGAACTTGTGAGTTTTCCCCAAAGGTGTCGTTTTCATCATCAGATAGATTAATGACTGGAACACCATCTGAAGAGTCTGGTTCGGAGTCGCTGAATGTGATAATAAGTTCTAAGCCAGACATCTATCACATAACAACTAGCACGTTAATACCACATAATATTTACATATTAATTTTTAACCAATAAGGATAAGCAATAGTTTTCGAAATCAAACACGGTCAAAGTCCAGACTCACTAATGCATCCTAACAAACTCGATAAGACACACTAATGCAAATTCTCTGGTTCTCTAAGACCAACGCTCTGATACCACATGTCATAACCCGACCTTCACCATAAGGACGAATACAATAACATATGATTTCATCGCGAGGTATTGACCTCTATATGCGACATTTTTCAAAAACTGCATTCGTTTTTACAATACAAACCATAGCTTTTATTACAAATACAAGGTTTAAACAACTTAATAATGATTATCGTTTAGCGATAATCTTAGACTTACAAACTTTACATGTGATAATAACAATACGACCTCCAACATATTTTACATTACAAATCCTCCGATATGCAGTTTTATTTTTGACACAAATATGCATACTCAAGATCTTGCTTAAATTCAACATGTTGCAGCGGAAGCTTTTAGTTATCACCTGAGAATAAACATGCTTAAAACGTCAACATAAAGTTGGTGAGATATAGGTTTAATGCCGGCAGCGTTATAAATATAGACCACAAGATTTCATATATAAACGTTTTAATAAAAATATTCTAAGTTGTTGAGCACTTGATAACCATACTTAACATTTAATCAACGTCGCATATTCCCTTTATTATGAAATCTTACTACACCGTACCAAGTGTAGTTACCAAAACGAAGTACTGTGCAACCGTTGAATACTGGTCGTCCAGTCCGGTTGGGGTTGTCAGGCCCGATAGATCTATCAACAGGATTCGCGTTTACAATACCTCATGTAAATAATAGTTACCAAGTTACAGGGAAGTATGCCAGTGGTACAACTCAACGTAGAATATATATTTTTAATCACTTGTGTCCATAACGTAAATCATAAAATGCATGTATTCTCATCCCGAAATATTTAGAGTTTAAAAGTGGGACTATATACTCACCTTTTCCTTGAAGGTATTTAACTCGACTTGGTCTCCGATAGATATCACGAACCTAACCATATATATAATATATCAACATATTTTCTTTTAAAGTAATCGTTACATATATATATATATATATATATATATATATACTTATAATACTTTTAATATTTTCTTAGTCCGTAGTTAGCAGTCTGTTGTTAATGGTCCACAATTAGTTGCTCAATAAAATAAATAAAGACCCCATCGTATTCGTATTGATCAGAATTAATCTCGACCCATGGTACCATGTTGTCAAATGACGTGTTGCGTACATAAAGTACCGTGTTGTCAGATGACGTGTTGCGTACAATCATGAGGTCTTATGATTAATCTTCTCGTGTTGTTTACGGGTGGTCCTGGAATATATAAAATCAAATCATAAGTAAATATATATTAAATACTATGTTAATTAGCCAAGATATGATTAATCCGATTTTTTCATAATATGATATATTACAGGTTTTGAAGTGTTTTAAAAATCAAATTTGAAGGATCTATTTAGTTTGCGAACAGGTTTGAAATCATTCAAACTATGTTCTTGTTGTTAAAAATTTTATAACACAAAATAAGATAGCTATATAAATATGAATCGAATAAGATTATGAATAAGGTTACTACCTCAAGTTACTTGGATAAAGCTACTGGAAAAGATAGAAAATAATCTTGATCAATCTTTCTTATGATGATTATAGGTTGTTCATGAAGCTAGTTCTTCATGAGTATTTGCTGAGATTGTGAAGAACACTTAGAGTTCCTAAGAGTGTGTTTTTTTTTGTTAGAGAAAGATGGTTGTAAGAATGAAATGAAAAACTAAGGTGATGGTGATACTTATAGGACAGTCTGGTTGTTGAGGGAACAAGGACAAATTATTGTGTTGAATTTTTGAGTAATAATGTATGCTAGCTTACAAATAAGATTCCCTCTTATCTAGGGCAGATCTAAAGCTGATAAGGATATTGATTTGATGTGTATTTACCAATAGTAAATACGTATGGATGATGAGTATGATACGGTAAAAGAAGCTCAAAATCGGGCTTTTATTTTGGGTCCAACCGGGCCAAAAATAAAATTTTAAGACATTTTTAATAAAGCAATGTTAGCCCAAAAAAAAAAAATTCCAAGCTGACCTGGCAGCTCGACCCCAGCCAGGGGCTCTGCCCCTTGGACGCCGCCAGGGGTTGCCACCCCTTGGACCCCGCTTATCGGGGGCGCTACCCCCGAACCCCCGTCATAATCAAGATAAGTTCAAACAAGTGTGCACTCCACACTTCCCCAAACTTGTTCGATATTTATCAAGATTATTTTGGTTACAAATTAATCCTATTACACTTAAATCATATTGGTGAAATAAATCACAACACATTATAGATTGTAAGTATATACGTCAAAGAACGTTACATATAGTTATCGTTTTGAAAACTTAAGTTAGTGGTCTCAAAGTATACTTATAACTCATTGTTGTTAGTTCACAATGAAATGTTAAACCATCCTTAAATCATGTTAAATATGTATAGATATGTACATATACATAATCGTATAATTATCGTGTGTTATATAGTTCGCGATATCATCGGTCAAATTGGACGGTCAAACGTTGTGTAAAACTCTTTTCAAAAATATAAGTCTCAACAGTTTGGATTGCTTATCATGTTGGTAAGGTTTAATTTATGTAAATATTAATCTCATAAGTATAGAACGATCGGAAAATTCCGGGTCGTTACATATGTCGATGTAATATATTTCTATTGTAAACCATTATGTAATGATCATGTGTAAACAGTATATTTTAGATTATCATTATTTGATAATCTACGTAATGCTTTTAAAACCTTTATTGATAAAATAAAGGTTACGGTTGTTTTAAAAATGAATGTAGTTTTTGAAAAACGTCTCATATAGAGGTCAAAACCTCGCAACGAAATTAATTAAAATGGAACGTTTATAATCAATATGAACGGGACATTTCAGTTGGTATCCGAGCGTTGGTCTTAGAGAAACATAAAATTTGCATTAGTGTGTCTTATCGAGTTTGTTAGGATGCATTAGTGAGTCTGGACTTCGACCGTGTTTTCTTTAAAAATGATTGCTTAACATTTTTATTGGAAACTATATATTATTAACATGAAATATTATGTGATATATTAATCTCTTAACATGTTTGATATTGTGTGATAGATGTCTACCTCTAGCACAAATCCCATTGACTCACCTAATAATAACGAAGAGTCGAATATATATTGGCAAGATTCATAAGTTCCCGAAGAACCGGAAGAAGAGGAAACGGAACCGGAAGAAGAGGAACCGGAAGAAGAGGAACCAGAAGAAGAGGAACTGGAAGAAGAAGAGGTTCCGGAGGGGGGAATAGTAGGAACCACAGAAAACCGGTCAAATAAAAGAAAATCCTCAACCAATGGACCAAAGTTAATAATGGTCAATGGTGTTTCCGCTAAGGAAGTAAAATATTGGGAAAATTACCAATTTTTCGATGAATCGGATCCTGATGAGGATTCCGATGATGTTATAGAAATTACCCCGACCCAATTTAATGAGGCAAAAGAAAATAATAAAGGAAAAGGCATCAAAATAGAGAAATCTGATTCCGACCCCAATGAACTTTATATGTACCGTCAACACCCGTATTTTCAATATCATGACAATAACCCGGGAACCTCTAAACCACCAGGTTTTTCTAAACCAATGTGGAAAACGACGGCTCGTATTAGAGGAACATCATATATCCCTAGAAAATTAGGAAAAAGAACCAAGTCCGAAGAAGAAGAAACCAGTGATTCAGATTAGAGGGGTGTGAGCATGTTGTGTAATAAATGTATTATAGTGTGCTTATACTTTTATGTTCTATGTAAAAATTGTTTGTATTGTTTGTTATTACGAATCTAATCCTTGTCTATTTTACAGTATAAAAACAAAATGGACGTTAAGGGTAGACAACCGAATATTTTAGAAGACCTACCAGAGGATATGATTGAGGAAATCTTGTCCAGAGTCGGTCAGAATTCATCAGCACATTTAGTTATGGCGAAATTAACTTGTCAAACATTTGAAAGACTTTCCAGAAATGCCTTAGTTTATAAAAGGCTTTCCTTTGATAGGTGGGGTATATCACATTGGGGAGACTTTAAGTTACGCCGTATTTTCTTTAAAGCGTTAAATGCGGGGAACCCAAATGCAATTTTACGCTATGGCAACATAGGATTTCATGAATTAGAAAGAGCTTCTAACATGCAACATAAAGAAGCATGTTATGCTTACGGGTTAGTGATGTTCGCTTCTTACCAAAGTGAGAAAAAGAACATCGGATTGCAGCTTTTAAATAAAACTTTCAAGTGACGGATTCAGTAGTTGGGGTGAGAAACAAGGTTTTTAGATTATTACAGGGCTGTTGGACATTACGAAACCCTCGTCCTTTTGATGACATTACAACATGCTGCCTAGCCAATGGTCATAACGGTTATTTTCTACAAGACCAAGGATGGGAAGTCGTCTTAGTAAAACTAGAATGCATGACTTGTTTCTGGACTTATGAATTACGTGTCTTTATTTCCTTTGCTGAACAACTTGTGTATTAACTAAATTTATCTTCAAAACTGTCCTGTATCATAGTGTACTATATTTCATGTTATATGTAATATAACGAAGTTGTAAGTTTGAAGAATATTTGTATGTGATATATTATTATAATCATTTTTCATATGGAATTGTAGTAGTTGAATTGTATATTAGCTACTAAGTATGAACTTAACAGGTAGGTAGTACCCGAATTTAAACTTATAAAACGCTAATATGAAGAAAAAGCTTTTATAAATGAGATCATATTATGCTACGAGATACTATTGACTACTCTTAATATTCTGTATGATTAACTTGTTTCATTTGACTATTTTGAAGGAAATGGCACCGACTACTCGACACACCTTGAATATGAGCGAAGAGGAATTTCTTGCCTTTCTTGCTTCAAACATAGCCGCAGTACTGGCCGCGCTACATACCAACAATAACTTTGAATCTAGCAATACAGCTAACGGCGCAAGAAATCGTGTAGGATGCTCCTACAAGGAATTCACTGCCTGCAAACCTTCAGAATTTGATGGGATCGAAGGACCAATCGGATTGAAACGGTGGACCGAGAAAGTTGAATCGGTATTTGCCATAAGTAAGTGTGCTGAAGGAGAAAAAGTGAAGTACGCTACGCATACCTTTACAGGTATTGCATTAACATGGTGGAATACCTATCTAGAGCAAGTGGGACAAGATGTTGCTTACGCGCTACCGTGGTCAGCATTCAAGCACTTGATGAACGAGAAGTACCGTCCCAGAACCGAGGTCAATAAGCTCAAGTCAGAACTTAGAGGGTTACGAACACAGGGATTCGATATTACTTCGTATGAAAGACGATTCACAGAATTGTGCCTATTGTGTCCGAGAGCGTTCGAAGATGAGGAAGAGAAGATCGACGCGTTTGTGAAAGGGTTACCGGAGAGAATCCAAGAAGATATAAGTTCACACGAGCCTGCCTCCATACAAAAGGCATGTAGAATGGCTCACAAACTAGTGAACCAGATTGAGGGAAGAATTAAAGAACAGGTGGCCGAAGAGGCCAACGTGAAGCTAGTCAAAAGAAAGTGGGAGGAAAACGGTGATAAGAGTCACCAATACAACAGCAACTATCCCAACAATCGCAACATCAATCGCAACTACAACAAATGGCACAACAACAACAACAACTACAACAATCATCCCAACAACAATAACAACCGCAACAACAACAACAATCAGAAGCAGGTATGCCAAAGGTGTGAAAAGTATCACTCGGGGTTCTGCACCAAATTTTGCAACAAGTGTAAAAGAAATGGTCATAGCGCGGCGAAGTGTAAGGTCTATGAACCAGGGGTTAACAGAACGAAAGGAACAAATGGTGTCGGAACGAGTAATGGCGGAGCAAGTAGTGTCGGAGCAAGTTATGCCAATGTAGTTTGTTATAAATGTGAAAAAACGGGCCACATTATTAGAAATTTCGCGAACCAGGAGAACACGAATTGTGACGATCGCTCCAAATCCATATAGACGAACACGTCATTCATCGATTTCATTGCGAGGTATTTGACCTCTATATGATACGTTTTGTAAACATTGCATTCTTTTGAAAAGGAACACCATAAATGAATATTTAAATCAAAGGTTTTCGACATTTGATGATTTCTACATATAGACAATCACCGTAAATAATAGTTTACAATAGTACTTTCGTTGACAATGCAGTCAAAATAAGATACATGATGATGATTTGGTGAATGCAACGTTTCCTTGAAAAATATGCCATGTAAGACTCCGTGCACATAGCTTGTCTAACATATAAGCAAACAGCGGAAGACTTCTAGGGAACCTGAGAATAAACATGCTAACAAGTGTCAACACAAAGGTTGGTGAGTTCATAGTTTTAATGTTGCACATAATCTGTATATAAAGGTGGATCACAAGATTTCAGTTGTTTCATCCAGAAATGTTTATCAAAATATTCTACAAGATTGACCACCCTGATAACTAAGCTTTAACGTTATAATAAGTACCCCTGTTTTAACATACATGCAACCAACATGTACAATACACGCAATCCAACGTGTACTAACCTCAAATAGCATACGTCTGTTTTATAGTTTAGGCTAGGGTTTCTATACCTGGAACAGACGGGGATGTCAACCCTATGGATCCATATACAACTACTCGCGCCCACCAGTTCTTATAACCGGTAGTTACTAGTTACCAAAGCTAAGGGATTTTTGGTTCAAACTCGGTGTAGAATTTAGTATGTACTTGTATCCATTGCGTTTAAAATAAAGTGCATGTATTCTCAGCTCAAAAATATAGATTTCAAAAGCAATTAAAAAGGGAGCAAATGAAACTCACTTTAGCAGCATATAAAGTCGTTCACCAAAATGTGACCGAAACTTAGATTACCAAATAACCGTAGATCTCAACCTAGAGAACATATGTTGGTCAATAAATGTTTATCAAGCTAGGTCAGGTCATAGTGTATCACAATCCTAATGCTCGAAGTATATCTTAATCTTTCGAGTGTTTTGGTCATTTACTTCTATAAATCATTGTCTCGTTATTTATTAATATAATAGTATTTATCAAACGTTTCATAACCAAGTTAATATCTATTCTTAATATTTATAAACACGTTTTAAAATACATATCGCAATTTATTCATATATCTAATTCTAATAGTTAATATTCCTTATTATTGTATGTGTCCAAATTACGTTATTTAAACAAACACTTTACCATTTATTCCGAATACCATTAAACATGAATGATTTCCCAAATCAACGTGGACCTCACAACAGAAACTCGTAATAATATTATAATTCTTAAGGGACTCAATAAATATCTTTTAATTCAATCGATTGGCATAATCGTTTAACTCAGCAGTTAAATATATCAATCAGATATTCAAACCAACAAGTTTAATGCACAGTACCGTATACTCAACACTTTGTTACGTTTTCAAGTTATAGTATATATATCTATTTACATATAATTGTTCGCGAATCGTTGAGAACAATCGAAGGGTAATTGAATAGTTCAAAAGTTTTGAGATTCAGCTTAACAGACTTTGCTTATCGTGTCATAAATATTAAACCATATCGAGAATTTGGTTCAGAATAAGTCGAAATTTTTCGGGTCATCACAGTACCTACCCGTTAAAGAAATTTCGTCCCGAAATTTGAGTGAGGTCTTCATGGCTAACAATATAAATGTTTTCATGACGAATATGAGTCGATAAATATAGTTTTATCACCGTTGAATAATGTAGATAGAACAATCCAATTACTCGAAGCGTATGAGAGAAGTTATCATAAAAGAGTTAAGATGAGTAAATACATGTTCACCTTAACTGGTGACGTAGTCACGGTTGATTTCCGGAATTCAAAGAATTTGGAGAAAATCTTCGTAATGAGATTTGATTCTTCGGTAATTAAGAAAATTAAGATTTCCTTTGATTGAATGCGTAATCTACCTCGGTTGCTATGTCTGATATTTCGCTATAAATTGACCACTTCCGTTTCATTTATTTTCACCGCTTCTATAACCTTCTTCCTTATTTCATACTTCTAACAAATTGTGAAATGCTTCATCCAGTTCTGATTCTTGATATACTCCTAACTTTCATATCTGTCATTCTTCTTTTTCATCTACCACCAGAGGAAGTTATTTTCTTCTACCATTACCTTGGGGTTATATTGTTTTTCATTCTCCCGTGTCTTTATATTGCTATACGCATTGATATACACGGTTTGTAAATTTCGGGGTTGTAATCGGGCTTATATTCTCCATTATATTTCGGAGCTTCATGCTTTCATTTTCTCTTCCCGACCTTAAGTCAAGCGAATAATGGTCCAGAATTCGTAGGTATGGAGTTTTGGATGAACATAGTTAATGTTCTGAGAAGATAATCATAATGGCACGATCTTGATTTGACAAATTACCAGAATATCTAGAAAGATAGAACTATCAAGAAGATATGTTCTTAATATGTTTGGAGATTAGGTAAAATGTAAGAGTAGTGTAACATGGCACATGAAGACGGTATGGACTGTGAATCATCATGTTTCATTAGAAACTCAGCATGACTTACTGTAATATAATCACGTTGATCAAGTGTCATTATATTATACTAACTCATGCTTCAGCTCCCAACACCACTTCAAAATGTTCATATTTTAAACTCAAAAGTTTCAGAATTCAGAAACTAAAATAGTTTCTTTTATGATATAACACAGATATTGCAAGGAGAATATTGATTTCCGATAAGAATGATTATGGAATTATCTCCAGAAATATGGAGGATATTTATAATGAAAGATACGATGATATCTTAGAATTTATAATATCAGAGGATGATGAAGAATATTGTCCGTAAGGGTTTAGATTCGGAAGCAAGGTATTCGTTAATGGCTTCAGCAGATACTGAATCATTTGGATTCTTTGAAGGTAGATTTCGTCTTTGTGATTTGTCTACAGCCTCCTTCATGGTCTGCTCAATCTGTTTTCCAGTTCTAAACCTTCTCTTTTCTCGGCTTTACCACCATACTATTCTTTATCATCAAACTTTTGACTGTTAAGGTCGTTTACAGTTTTTGCTGCTTCATCAGCATTTTTCCAAAATTCGGAGAACTAGTTTCGTAGTTTGGGGTGTTTTTCAGAAACGTCACATTCGAAGTATGTAAATCTAGAAGATAGACATTATATGTATATATATAACTGTTGGCATAGAATTGCTGCGAAATTCGAAATACTGATTGCTAATTCCCGGTAGTTGGTATGGCAATTACCGTTTCAAGACGTGGATGAGTACATGATAGGGTTTCTATGAGTATAAGGATTTTTTGGAAGGTCAAAGATCAATGAAGTTGTTGGTATATTTACTGCTAATGTGGTGGAACATGAAAGGTTCCCCGGTAACAATGATGAAGGGGTAATTGTTATTATAAGGCTTATTCGAATGAACAATTGAATGTGATTTGCTGGAGTGGTGACAAAACTATCTATTTTGAAAAGGTATTGAAAAGTTATTTTAGCTAATAAATGCCAAAGGGTCTGACACGGATACGTGTTAAACTATGACTTTGATTTCGAGGGTTTTTCAGGTACAAGACCGCGGTTAACATGTGGTTGGATCATCATCTCGATGATTCATTATTTGAAGTGTCTTCAGGAATTTCAAAGGGTTTGAACACGGATTGTAATCGTTAATATACATATAATGTTCTAGCACAGTTTTGAAGTCAAAGCATAGCTTTGAAAGATTTAGGAATCTAAGAATAATGTCTTTTGTTAAATCTTGACTCGGATTTTAATTTGTCAAAATCAAAATATGTAATCAAATTTGGATGAGGATGGTTGTTTTGATTTTTATAAAAGAATATATATTGTGTGAAAGTAGTGAGTATAGTTGATGATTTGTTGAATCAGAATCGAAGAACGTAACATATTAATTGTGAATTTATATATCTCTCGGGTATTACCTATCCGTTAAAAATATTCTCACCATTAACAGTTTGTACAAAAGAATTTTCTTAATTACAATCTTTATGAAAATATACCTACATATATATTTTCCTTATATGTAATCATGGATTTAATGAGTTAACATAATATTAATCTCATCTGGTTTTCGACTAGGACTAGAATATATAAACTCCAAAACTTTTAGAAACTACATATTCTCTGCAAAATATTTCTTCGATGAAGTTATGAATCAATACTTCATCGTTTGTTGTTGTTGGTATTCCTTGGTATTTATGGTGTGTATGACGTTGATATTCGAGGTACAGATTGTGATGTTGAGGTGTGGGATGCGGATGTTGTTGTTGGTGGTGGTGATGGTACTGTTGGTGTTGCTGATGGTGGTACTGTTGCTGCTGGTGCTTGTAACCTTTGCACCACATTCTCCAAAGCCACTATCCGAGCGCGAAGCTCGTTGACTTCTTCTATTACACCTGGGTGATTGTTGGTTTAGACGAGTGGACGAATATGATCTAGAATTTGAGATAATATATAATCGTGGCGAGACACTCTGGAAATGAGAGAGAAAATGGTGTCTCGAATAGGTTCGCCGGTAAGTGCTTCAGGTTCTTCCTCAAGAGGGCAATGTGGTGGATGGAAGGGATCACCTTCTTCTTGTATCCAATGACTAAGTAGACTACGAACCCATCCCCAATTTATCCAGAATAGATGATGGCTAATTGGTTGATCCATTCCTGTTACACTGTCTTCGGAATTCAGGTGAATATCCATATCGGAATAGTTGTCGGAGTTTAAGGAATTTGAACTAGATACGTGATCCATCATGTATAATCCGGGAATTGATTTTGATATGAGATAGATTATAGGATTTAGTTTGGTATTCTCCGATACATAATTTGCATATGTATATATAATACCAAAATCCCATAAGTTACGGAGAAATTTTCGGAAGATATCAGGAAAAGTTTACAGTAACAGATACGCTAAGATATGAATTTTTGTCTATACACTATTTATGCAATAAATGCAGGAAAACGTGTATAGACTTAAGAATGATAAGCATGTAATTTCCGACAAGAAATGATAAGCAAAACTTTTAACATGCAGACACGGTCGAAGTCCAGACTTACTAATGCATCTTAACAACTATCAGTTAGACACATTCATGCAAGACCTAGTTCGCTAGGACCAACGCTCTGATACCAACTGTGACGATCGCTCCAAATCCATATGGACGAACACGTCATTCATCGATTTCATTACGAGGTATTTGACCTCTATATGATACGTTTTGTAAACATTGCATTCTTTTGAAAAGGCACACCATAAATGAATATTTAAATCAAAGGTTTTCGACATTTGATGATTTCTACATATAGACAATCACCGTAAATAATAGTTTACAATAGTACTTCCGTTGACAATGCAGTCAAAATAAGATACATGGTGATGATTTGGTGAATGCAACGTTTCCTTGAAAAATATGCCATGTAAGACTCCATGCACATAGGTTGTCTAACATATAAGCAAACAGCGGAAGACTTCTAGGGAACCTGAGAATAAACATGCTAACAAGTGTCAACACAAAGGTTGGTGAGTTCATAGTTTTAATGTTGCACATAATCTGTATATAAAGGTGGATCACAAGATTTCAGTTGTTTCATCCAGAAACGTTTATCAAAATATTCTACAAGATTGATCACCCTGATAACTAAGCTTTAACGTTATAATAAGTACCCCTGTTTTAACATACATGAAACCAACATGTACAATACACGCAATCCAACGTGTACTAATCTCAAATAGCATACATCTATTTTATAGTTCAGGCTAGGGTTTCTATACCTGGAACAGACGGGGATGTCAAGCCCTATGGATCCATATACAACTACTCGCGCCCACCAGTTCTTATAACCGGTAGTTACTAGTTACCAAAGCTAAGGGATTTTTGGTTCAAACTCGGTGTAGAATTTAGTATGTACTTGTATCCATTGCGTTTAAAATAAAGTGCATGTATTCTCAGCTCAAAAATATAGATTTCAAAAGCAATTAAAAAGGGAGCAAATAAAACTCACTTTAGCAGCATATAAAGCCGTTCACCAAAATGTGACCGAAACTCGGATTACCAAATAACCGTAGATCTCAACCTAGAGAACATATGTTGGTCAATAAATGTTTATCAAGCTAGGTCAGGTCATAGTGTATCACAATCCTAATGCTCGAGATCGACATACAAAAGTTATCCAAAGTCGTTTCAAAAAGTCAATTTTGACAATAGTTCAACAAAACGAGACGTACCTTATTTAAGGATTCATTTACTCGGTTGATAATATTCAAAAATCCAATTTATCAATCTTACAAACAAGTTGTTTAAATACTAATTGCAGATTCAAAAGCAATTTCAATTAACGTCAATTATAATTCAGTTGACCATAACTTTTGACTCGTTCATCGAAATTACGCGATTTCTAAATGAAAAGTTATTGATTTTTTGCCAGCTTTCCAAAAACATGTATATCATATACCTTTTACTGCTAATATATGTATTTAATTCGTGATTCATTATAAACTGTTTAACGACGAAATTTAGCATTCAAGCTTGTATAAATATATATACTCGAGCACTAGACATGGATACACTATTAGTATATAAAAGATAAAATATAAATGCTTACGTATCAATATTGTGATTCAATATTTCAGAAAAGTACGTAGACGTAACGGAGATGATAAACATTAGGTTTGATTCATAAATATACCCCCGAACATTACCCATAATTTCCTTAGCTCTATCCCACTCGAAAACCCATTTTGAAGGTGGCACGCTCATAACCTCGTCATAGTATTTTATGTATAATACTAATTAATAATACTAATAATAATAAGATTAATAATAATTTTAATTTTAATAATAATAATAATAATAATAATAATAATAATAATAATAATAATAATATAAATAAATACTTACAGAGTAATATTAAGAGTGTGAGAAAAACAACATTGAAATCGTGCAATTTATAGAACCTTTTCTGAAAAATCACTCACCCCATGCGATCGCATGGGTTTTATGCCTATTTCTCATGCGATCGCATGACCCCAAAATCCAGCTCACAATTTTTTTGTTGTTTTACTTGTCGACATAATTAAATATAATATATATAATATATATAATTTAAATTAATTAATTATATATTATATTATATTCTCGTGCATAGTTGACTTGAAATTTTCGTTCCGATGTCTCGTACGTTGTCACTCGACTTATGCCCTGGTTTCGGTTTCTCGAACGCATTTTCATATGCTTAGAAAACTATCACTTTACGTTTCGTGACTCGTACCTTTGTCAAAATATAGTCTTAAATTATCAATAAACTATACCACTCAAAGTATATCTTAATCTTTCGAGTGTTTTGGTCATTTACTTCTATAAATCATTGTCTCGTTATTTATTAATATGATAGTATTTATCAAACGTTTCATAACCAAGTTAATATCTATTCTTAATATTTATAAACACGTTTTAAAATACATATCGCAATTTATTCATATATCTAATTCTAACAGTTAATATTCCTTATTATTGTATGTGTCCAAATTACGTTATTTAAACAAATACTTTACCATTTATTCTGAATACCGTTAAACATGAATGATTTCCCAAATCAACGTGGACCTCACAACAGAAACTCGTAATAATATTATAATTCTTAAGGGACTCAATAAATATCTTTTAATTCAATCGATTGGCATAATCTTTTAACTCAGCAGTTAAATATATCAATCAGATATTCAAACCAACAAGTTTAATGCACAGTACCGTATACTCAACACTTTGTTACGTTTTCAAGTAATAGTATGTGTATCTATTTACATATAATTGTTCGCGAATCGTTGAGAACAATCGAAGGGTAATTGAATAGTTCAAAAGTTTTGAGATTCAGCTTAACAGACTTTGCTTATCGTGTCAGAAATATTAAACCATATCGAGAATTTGGTTCAGAATAAGTCGAAATTTTCCGGGTCATCACACGAATGGACAAGGCCGCGGAAGAGTTTTCAATATTAATGCGGCAGAGGCACAGGAAGACTCAGAACTTGTTACGGGTACGTTTCTTATTGACAATAAATCTGCTTATGTTTTATTTGATTCGGGTGCGGATAGAAGCTATATGAGTAGAGATTTTTGTGCTAAATTAAGTTGTCCATTGACGACGTTGGATAGTAAATTTTTACTCGAATTAGCAAACGGTAAATTAATTTCCGCAGATTATATATGCCGAAATCGAGAAATTAAACTCAGTAGCGAAATATTTAAGATTGATTTGATACCAGTAGAGTTAGGGAGTTTTGATGTAATAGTTGGCATGGACTGGCTGAAGGAGATGAAAGCAGAGATCGTATGTTACAAAAATGCAATTCGCATTGTACGAGAAGAAGGAGAACCCTTAATGGTGTACGGAGAAAAGGGCAACACGAAGCTACATCTTATTAGTAATTTGAGGGCACAAAAACTAATAAGAAAAGGTTGCTATGCTGTTCTAGCACATGTCGAGAAAGTACAAACTGAAGAAAAGAGCATCAATGATGTTCCCGTCGCAAAAGAATTTCCCGATGTATTTTCGAAAGAATTACTGGGACTACCTCCACATCGATCTGTTGAATTTCAAATAGATCTTGTACCAGGAGCTGCACCAATAGCTCGTGCTCCTTACAGACTCGCACCCAGCGAGATGAAAGAACTGCAAAGCCAACTGCAAGAACTATTAGAACGTGGTTTCATTTGACCAAGCACATCACCATGGGGAGCTCCTGTTTTGTTTGTCAAGAAGAAGGATGGTACATTTAGGTTGTGTATTGACTACAGAGAGTTGAATAAACTTACCATCAAAAACCGTTATCCACTGCCGATAATTGAAGACTTATTTGATCAACTACAAGGCTCGTCAGTTTATTCGAAAATTGATTTACGTTCTGGATATCATCAAATGAGAGTAAAGGAGGATGATATTCCAAAAACTGCTTTTAGGATGCGTTATGGTCATTACGAGTTTATGGTTATGCCGTTTGGATTGACCAACGCACCAGCTGTGTTCATGGACCTTATGAACCGAGTGTGTGTGCCATATCTTGACAAGTTTGTCATTGTTTTCATCGATGACATACTTATTTACTCAAAGAATGA
Organism: Rutidosis leptorrhynchoides; assembly: GCF_046630445.1. Classification (NCBI taxonomy): domain Eukaryota; kingdom Viridiplantae; phylum Streptophyta; class Magnoliopsida; order Asterales; family Asteraceae; genus Rutidosis; species Rutidosis leptorrhynchoides. The sequence goes on from NC_092343.1 coordinate 410,604,024, forward strand.
TCAAGAGCACGAAGAACATTAGAGAAAAGTGCTAGAAGTATTGAGGAAAGAAAAACTGTACGCTAAGTTTTCAAAGTGTGCATTTTGGTTGGAAGAAGTTCAATTCCTCGGTCACATAGTGAACAAAGAAGGTATCCAGGTGGACCCGGTAAAGATCGAAACCGTTGAAAAGTGAGAAACCCCAAAAACTCCGAAGCATATACGTCAATTTTTAGGATTGGCTGGTTACTACAGAAGATTCGTCCAAGATTTTTCCAAAATAGTAAAACCCTTGACTGCATTAACGCATAAAGGGAAGAAATTTGAATGGAAGGATGAATAAGAGAAGGCGTTTCAGTTATTGAAGAAAAAGCTAACTACAGCACCTATATTGTCATTACCTGAAGGGAATGATGATTTTGTGATTTATTTTGACGCATCAAAGCAAGGTCTCGGTTGTGTATTAATGCAACGAACGAAGGTGATTGCTTATGCGTCTAGACAATTGAAGATTCACGAGCAAAATTATACGACTCACGATTTAGAATTGGGTGCTGTTGTTTTTGCATTAAAGACTTGGAGGCATTATTTATATGGGGTCAAAAGTATTATATATACAGACCACAAAAGTCTCCAACATATATTTAATCAGAAGTAACTGAATATGAGACAACGCAGGTGGATTGAACTGTTGAATGATTATGATTTTGAGATTCGATACCACCCGGGGAAGGCAAATGTGGTAGCTGACGCTTTGAGTAGAAAGAACAGTGAACCTATACGGGTAAAAGCTATGAATATAATTATTCGTACTAACCTTACTACTCAAATAAAGGAGGCGCAACAGGGGGTTGTAAAAGAAGGAAAGTTGAAGAATGAGATACCCAAAGGATCAGAGAAACATCTTAATATTCGGGAAGACGGAACCCGGTATATGGCTGATAGAATTTGGGTACCAAGGTTTGGATATGTGAGAGAAATGGTACTTAAGGAAGCACATAAAACCAGATATTCAATACATCCCGGAGCGGGGAAGATGTATAAAGATCTCAAGAAACACTTTTGGTGGCCGGGTATGAAAGCCGATATTGCTAAATATGTAGGAGAATGTTTGACGTGTCCTAAGGTCAAAGCTGAACATCAGAAACCATCAGGTCTACTACAACAACCTGAAATCCCGGAAAGGAAATGGGAAAACATTACCATGGATTTCATTACTAAATTGCCAAGGAGTGCAAGTGGTTATGATACTATCTGGGTAATAGTTGATCGTCTCACCAAGTCAGCACACTTCCTGCCAATGAGAAAAGATGACAAAATGGAGAAGTTGGCGCAATTGTATTTGAAGGAGGTTGTCTCCAGACATGGAATACCTGTCTCTATTATATCTGATAGGGATGGTAGATTTGTTTCAAGGTTCTGGCAGACGTTGCAACAAGCATTGGGGACTCGTCTAGACATGAGTACTGCCTATCATCCACAAAATGATGGGTAGAGCGAAAGGATGATACAAACGCTTGAAGAAATGCTACGAGCATGTGTTATTGATTTCGGAAACAGTTGGGATCGACACCTACCGTTAGCAGAATTTTCCTACAACAACAGTTATCATTCTAGTATTGAGATAGCGCCGTTTGAGGCACTTTATGGTAGAAAGTGCAAGTCTCTGATTTGTTGGAATGAAGTGGGGGATAGTGTCACACCCCCCAAAATGGACCAGGGGTAATTGTGACCAATCATATCATAACACAGTTGTATAAACGAGAACGACTCTATATGAGACTTTTTAAATAAAACCTTTGTTAATAAAACAGCGAAAGTAGTAATACATGTTTACATTATTATTAAAACGTAAAATAAATGTTTATGAACTAAAATATAATATGCGATGTGGACTCCATGCAAGCATCAAATCTATCATCACAAAGTTGCAAACAGCTAGCTCAATCATCACCTGAGACAAAACATGCTTAAAGTGTCAACCAAAAAGGTTGAGTGAAATTCACAGGTTTATAAATAATATCCAAAGTATTAGACCACAAGATTTAGTTTAAAGTTGATTGATATAGAAATATCAATCTAAAAGTGTTGCTGCATTTTGTAATATCGCTACTAAACAAGTTTACCCTATGACACCTTGTACTGTCAGTGTCGTGGAATCATTATTATGTAACCAAAGACCAACGGTCGAATGGTTAGAGATGTTACTCTCAATAGGCCTACTCACAATAATTAAGTTTGCATTTAAACGTAGCGATTGACGATATTACGGTAGGGATTTAGCATGAATCAAAGCATGACAGCATAGTTAACAATTTAGTACTTGTGTCTAAGTGTAAAACAGTTATAAAGCAAGCATGTGTCTCACCCCAAAAGTTATAAATAGTTAAGTAAACAGTAAAAGTGGGGCTATGAAAATCACCTTAGTAGCACAAAAGAGTATTCCACGAAAGAATTGAACGGAAGGACGTGACCGAGATCTTAACCTAGAGATAGAACGTATGATCAGACATTGCCTAACAGACAACAGTATACAGTACTATATTGATAGTAATGGTTCACTAAAGAATTTCCATTTTCGGAAGGTTACTATTTATGGAAAGTTTCCACTTATAGTAATTTTCCAATTTTAGAAAGTTCGGGTTAATCTTTAGCAAGACGTTGTATAACTTTACTCAAACTTCGTTGCTATCAAATAAGTCAGGAATGACCAGATGTAACCGGGGGCCCAGGACTCTTGACCAGAATCTAAGTCATGGCATTCGAGATCCACAAGCTTACACATAAATGGCAACCTAGACATCATTCACTTACGACCGTGAATAGCGATGAAGTTCACATGAATTGTACATTATCTTTGATTAACCTTCACTTTAGGTTTATATGTTATTATATATGTTATATTATATTTATTGATGTATTAACAATTTGATTATCTTATATTATACACTATAAGTTATTATTATTAAATTAGTATAGTTATAAAATAAGTGTTTATTAATAATGTATTGTTATTAACTTACATTATAAGCATTATACTTTATTATATAGTATACTTAGTTAATAACCGTAAGTTATAATAATAATAATATTAATTTAGTATATGTAATATACTTATGTTAATCGAAAATCATACTAATATATGTTAATTCGAATATTAATTCATTAAATATTATATTTATAATTTTTATAAACTTAGTTAATTATACAATTCAGTAGGATATTTTATAAAAATAATTTTATCAAGTTTTTGTATTTATTTCCCACTTTTCTTTATATATATACTCGGTTTATATTAATCAAATTTAATTAGGTAATAAATATTAAATCAACCTAAATAAATAATTTTATATTTTTTACAGGTTCTATATTATGTAAAAATGTTATAAAAATTATTAAATCAAATTTTATATCAAAATATTATTTATTTAATGTTTTCTAATTATTTAACCATTGTAATCGGCCTATAATTAAATAAATAGGAAAAATAATTTAAAATTAATTTTTATATTTTTTTAAAGTATCAAGTGATGCTACTAATCATATAAAAATTTTATAAAAATATTTAATACACGTTTGTATTTATTTTGTATTTTCTTTATTATTTCTCTCGGTTTAGAATAATGCAAAAGTAAATTCTTTTTAAATACTAATCGTCCCATTTATTTAATTTTTATAATTTTCACTTATTTATAAAAGTATAATAATCTCAAAAAAAAAATTATAATTATTTTTATTACTGTTTAATATTTTATTACGAATTTTATATTGTTTTTATGTTTAAATACTACATAATTCGTATTTAATTATAAATAATATTCCATAAATTATCAAAATTATTTTTATACATCATAATACTTATAATACTAATTATAACATGTAAAAATATTTTATATATATTAAATTCTAATTTTTAAAGAACATACAAAAAAATAAAAGCAATTCGATAAAAAATATAGAAAATACCTCAAGTACTTTCCCAAGTTTGTGAGAGAGTTTTTTCAAAGATTTGATACAAGTTTTTATGAAATGGAAGTGGGTATTTATAGGGAAAAAAATGGTTGGTGAAAAGAAAAAAAATATAAATAAAATAAAGGTGCCAATTTTGACAAAAAATAAAAACATGTTAAAAATATTTTTAATAAGTTTTTGTTTTTGAAAATATTTAGTCAAAATTCATGGGCTCATTATTTAATTTATAAAAAAATCTCTTTTTTTATAAGCTAAAAGTATATATATAATGATTAAAATAACTTATCATTTAATTAATAATTATATTTCATATAGTTTTAAATATAATACGCATTAATATTAATATTAACTAAAGTTATTTTATATAATTAGTGTAAACTTTAGTTAACAAAAATGTCGACTATAAATAAATATTTGATCAATGTCAAATTTAATTATATATTTTGTATGGATAACAACCCTATAGTCAAATTAGTCAATTCAGGTATGGAAATATGAGGGTTGTTATAGTACCTACCCGTTAAAAGAAATTTCGTCCTGAAATTTAGTTGTTGCCATTAATCGGCGTTGTTCGTACATAGACAAGGATATTTACGTTTTATTTGGTTTTTTACGTTCCCAGGTATGCTCGGGGCCTTGCGTGAATTCCAACGGATAGAATATTGTCCTGTTTCAAGAATTAAAATCATACAAACCATAATTTCTACAAGTTCTTCTACGAAGTGCATTTTATTATTAATGCGGAGATCATTCAAAATGATGATGTTATACAAGTCATTTCAGTAAATTGGATATATAAAATGTGTTATGAATAATATCGAGCTCATTTAAACCTTGAGCGTTTATGCCACCACGCTAGGGTAGACAAAATAGAGAGGAGTTCATGAAAATCATAGTCGTGAAATTTGATAGAGATTGTCATTCTTTACAACAAGAATGATGAATATGAGTTGAAAATATTGTTTTATCAACATTGGGTAATATAGATAAAAAGATTCAATTATAGGAAGAGTATAAATGAAGTTACCTTAAAAGTTTGAAATAAGGAAATATCAGTTTGCCTTAACTTTTGACATAATTAAAGGTGAATTCCGGAATTCAAGGGATTTAAAGAAAATCTTTATAATCTGTATAAGATTTGATTCTCCGGTAATTAAGAAAATTAAAATTGCCTTGATTGTTGTGTCTAGAATTTTGCTATAAATTAGCTTCTTCTGTTTCATTATCTTCACCACTTCTATACTTTCTTTCTCGATTCATACTTCCAAAGATTGTGAAAATGCTCCATCCAATTCTTATCCTGGATATTTTGCTGACTATCGTTTCTGTCATTCTTCTTTTTTCATTTATCCCCAGAGGAATCTGTTTACTTCTACAATTACCTTGGGGTTATAGTGTTTTTAATTCTCCCGTGTCTTTATGTTGCTATATGCATTGATATACACGGTTTGTAATTTCCCTATTGTTATCGGGCTTTATATTTTCCCTTATATGTCGGAGCTTTATGCTTTTGTTTCTTCTTCCCGACTTCAAGTCAAGCGAATAATGGTCCAGAACTCGTAGGTATGAAGTTTCGAATGATCATAATTTATAAAGTAGAAAGGAAAGGTAATAGCACGATTTGATTTGTCAAATTACCAGAATATTCGGAAAAGACCGAATCATCAAGAAAAATATTTTTTTGATATGTTTAGAGGTTAAATAGAATGTAAGAGTCGTGTAACATGGCGAATGGTGATTTATACAGTCTATGAATCATCATCTTCCATTAAAAATTTAGCATGACTTACTGTAATATAATCACGTTGGCCTGACTTCAGTATATTATACTAACTCATGCTTCAATTCCCAACACTTCTTCAAATCATTCATAATTTAAACTTGAATTTTACAGAATATAGAAACTAATACAGTTTTCTTTATGATGTGATAAAGATATCGCAAAGAGATAATTAATTGCGGACAAGAATCGTTATGATGATATCATCAGAAATATAGAGGATATTTATGATGATATTTTAGAATTTCTAAGTTCGAAAGTTGATGAAGAAAAATTTTCCGCAAGCTTTTAACATGACTTCGGAGCAAGATATTCTCTAAAGAATTCATCGGATCCAGAATTACCTGGATTCTTTGAATATAGGGTTTGGTCCCTGTATTTGTCCTTGGTCTCCTCCATGGTTAGCTCAATCCGTTTTTCAGTTCCAAATTTTCTTTTGAGCTTTTCCAACATACCATTCTTTATTATAAAACTTTTGGCCATTGAGACCATCTACAATTTTGCTGTTTTCTCTGCATTTAATGCAGCCATATTTGAATCAATGGTTATCAATCCGAGATGGTTTCAAGAAATTTCGTTTTTAGATGATTAAACGCTGATTGTAATCGTCAACGAATCTAATGGTTGATGAATAGGCGTTGTTGATTTCAAAAGAAATTAACGATAATTTCGGTGGTTTAATGTGATAATTCATCATAGAATACGAATGAATATAATTCATGAATGTAGTGATTTTTTTAGAAGGATAACACCTGCTAAAGCTTTACTTGGATTCTGATATGTCAAAATTAGAATAGATAATTGAATTTGTATGAAGATGGTTGTTCTTTTTAGTGAACGGATACATATATCTTGTGGATGTATAGTTACTGATTATTGAATCAGAATTTGTAGAATGTACGGTGTAACATATTAATATGAAATCTAAATATTTCTCAGGTATTACCTACCCGTTAAAATATTTTCACAATTAACAGTTTGTACAAAAGAATTACAATCTTTATGAAGATATACGTTCATATATGTATTCTTCAGATAGGTTTAATGAGTAATATAATATTAAACTCATTTAATTTGCTGTTGAAACGAGAGTGAATAATCTCCAAAATCTTAGAGATTTCATAATTGTCGCGAAATATTTCGCTAATGAAGTTATGATTCAATAGTTCATCGTTCATTGTTATAGATATACCTTGGTGTATGATGTTGGTGCTCGTGTAATCCTTGTGAAATTCACAAGACACGAATAATGTTTTTCTAAAAAGTTTCGAGTATATCAAAAATGGAAGTATACAATCAATCTTGTATTTGAGTAATACACTTGGTTTATTATGAAACGGAGTTTATTGTGTTGAAGCAGTGATTAACGATTGTTAAGTCATTAACAAAGGATATACATCATAGCATATTGTGATATGAATTAACCAAGTAGTACATACTAGTTAAGATTCACACGTAATAGCTTAGTACGAAAAGATTTATTATTGTTCCAATCCATATATATAAAGTATACATATATAGTTCTTCAGGAAGAATGAGTCAATACATCTTAACTCATTATTACTAATATTCCTTGGTATCTATGGGGCGTACGATGTTGATGTTCGAGGTACTGAGTGTGATGTTGAGGCGTGGGATGCGGATGTTATTGTTGGTGAAACTGATGATGTTGGTGGTGATGCTGATGGTATTGGTTATGCTGCTGGTGCTGCTGCTGGTGTTCGTAGGTTTCGCACCATATTCTCCAGAGCCACCACTCGAGCGCGAAGCTCGTTGACTTCTTCTATTATTCCGGGATGATTGGCGGTTCGGACAAGTGGATGAATAAGATCTAGAATTTTAGATATTATATATTCGTGACTGGATATCCTGAAAATGAGGGTGAAAATAGTGTTCCGAATGGGTTCGCCGGTAAGTGCTTCAGGTTCTTCACCAAGAGGTGAATTCGGTTGGTGGAAGGGATTACCTTCTTCTTGTCTCCATTGATTACGTTTACTACGAACCCATCCCCAATTCATCCAAAATAGATGATGGCTGATTGGTTCGTTTATTCCGGTTATGCTGCCATTGGAGCTCGAGGAATCGGTTGAGAAATCCATATTATGTGATTTGAATTAGGGTTTGATATGAGATTAGTGTTGAATACTGGATGATATATTCATCTCCTTGAATATGTATATGTAGCAAAAAGATTTTCGTAATTTACGGAGAAAATTTAGGAAAAGTGTTAGACAAAGATTATTGGGATAGATACGATAAGATATAATAAGATATGATGTGTCTATACTCTAATAATGGTAGTATGACGTGTCTAGATGATAAGTATGTAATATGATAATCTTTTGATTTAAGATTTTCAATTTGTAATGTCCTATTCAGGTCCAGGGGCTTGAGCTATAGGATCCTTTAAATCAGTAATCTAAACGCTTTCTATTCTATAGTTTCGTGGACATCATCCGTCAGGAAAATTCAATGATCAAAACAACAAGAAAGCAAAGAAAGTAATGAATATGAATAGTGCTGACATTATAATGTCTTTGAGATTCTCGATAACTCAATAACATTTTCTAGTTCGCAAACCGATGCATAAAGGCATAAGGAATATAGGTACGTGATATAACAGGGAGTTATATACGTTTGAGTATGAATAGTAACAAATATAGGAGTTTCAAAATTCATGGATAATATTTCATGTAATACATATGTAATACACAAACCATGATAGATGACTTAGGAATGTCAAGAATTTCAGAAATCGTAGTGTCGCATTTAAACGCGGTGGCGTAATTGGATAGTACTTAGAAAAGTGAACAGAGTTCTTAGATTGACTTGGCATTCTAAGATAAGTGAAGTTTCTAAAGTATAGTGTAGCATTTAACAATTAAAGGCAACTATTAAAGGCACTATAGTCAAGGAAAGTTGTAGTCCTACATTGCTAAGGTACCTAATTGTATAAGGCACACATAAAATGCAATCCTGGTTCTCTACAACAGCCTGCTCTGATACCAATCTGTCACACCCCCCAAAATGGACCAGGGGTAATTGTGACCAATCATATCATAACACAGTTGTATAAACGAGAACGACTCTATATGAGACTTTTTAAATAAAACATTTGTTAATAAAACAGCGGAAGCAGTAATACATGTTTACATTATTATTAAAACGTAAAATAAATGTTTATGAACTAATATATAATACGCGATGTGGACTCCATGCAAGCATCAAATCTATCATCACAAAGTTGCAAACAGCTAGCTCAATCATCACCTGAGACAAAACATGTTTAAAGTGTCAACCAAAAAGGTTGAGTGAAATTCACAGGTTTATAAATAATATCCAAAGTTTTAGACCACAAGATTTAGTTTAAAGTTGATTGATATAGAAATATCAATCTAAAAGTGTTGCTACATTTTGTAATATCGCTACTAAACAAGTTTACCCTATGACACCTTGTACTGTCAGTGTCGTGGAATCATTATTATGTAACCAAATACCAACGGTCGAATGGTTAGAGACGTTACTCTCAATAGGCCTACTCACAATAATTAAGTTTGCATTTAAACGTAGCAATTGGCGATATTACGGTAGGGATTTAGCATGAATCAAAGCATGACAACATAGTTAACAATTTAGTACTTGTGTCTAAGTGTAAAACAGTTATAAAGCAAGCATGTGTCTCACCCCAAAAGTTATAAATAGTTAAGTAAACAGTAAAAGTGGGGCTATGAAAATCACCTTAGTAGCACGAAAGAGTATTCCACGAAAGAATTGAACGGAAGGACGTGACCGAGATCTCAACCTAGAGATAGAACGTATGATCAGACATTACCTAACAGACAATAGTATATAGTACTATATTGATAGTAATGGTTCACTAAAGAATTTCCATTTTCGGAAGGTTACTATTTATGAAAAGTTTCCACTTATAGTAATTTTCCAATTTTAGAAAGTTCGGGTTAATCTTTAGCAAGACGTTGTATAACTTTACTCAAACTTCGTTGCTATCAAATAAGTCAGGAATGACCAGATGTAACCGGGGGCCCAGGACTCTTGACCAGAATCTAAGTCATGGCATTCGAGATACACAAGCTTACCCATAAATGGCAACCTAGACATCATTCACTTACGACCGTGAGTAGCGATGAAGTTCACATGAATTGTACATTATCTTTGATTAACCTTCACTTTAGGTTTATATGTTATTATATATGTTATATTATATTTATTGATGTATTAACAATTTGATTATCTTATATTATACACTATAAGTTATTATTATTAAATTAGTATAGTTATAAAATAAGTGTTTATTAATAATGTATTGTTATTAACTTACATTATAAGCATTATACTTTATTATATAGTATACTTAGTTAATAACCGTAAGTTATAATAATAATAATATTAATTTAGTATATGTAATATACTTATGTTAATCGAAAATCATACTAATATATGTTAATTCGAATATTAATTCATTAAATATTATATTTATAATTTTTATAAACTTAGTTAATTATACAATTCAGTAGGATATTTTATAAAAATAATTTTATCAAGTTTTTGTATTTATTTCCCACTTTTCTTTATATATATACTCGGTTTATATTAATCAAATTTAATTAGGTAATAAATATTAAATCGACCTAAATAAATAATTTTATATTTTTTATAGGTTCTATATTATGTAAAAATGTTATAAAAATTATTAAATCAAATTTTATATCAAAATATTATTTATTTAATGTTTTCTAATTATTTAACCATTGTATTCGGCCTATAATTAAATAAATAGGAAAATTAATTTTATATTTTTTTAAAGTATCTAGTGATGCTACTAATCATATAAAAATTTTATAAAAATATTTAATACACGTTTGTATTTATTTTGTATTTTCTTTATTATTTCTCTCGGTTTAGAATAATGCAAAAGTAAATTCTTTTTAAATACTAATCTTCCCATTTATTTAATTTTTATAATTTTTACTTTTTTATAAAAGTATAATAATCTCAAAAAAAAATTATAATTATTTTTATTACTGTTTAATATTTTATTACGAATTTTATATTGTTTTTATGTTTAAATACTGCATAATTCGTATTTAATTATAAATAATATTCCATAAATTATCAAAATTATTTTTAAACATCATAATACTTATAATAATAATTATAACATGTAAAAATAATTTATATATATTAAATTTGAATTTTTAAATAATATACAAAAAAATAAAAGCAATTCGATAAAAAATATATAAAATACCTCAAGTACTTTCCCAAGTTTGTGAGAGAGTTTTTCCAAAGATTTGATACAAGTTTTTATGAAATGGAAGTGGGTATTTATAGGAAAAAAATGGTTGGTGAAAAGAAAAAACATATAAATAAAATAAAGGTGCCGATTTTGACAAAAAATAAAAACATGTTAAAAATATTTTTAATAAGTTTTTGTTTTTGAAAATATTTAGTCAAAATTCATGGGCTCATTATTTAATTTATAAAAAAAATTCTTTTTTTTTATAAGCTAAAAAAATATTTATAATGATTAAAATAACTTATCATTTAATTAATAATTATATTTCATATAGTTTTAAATATATTACGCATTAATATTAATATTAACTAAAGTTATTTTATATAATTAGTGTAAACTTTAGTTAACAAAAAGTGTCGACTAAAAATAAATATTTGATCAATGTCAAATTTAATTATATATTACGTATGGATAACAACCATATAGTCAAATTAGTCAATTCAGGTATGGAAATATGAGGGTTGTTATAGATAGACAGATTACGGGTCCGGAGATAATACAAGAAACTACCGAGAAAATCATCCAAATTCAACAACGATTGAAAATCACCCAGAGTCGACAAAAGAGCTACGCGGACAGTAAAAGAAAAGACATAGAGTTTGAAATTGGAGAAATGGTCATGCTTAAGGTTTCACCTTGGAAAGGCGTTGTTCGATTTGGTAAACGGGGGAAACTAAATTCAAGGTACATTGGACCATTCAAGATTATAGATCGTGTCGGACCAGTAGCTTACCAACTGGAGCTACCTCAACAACTCGCGTGTAGTGACCCGAACTTTTTCATGTTTATATATATTAATTGAGATTGATATTTACATGATTAAATGTTTCCAACATGTTAAGCAATCAAACTTGTTAAGGCTTGATTAATTGAAATATGTTTCATATAGACAATTGACCACCAAGTTGACCGGCGATTCACGAACGTTAAAACTTGTAAAAACGACATGACGATATATATATATGGATATACATATGGTTAACATGAGATTATGATAAGTAAGTATCTCCATAAGTATATTAACAATGAGTTATATACATATAAACAAGACTACTAACTTAAGGATTTCGAAACGAGACATATATGTAACGATTATCGTTGTAACGACATTTAAATGTATATATATCATATTAAGATATATTAATATATCATAATATCATGATAATATAATAATTTAACATCTCATTAGATATAATAAACAATGGGTTAACAACATTAATTGAGATCGTTAACTTAAAGGTTTCAAAACAACACTTACATGTAACGACTAACGATGACTTAACGACTCAGTTAAAATGTATATACATGTAGTGTATTTAGATGTATTAAAATACTTTTGGAAGACTTAAAGACATATATCAAAACACTCATACTTAAGAAAAATGGTTACAGTTACTTTCCCATTCTTTTCTTTCATCAAGAATTCTAGTCGTATTCTTACCCGTATTATACACAGCTTCAAAACGTACTTACTCTGGGTATATACCAATAGGAACTAGCATGGGATTCCACTCTTGATTATGTCATGTATGACTAATCAATTTTAACTTCTACCATGAGCTAGTCAACTAACTAGAACTCCTTTAAACCTCACTCACCACTCACCAATTACCACTCATCATTCACTCCATTTCACTTCCAATTCTCTTTCTAATTCTCTCTCAACACACACACACACTATTATGAACGTATTTTTCCAGTAGTTAATCATCATCTTCATCAAAAATCACTTCAAGAATCAAGCTATAATCATCATAGGAAGAACACTTCAAGAACACTTCAAAAATCCCTTCAAGTTTACTAATTTACTTCCAAGCTTTCTAATCCATTCCAAGTAATCATCTAAGATCAAAAAACCTTTGTTATAAATAGTAGGTTATCTTTCTTATTCAAGGTAATATTCATATTCAAACTTTGATTCAATTTCTATAACTATAAACTATCTTAATTCGAGTAAAAATCTTACTTGAACTTGTTTTTGTGTCATGATCCTACTTCAAGAACTTTCAAGCCATCCAAGATCCTTTGAAGCTAGATCATTTCTTGTCACTTCCAGTAGGTTTACCTACTAAACTTGAGGTAGTAATGATGTTCATAACATCATTCGATTCATATATATAAAACTATCTTATTCGAAGGTTTAAACTCGTAATCACTAGAACATAGTTTAGTTAATTCTAAACTTGTTCGCAAACAAAAGTTAATCCTTCTAACTTGACTTTTAAAATTAACTAAACACATGTTCTATATCTATATGATATGCTAACTTAATGATTTAAAACCTGGAAACACGAAAAACACCGTAAAACCGGATTTACGCCGTCGTAGTAACACCGCGGGCTGTTTTGGGTTAGTTAATTAAAAACTATGATAAAATTTGATTTAAAAGTTGTTATTCTGAGAAAATGATTTTTATTATGAACATGAAACTATATCCAAAAATTATGGATAAACTCAAAGTGGAAGTATGTTTTCTAAAATGGTCATATAGACGTCGTTCTTTCGACTGAAATGACTACCTTTACAAAAATGACTTGTAACTTATTTTTACGACTATAAACCTATAATTTTTCTATTTAGATTCATAAATAGAGTTCAATATGAAACCATAGCAATTTGATTCACTCAAAACGGATTTAAAATGAAGAAGTTATGGGTAAAACAAGATTGGATAATTTTTCTCATTTTAGCTACGTGAAAATTGGTAACAAATCTATTTCAACCATAACTTAATCAACTTGTATTGTATATTATGTAATCTTGAGATACCATAGACACGTATACAATGTTTCGACCTATCATGTCGACACATCTATATATATTTCGGAACAACCATAGACACTCTATATGTGAATGTTGGAGTTAGCTATACAGGGTTGAGGTTGATTCCAAAATATATATAGTTTGAGTTATGATCAATACTGAGATACGTATACACTGGGTCGTGGATTGATTCAAGATAATATTTATCGATTTATTTCTGTACATCTAACTGTGGACAACTAGTTGTAGGTTACTAACGAGGACAGCTGACTTAATAAACTTAAAACATCAAAATATATTAAAAGTGTTGTAAATATATTTTGAACATACTTTAATATATATGTATATATTGTTATAGGTTCGTGAATCAACAGTGGCCAAGTCTTACTTCTCGAGGAAGTAAAAATCTGTGAAAGTGAGTTATAGTCCCACTTTTAAAATCTAATATTTTTGGGATGAGAATACATGCAGGTTTTATAAATGATTTACAAAATAGACACAAGTACGTGAAACTACATTCTATGGTTGAATTATCGAAATCGAATATGCCCCTTTTTATTAAGTCTGGTAATCTAGGAATTAGGGAACAGACACCCTAATTGACGCGAATCCTAAAGATAGATCTATTGGGCCTAACAAACCCCATCCAAAGTACCGGATGCTTTAGTACTTCGAAATTTATATCATATCCGAAGGGTGTCCCGGAATGATGGGGATATTCTTATATATGCATCTTGTTAATGTCAGTTACCAGGTGTTCACCATATGAATGATTTTTATCTCTATGTATGGGATGTGTATTGAAATATGAAATCTTGTGGTCTATTATTATGATTTGATATATATAGGTTAAACCTATAACTCACCAATATTTTTGTTGACGTTTTAAGTATGTTTATTCTCAGGTGATTATTAAGAGCTTCCGCTGTCGCATACTTAAATAAGGACGAGATTTGGAGTCCATGCTTGTATGATATTGTGTAAAAACTGCGTTCAAGAAACTTATTTTGTTGTAACATATTTGTATTGTAAACCATTATGTAATGGTCGTGTGTAAACAGGATATTTTAGATTATCATTATTTGATAATCTACGTAAAGCTTTTTAAAACCTTTATCTATTAAATAAAGGTTATGGTTTGTTTTAAAAATGAATGCAGTCTTTGAAAAACGTCTCATATAGAGGTCAAAACCTCGCAACGAAATCAATTAATATGGAACGTTTTTAATCAATAAGAACGGGACATTTCAGTTGGTATCCGAGCGTTGGTCTTAGAGAACCAGAATTTTGCATTAGTGTGTCTTATCGAGTTTGTTAGGATGCATTAGTGAGTCTGGACTTCGACCGTGTTTACTTGAAAAATGATTGCTTAACAAATTTTGTTGGAAACTATATATTTTTAACATGTGAATATTATGTGATATATTAATCTCTTAACGCGTTTGATATTATGTGATAGATGTCTACCTCTAGAACAAGTCCCATTGACTCACCTAATAATAATGAAGAGTCAAATGTAAATTGGAATGATTCGTGGACTGATTCACAAGTTCCCGAAGAGGAACCGGAAGAAGAGTCGGAACCGGAAGAAGAATCGGAACCGGAAGAAGAATCGGAACCGGATGAAGAAATAGAACCGGTGGGGGAAATAATAAAACGGTTAAGTAAAATAAAATACTCAACCAACCGACCAAGGTTAATTATGGTCAATGGTGTTTCCGCCAAGGAAGCAAAATATTGGGAGGATTACCAATTCTCCGATCAATCAGATTCCGACGAGAATTCCGATGATGTTATAGAAATTACCCCAACTGAATTTAAAAAGGCAAAAGAAAATAATAAGGGAAAGGGCATAAAAATAGAGAAATCTAATTCCAACCCCAATGAACTTTATATGTATCGTCAACCCCCGAAGTCCTTAAGTTGTAACAATGACCCGGGAACCTCTAAACCACCAGGTTTTTCTAAACCAATGTGGAAAACGACGGCTCGTATTAGGGGAACATCAGATATCCCTAGAAACTTGGCAAAACGAACCAAAATCGAAGAAGAAGAAACAAGCGAGTCGGAATAAGATAGTTGTATTCGTGTGGTGTAATATATGTAATATAGTGTGCTTACGCTTTATGATATATGTAAAAATTGCTTGTATTAATAAGTATTTTTTTTTATGAATCTAACTCTTGTCTATTTTACAGTATAAAAACACAAAATGGATAGACAACCCAATATTTTAAGAGACCTACTCTGAGACATGATTGATGAAATCTTGTCTAGAGTCGGTCAGAATTCTTCAGCACAACTATTTAAGGCGAGATCAGTTTGTAAGACATTCGAAGAACGTTCCAAGAATGCCTTGGTTTATAAAAGGCTTTCGTTCGAAAGATGGGGGATATCACATTGGGAAATCCATAAGTTACGATGTGTTTACTTTGACGCATATATTGCGGGGAACCCAAATGCTATTTTACGTAATGGGTTAAGAAATTATTTTGACTCAATATATCCGAATATTGGACTTTGTGATTTAGAAAAAGTGGCTAACATGCAACATAAAGAAGCATGTTATGCTTACGGATTAGTAATGTTCGCTTCTCACCAAAGTGAGAACAAGAACATCGGCCTACAACTATTAAACAAAACGTTTCCACAAGTGACGGAGTCGGTAATTGGGGTAAGAAATGAGGTTTTTAGATTGTTACGGGACTGTTGGACATTACGTAACCCTCGTCCCTTTGACGACGTTACAACACGTTGTCTTATCAATGGCCATAACGGTTATGTTCCACAAGACCAAGGATGGGAAGTAGTCCTAATAAAACTAGAATGCATGACTTGTTTCTGGACGTATGAATTACGTGTCTTTATTGCCTTTGCTGAACGACTTGTGTACTAGCTAGAATTATCTTCACAACTATCTTGTATCAAACTTATTGTGTGCTATATTTCATGCTTTATGTAAAATAAGCGGTATTGTAAGTTTGTAAAATATTGTATAAAAGTTTGAACGCGAAATATTATTATAATCAGTTTTTCATATAGAATTGTAGTAGTTGAATTGTATATTAGCTACTAAGTATGAACTTAACGGGTAGGTACTACCCGAATTTAAACTTATAAAACGCTAATATGAAGAAAAAGCTTTTATAAATGAGTTCATATTATGCTACGAAATACTATTAACTACTCTTAATATTCTGTATGATTAACTTGTTCCATTTGACTATTTTGAAGGAAATGGCACCGACTACTCGACACACCGTGAATATGAATGAAGAGGAATTCCGTACTTTTCTAGCTTCAAACATAGCCGCAGTACAGGCTGCGCTACATACCAACAATAACCTTGGATCTAGCAGTACAGGAAATCGTGTAGGATGCACCTACAAAGAATTTACTGCCTGCAAACCTTTGGAATTTGATGGAACCGAAGGACCGATCGGATTGAAATGGTGGACCGAGAAGGTCGAATCGGTGTTTGCCATAAGTAAGTGTACTGAAGAGGACAAAGTAAAGTACGCTACGCATACCTTCACAGGTTCTGCGTTAACATGGTGGAATACCTATCTAGAGCAAGTGGGACAAGACGATGCGTACGCACTACCGTGGTCAGCATTCAAGCACTTGATGAACGAGAAGTACCGTCCCAGAACCGAGGTCAACAAGCTCAAGACAGAACTTAGAGGGTTACGAACCCAAGGATTTGATATTACCACGTACGAAAGACGATTCACAGAATTGTGCCTATTGTGTCCGGGAGCATTCGAAGATGAGGAAGAGAAGATCGACGCGTTTGTGAAAGGATTACGTGAAAGAATCCAAGAAGATATAAGTTCACACGAGCCCGCCTCCATACAACAGGCATGTAGAATGGCTCACAAACTAGTGAACCAGATTGAAGAAAGAATTAAAGAACAGACTGCTGAAGAGGCCAATGTGAAGCAAGTCAAAAGAAAGTGGGAGGAAAACAGTGATAAGAATCACCAATACAACAATAACAACAATTACAACAATAATTGCAACAATTATCCCAACAATCGCAACATCAATCGCAACTACAACAAACGGCCCAACAACAACAACAAAAACAGCAACAACAACAACAACAACAACAACAACAACAACAACAACAACAACAACAACAACAACAACAACAACAACAACAACAACAACAACAACAACAACAACAACAACAACAACAACTACAACAATCATCCCAACAACAATAATAACCGCAACAACAACAACAACAATCAGAAGCAGCTATGCCAAAGGTGTGAAAAGTATCACTCGGGGTTCTGCACCAAATTTTGCAACAAGTGTAAAAGAAATAGTCATAGTGCGGTGAAGTGTGAGGTCTACGGAGCAGGGGTTAACAGAACGAAAGGAACAAATGGTGTCGGAACGAGTAATGGTGGAGCAAGTAGTGTCGGAGCAAGTTATGCCAATGTAGTTTGTTATAAATGTGGAAAATCGGGCCACATTATTAGAAATTGCCCGAACCAGGAGAACACGAATGGACAAGGCCGCAGAAGAGTTTTCAATATTAATGCGGCAGAGGCACAGGAAGACCCGGAGCTTGTTACGGGTACGTTTCTTATTGACAATAAATCTGCTTACGTTTTATTTGATTCGGGTGCGGATAGAAGCTATATGAGTAGAGATTTTTGTGCTAAATTAAGTTGTCCATTGACGCCGTTGGATAGTAAATTTTTACTCGAATTAGCAAACGGTAAATTAATTTCAGCAGATAATATATGCCGGAATCGAGAAATTAAACTGGGTAGCGAAATATTTAAGATTGATTTGATACCAGTAGAGTTAGGGAGTTTTGATGTAATAGTTGGCATGGACTGGCTGAAGAAGGTGAAAGCAGAGATCGTATGTTATAAAAATACAATTCGCATTGTACGAGAAGAAGGAGAACCCTTAATGGTGTACGGAGAAAAGGGCAACATGAAGATACATCTTATTAGTAATTTGAAGGCACAAAAACTAATAAGAA
This sequence comes from Rutidosis leptorrhynchoides, assembly GCF_046630445.1. Taxonomy (NCBI): domain Eukaryota; kingdom Viridiplantae; phylum Streptophyta; class Magnoliopsida; order Asterales; family Asteraceae; genus Rutidosis; species Rutidosis leptorrhynchoides. Next base: position 410,622,840 of record NC_092343.1, read on the forward strand.
AAGGTTGCTATGCTGTTCTAGCACACGTCGAGAAAGTACAAACTGAAGAAAAGAGCATCAATGATGTTCCCGTCGCAAAAGAATTTCCCGATGTATTTCCGAAAGAATTACCGGGACTACCTCCACATCGATCCGTTGAATTTCAAATAGATCTTGTACCAGGAGCTGCACCAATAGCTCGTGCTCCTTATAGACTCGCACCCAGTGAGATGAAAGAACTGCAAAGCCAACTGCAAGAACTATTAGAACGTGGTTTCATTCGACCAAGCACATCACCATGGGGAGCTCCTGTTTTGTTTGTCAAGAAGAAGGATGGTACATTTAGGTTGTGTATTGACTACAGAGAGTTGAACAAACTTACCATCAAAAACCGTTATCCACTGTCGAGAATTGACGACTTATTTGATCAACTACAAGGCTCGTCGGTTTATTCGAAGATCGATTTACGTTCTGGATATCATCAAATGCGAGTAAAGGAGGTTGATATTCCAAAAACTGCTTTTAGGACGCGTTATGGTCATTACGAGTTTATGGTCATGCCGTTTGGTTTAAATAATGCACCAGCTGTGTTCATGGACCTTATGTGTAGTGACCCGAACTTTTCCATGTTTATATATATTAATTGAGATTGATATTTACATGATTAAATGTTTCCAATATGTTAAGCAATCAAACTTGTTAAGACTTGATTAATTGAAATATGTTTCATATAGACAATTGACCACCCAAGTTGACCGGTGATTCACGAACGTTAAAACTTGTAAAAACTATATGATGACATATATATGGATATATATATAGTTAACATGATACTATGATAAGTAAACATATCATTAATTATATTAACAATGAACTACATATGTAAAAACAAGACTACTAACTTAATGATTTTTAAACGAGACATATATGTAACGATTATCGTTGTAACGACATTTAATGTATATATATCATATTAAGAGATATTCGTACATCATAATATCATGATAATATAATAATTTAAAATCTCTTTTGATATTATAAACATTGGGTTAACAACATTTAACAAGATCGTTAACCTAAAGGTTTCAAAACAACATTTACATGTAACGACTAACGATGACTTAACGACTCAGTTAAAATGTATATACATGTAGTGTTTTAATATGTATTCATACACTTTTGAAAGACTTCAAGACACTTATCAAAATACTTCTACTTAACAAAAATGCTTACAATTACATCCTCGTTTAGTTTCATCAACAATTCTACTCGTATGCACCCGTATTCGTACTCGTACAATACACAGCTTTTAGATGTATGTACTATTGGTATATACACTCCAATGATCAGCTCTTAGCAGCCCATGTGAGTCACCTAACACATGTGGGAACCATCATTTGGCAACTAGCATGAAATATCTCATAAAATTACAAAAATATGAGTAATCATTCATGACTTATTTACATGAAAACAAAATAACATATCCTTTATATCTAATCCATACACCAACGACCAAAAACACCTACAAACACTTTCATTCTTCAATTTTCTTCATCTAATTGATCTCTCTCAAGTTCTATCTTCAAGTTCTAAGTGTTCTTCATAAATTCCAAAAGTTCTAGTTTCATAAAATCAAGAATACTTTCAAGTTTGCTAGCTCACTTCCAATCTTGTAAGGTGATCATCCAACCTCAAGAAATCTTTATTTCTTACAGTAGGTTATCATTCTAATACAAGGTAATAATCATATTCAAACTTTGGTTTAATTTCTATAACTATAACAATCTTATTTCAAGTGATGATCTTACTTGAACTTGTTTTCGTGTCATGATTCTGCTTCAAGAACTTCGAGCCATCCAAGGATCCATTGAAGCTAGATCCATTTTTCTCTTTTCCAGTAGGTTTATCCAAGGAACTTAAGGTAGTAATGATGTTCATAACATCATTCAATTCATACATATAAAGCTATCTTATTCGAAGGTTTAAACTTGTAATCACTAGAACATAGTTTAGTTAATTCTAAACTTGTTCGCAAACAAAAGTTAATCCTTCTAACTTGACTTTTAAAATCAACTAAACACATGTTCTATATCTATATGATATGCTAACTTAATGATTTAAAACCTGGAAACACGAAAAACACCGTAAAACCGGATTTACGCCGTCGTAGTAACACCGCGGGCTGTTTTGGGTTAGTTAATTAAAAACTATGATAAACTTTGATTTAAAAGTTGTTATTCTGAGAAAATGATTTTTATTATGAACATGAAACTATATCCAAAAATTATGGTTAAACTCAAAGTGGAAGTATGTTTTCTAAAATGGTCATCTAGACGTCGTTCTTTCGACTGAAATGACTACCTTTACAAAAACGACTTGTAACTTATTTTTCCGACTATAAACCTATACTTTTTCTGTTTAGATTCATAAAATAGAGTTCAATATGAAACCATAGCAATTTGATTCACTCAAAACGGATTTAAAATGAAGAAGTTATGGGTAAAACAAGATTGGATAATTTTTCTCATTTTAGCTACGTGAAAATTGGTAACAAATCTATTCCAACCATAACTTAATCAACTTGTATTGTATATTATGTAATCTTGAGATACCATAGACACGTATACAATGTTTCGACCTATCATGTCGACACATCTATATATATTTCGGAACAACCATAGACACTCTATATGTGAATGTTGGAGTTAGCTATACAGGGTTGAGGTTGATTCCAAAATATATATAGTTTGAGTTGTGATCAATACTGAGATACGTATACAATGGTTCGTGGATTGATTCAAGATAATATTTATCGATTTATTTCTGTACATCTAACTGTGGACAACTAGTTGTAGGTTACTAACGAGGACAGCTGACTTAATAAACTTAAAACATCAAAATATATTAAAAGTGTTGTAAATATATTTTGAACATACTTTGAAATATATGTATATATTGTTATAGGTTCGTGAATCAACCAGTGGCCAAGTCTTACTTCCCGACGAAGTAAAAATCAGTGAAAGTGAGTTATAGTCCCACTTTTAAAATCTAATATTTTTGGGATGAGAATACATGCAGGTTTTATAAATGATTTACAAAATAGACACAAGTACGTGAAACTACATTCTATGGTTGAATTATCGAAATCGAATATGCCCCTTTTTATTAAGTCTGGTAATCTAAGAATTAGGGAACAGACACCCTAATTGACGCGAATCCTAAAGATAGATCTATCGGGCCCAACAAGCCCCATCCAAAGTACCGGATGCTTTAGTACTTCGAAATTTATAACATATCCGAAGGGTGTCCCGGAATGATGGGGATATTCTTATATATGCATCTTGTTAATGTCGGTTACCAGGTGTTCACCATATGAATGATTTTTATCTCTATGTATGGGATGTGTATTGAAATATGAAATCTTGTGGTCTATTGTTACGATTTGATATATATAGGTTAAACCTATAACTCACCAACATTTTTGTTGACGTTTAAAGCATGTTTATTCTCAGGTGAATATTAAGAGCTTCCGCTGTTGCAAACTAAAATAAGGACAAGATTTGGAGTCCATGTTTGTATGATATTGTGTAAAAACTGCATTCAAGAAACTGATTTCGATGTAACATATTTGTATTGTAAACCATTATGTAATGGTCGTGTGTAAACAGGATATTTTAGATTATCATTATTTGATAATCTACGTAAAGCTTTTTAAACCTTTATTTATGAAATAAAGGTTATGGTTTGTTTTAAAATGAATGCAGTCTTTGAAAAACGTCTCATATAGAGGTCAAAACCTCGCAACGAAATCAATTAATATGGAACGTTTTTAATCAATAAGAACGGGACATTTCAGTTGGTATCAGAGCGTTGGTCTTAGAGAACCAGAATTTTGCATTAGTGTGTCTTATCGAGTTTGTTAGGATGCATTAGTGAGTCTGGACTTCGACCGTGTTTACTTGAAAAATGATTGCTTAACAAATTTTGTTGGAAACTATATATTTTTAACATGTGAATATTATGTGATATATTAATCTCTTAACGCGTTTGATATTATGTGATAGATGTCTACCTCTAGAACAAGTCCCATTGACTCACCTAATAATAATGAAGAGTCAAATGTAAATTGGAATGATTAGTGGACTGATTCACAAGTTCCCGAAGAGGAACCGGAAGAAGAGTCGGAACCGGAAGAAGAATCGGAACCGGAAGAAGAATCGGAACCGGATGAAGAAATAGAACCGGTGGGGGAAATAATAAAACGGTTAAGTAAAAGAAAATCCTCAACCAACCGACCAAGGTTAATTATGGTCAATGGTGTTTCCGCCAAGGAAGCAAAATATTGGGAGGATTACCAATTCTCCGATGAATCGGATTCCGACGAGAATTCCGATGATGTTATAGAAATTACCCCAACTGAATTTAAAAAGGCAAAAGAAAATAATAAGGGAAAGGGCATAAAAATAGAGAAATCTAATTCCAACCCCGATGAACTTTATATGTATCGTCAACCCCCGAAGTCCTTAAGTTGTAACAATGACCCGGGAACCTCTAAACCACCAGGTTTTTCTAAACCAATGTGGATAACGACGGCTCGTATTAGGGGAAAATCATATATCCCTAGAAACTTGGCAAAACGAACCAAAACCGGAGAAGAAGAAACAAGCGAGTCGGAATAAGATAGTTGTATTCATGTGGTGTAATATATGTAATGTAGTGTGCTTATGCTTTATGATATATGTAAAAATTGCTTGTATTAATAAGTATTTTTTTTTATGAATCTAACTCTTGTCTATTTTACAGTATAAAAACGCAAAATGGATAGACAACCCAATATTTTAAGAGACCTACCCGGAGACATGATTGATGAAATCTTGTCTAGAGTCGGTCAGAATTCCTCGGCACAACTATTTAAGGCGAGATCAGTTTGTAAGACATTCGAAGAACGTTCCAAGAATGTCTTGGTTTATAAGAGACTTTCGTTTGAAAGATGGGGGATATCACATTGGGAAACCCATAAGTTATGATGTGTTTACTTTGACGCATATATTGCGGGGAACCCAAATGCTATTTTACGCAATGGGTTAAGAAATTATTTTGACTCAATATATCCGAATATTGGACTTCGTGATTTAGAAAAAGCGGCTAACATGCAACATAAAGAAGCATGTTATGCTTACGGATTAGTAATGTTCGCTTCTCACCAAAGTGAGAACAAGAACATCGGGCTACAACTATTAAACAAAATGTTTCCACAAGTGACGGAGTCGGTAATTGGGGTAAGAAATGAGGTTTTTAGATTGTTACGGGACTGTTGGACATTACGTAACCCTCGTCCCTTTGACGACGTTACAACACGCTGTCTTATCAACGGCCATAACGGTTATGTTGCACAAGACCAAGGATGGGAAGTAGTCCTAGTAAAACCAGAATGCATGACTTGTTTCTGGACGTATGAATTACGTGTCTTTATTGCCTTTGCTGAACGACTTGTGTACTAGCTAGAATTATCTTCACAACTATCTTGTATCAAAGTTATTGTGTGCTATATTTCATGCTTTATGTAAAATAAGCGGTATTGTAAGTTTGTAAAATATTGTATAAAAGTTTGAACGCGAAATATTATTATAATCAGTTTTTCATATAGAATTGTAGTAGTTGAATTGTATATTAGCTACTAAGTATGAACTTAACGGGTAGGTACTACCCGAATTTAAACTTATAAAACGCTAATATGAAGAAAAAGCTTTTATAAATGAGTTCATATTATGCTACGAAATACTATTAACTACTCTTAATATTCTGTATGATTAACTTGTTCCATTTAACTATTTTGAAGGAAATGGCACCGACTACTCGACACACCGTGAATATGAATGAAGAGGAATTCCGTACTTTTCTAGCTTCAAACATAGCCGCAGTACAGGCTGCGCTACATACCAACAATAACCTTGGATCTAGCAGTACAGGAAATCGTGTAGGATGCACCTACAAAGAATTCACTGCCTGCAAACCTTTGGAATTTGATGGAACCGAAGGACCGATCGGATTGAAACGGTGGACCGAGAAGGTTGAATCAGTGTTTGCCATAAGTAAGTGTACTGAAGAGGACAAAGTGAAGTACGCTACGCATACCTTCACAGGTTCTGCGTTAACATGGTGGAATACCTATCTAGAGCAAGTGGGACAAGACGATGCGTACGCACTACCGTGGTCAGCATTCAAGCACTTGATGAACGAGAAGTACCGTCCCAGAACCAAGGTCAATAAGCTCAAGACAGAACTTAGAGGGTTACGAACCCAAGGATTTGATATTACCACGTACGAAAGACGATTCACAGAATTGTGCCTATTGTGTCCGGGAGCATTTGAAGATGAGGAAGAGAAGATCGACGCGTTTGTGAAAGGATTACCGGAAAGAATCCAAGAAGATATAAGCTCACACGAGCCCGCCTCCATACAACAGGCATGTAGAATGGCTCACAAACTAGTGAACCAGATTGAAGAAAGAATTAAAGAACAGACTGCTGAAGAGGCCAATGTGAAGCAAGTCAAAAGAAAGTGGGAGGAAAACGGTGATAAGAATCACCAATACAACAACAACAGCAATTATAACAATAATCGCAACAACTATCCTAACAATCGCAACATCAATCGCAACTACAACAAACGGCCCAACAACAACAACAACAACAACAACCACAACAATCATCTTAACAACAATAATAACCGCAACAACAACAACAATCAGAAGCAGCTATGCCAAAGGTGTGAAAAGTATCACTCGGGGTTCTGCACCAAATTTTGCAACAAGTGTAAAAGAAATGGTCATAGCGCGGCGAAGTGTGATGTCTACGGACCAGGGGTTAACAGAACGAAAGGAACAAATGGTGTCGGAACGAGTAATGGCGGAGCAAGTAGTGTCGGAGCAAGTTATGCCAATGTAGTTTGTTATAAATGTGGAAAACCGGGCCACATTATTAGAAATTGCCCGAACCAGGAGAACACGAATGGACAAGGCCGCGGAAGAGTTTTCAATATTAATGCGGCAGAGGCACAGGAAGACTCGGAGCTTGTTACAGGTACGTTTCTTATTGACAATAAATCTGCTTACGTTTTATTTGATTCGGGTGCGGATAGAAGCTATATGAGTAGAGATTTTTGTGCTAAATTAAGTTGTCCATTGACGCCTTTGGATAGTAAATTTTTACTCGAATTAGCAAATGGTAAATTAATTTCAGCAGATAATATATGTCGGAATCGAGAAATTAAACTGGTTAGCGAAACATTTAAGATTGATTTGATACCAGTAGAGTTAGGGAGTTTTGATGTGATAATCGGTATGGACTGGTTGAAAGAAGTGAAAGCAGAGATCGTTTGTTATAAAAATGCAATTCGCATTATACGAGAAAAAGGAAAACCCTTAATGGTGTACGGAGAAAAGGGCAACACGAAGCTACATCTTATTAGTAATTTGAAGGCACAAAAACTAATAAGAAAAGGTTGCTATGCTGTTCTAGCACACGTTGAGAAAGTACAAACTGAAGAAAAGAGCATCAATGATGTTCCCGTCGCAAAAGAATTTCCCGATGTATTTCTGAAAGAATTACCGGGATTACCCCCACATCGATCCGTTGAATTTCAAATAGATCTTGTACCAGGAGCTGCACCAATAGCTCGTGCTCCTTACAGACTCGCACCCAGCGAGATGAAAGAACTGCAAAGCCAATTACAAGAACTTTTAGAGCGTGGTTTCATTCGACCAAGCACATCACCGTGGGGAGCTCCTGTTTTGTTTGTCAAGAAGAAAGATGGTACATTCAGATTGTGTATCGACTACCGAGAGTTGAACAAACTTACCATCAAGAATCGCTACCCACTACCGAGAATCGACGACTTATTTGATCAACTACAAGGCTCGTCTGTTTATTCAAAGATTGACTTACGTTCCGGGTATCATCAAATGCGGGTGAAAGAAGATGATATTCCAAAGACTGCTTTCAGAACACGTTACGGTCATTACGAGTTTATGGTCATGCCGTTTGGTTTAACTAATGCACCAGCTGTGTTCATGGACCTTATGAACCGAGTGTGTGGACCATACCTTGACAAGTTTGTCATTGTTTTCATTGATGACATACTTATTTACTCAAAGAATGACCAAGAACACGGTGAACATTTGAGAAAGGTGTTAGAAGTATTGAGGAAGGAAGAATTGTACGCTAAATTTTCAAAGTGTGCATTTTGGTTGGAAGAAGTTCAATTCCTCGGTCACATAGTGAACAAAGAAGGTATTAAGGTGGATCCGGCAAAGATAGAAACTGTTGAAAAGTGGGAAACCCCGAAAACTCCGAAACACATACGCCAGTTTTTAGGACTAGCTGGTTACTACAGAAGGTTCATCCAAGACTTTTCCAGAATAGCAAAACCCTTGACTTCATTAACGCATAAAGGGAAGAAATTTGAATGGAATGATGAACAAGAGAAAGCGTTTCAGTTATTGAAGAAAAAGCTAACTACGGCACCTATATTGTCATTGCCTGAAGGGAATGATGATTTTGTGATTTATTGTGATGCATCAAAGCAAGGTCTCGGTTGTGTATTAATGCAACGAACGAAGGTGATTGCTTATGCGTCTAGACAATTGAAGATTCACGAACAAAATTATACGACGCATGATTTGGAATTAGGCGCGGTTGTTTTTGCATTAAAGACTTGGAGGCACTACTTATATGGGGTCAAAAGTATTATATATACCGACCACAAAAGTCTTCAACACATATTTAATCAGAAACAACTGAATATGAGGCAGCGTAGGTGGATTGAATTATTGAATGATTACGACTTTGAGATTCGTTACCACCCGGGGAAGGCAAATGTGGTAGCCGATGCCTTGAGCAGGAAGGACAGAGAACCCATTCGAGTAAAATCTATGAATATAATGATTCATAATAACATTACTACTCAAATAAAGGAGGCGCAACAAGGAGTTTTAAAAGAGGGAAATTTAAAGGATGAAATACCCAAAGGATCGGAGAAGCATCTTAATATTCGGGAAGACGGAACCAGGTATAGGGCTGAAAGGATTTGGGTACCAAAATTTGGAGATATGAGAGAAATGGTACTTAGAGAAGCTCATAAAACCAGATACTCAATACATCCTGGAACGGGGAAGATGTACAAGGATCTCAAGAAACATTTTTGGTGGCCGGGTATGAAAGCCGATGTTGCTAAATACGTAGGAGAATGTTTGACGTGTTCTAAGGTCAAAGCTGAGCATCAAAAACCATCAGGTCTACTTCAACAACCCGAAATCCCGGAATGGAAATGGGAAAACATTACCATGGATTTCATCACTAAATTGCCAAGGACTGCAAGTGGTTTTGATACTATTTGGGTAATAGTTGATCGTCTCACCAAATCAGCACACTTCCTGCCAATAAGAGAAGATGACAAGATGGAGAAGTTAGCACGACTGTATTTGAAGGAAGTCATCTCCAGACATGGAATACCAATCTCTATTATCTCTGATAGGGATGGCAGATTTATTTCAAGATTCTGGCAGACATTACAGCAAGCATTAGGAACTCGTCTAGACATGAGTACTGCCTATCATCCACAAACTGATGGGCAGAGCGAAAGGACGATACAAACGCTTGAATACATGCTACGAGCATGTGTTATTGATTTCAGAAACAGTTGGGATCGACATCTACCATTAGCAGAATTTTCCTACAACAACAGCCACCATTCAAGCATTGAGATGGCGCCGTTTGAAGCACTTTATGGTAGAAAGTGCAGGTCTCCGATTTGTTGGAGTGAAGTGGGGGATAGACAGATTACGGGTCCGGAGATTATACAAGAAACTACCGAGAAGATCATCCAAATTCAACAACGGTTGAAAACCGCCCAAAGCCGACAAAAGAGCTACGCTGACATTAAAAGAAAAGATATAGAATTTGAAATTGGAGAGATGGTCATGCTTAAAGTTGCACCTTGGAAAGGCGTTGTTCGATTTGGTAAACGAGGGAAATTAAATCCAAGGTATATTGGACCATTCAAGATTATTGATCGTGTCGGACCAGTAGCTTACCGACTAGAGTTACCTCAACAACTCGCGGCTGTACATAACACTTTCCACGTCTCGAATTTGAAGAAATGTTTTGCTAAAGAAGATCTCACTCTTCCGTTAGATGAAATCCAAATCAACGAAAAACTTCAATTCATCGAAGAACCCGTCGAAATAATGGATCGTGAGGTTAAAAGACTTAAGCAAAACAAGATACCAATTGTTAAGGTTCGATGGAATGCTCGTAGAGGACCCGAGTTCACCTGGGAGCGTGAAGATCAGATGAAGAAGAAATACCCACATCTATTTCCAGAAGATTCGTCAACACCTTCAACAGCTTTAAATTTCGGGACGAAATTTATTTAACGGGTAGGTACTGTAGTGACCCGAACTTTTCCATGTTTATATATATTAATTGAGATTGATATTTACATGATTAAATGTTTCCAATATGTTAAGCAATCAAACTTGTTAAGACTTGATTAATTGAAATATGTTTCATATAGACAATTGACCACCCAAGTTGACCGGTGATTCACGAACGTTAAAACTTGTAAAAACTATATGATGACATATATATGGATATATATATAGTTAACATGATACTATGATAAGTAAACATATCATTAATTATATTAACAATGAACTACATATGTAAAAACAAGACTACTAACTTAATGATTTTTAAACGAGACATATATGTAACGATTATCGTTGTAACGACATTTAATGTATATATATCATATTAAGAGATATTCGTACATCATAATATCATGATAATATAATAATTTAAAATCTCTTTTGATATTATAAACATTGGGTTAACAACATTTAACAAGATCGTTAACCTAAAGGTTTCAAAACAACATTTACATGTAACGACTAACGATGACTTAACGACTCAGTTAAAATGTATATACATGTAGTGTTTTAATATGTATTCATACACTTTTGAAAGACTTCAAGACACTTATCAAAATACTTCTACTTAACAAAAATGCTTACAATTACATCCTCGTTTAGTTTCATCAACAATTCTACTCGTATGCACCCGTATTCGTACTCGTACAATACACAGCTTTTAGATGTATGTACTATTGGTATATACACTCCAATGATCAGCTCTTAGCAGCCCATGTGAGTCACCTAACACATGTGGGAACCATCATTTGGCAACTAGCATGAAATATCTCATAAAATTACAAAAATATGAGTAATCATTCATGACTTATTTACATGAAAACAAAATAACATATCCTTTATATCTAATCCATACACCAACGACCAAAAACACCTACAAACACTTTCATTCTTCAATTTTCTTCATCTAATTGATCTCTCTCAAGTTCTATCTTCAAGTTCTAAGTGTTCTTCATAAATTCCAAAAGTTCTAGTTTCATAAAATCAAGAATACTTTCAAGTTTGCTAGCTCACTTCCAATCTTGTAAGGTGATCATCCAACCTCAAGAAATCTTTATTTCTTACAGTAGGTTATCATTCTAATACAAGGTAATAATCATATTCAAACTTTGGTTCAATTTCTATAACTATAACAATCTTATTTCAAGTGATGATCTTACTTGAACTTGTTTTCGTGTCATGATTCTGCTTCAAGAACTTCGAGCCATCCAAGGATCCATTGAAGCTAGATCCATTTTTCTCTTTTCCAGTAGGTTTATCCAAGGAACTTAAGGTAGTAATGATGTTCATAACATCATTCAATTCATACATATAAAGCTATCTTATTCGAAGGTTTAAACTTGTAATCACTAGAACATAGTTTAGTTAATTCTAAACTTGTTCGCAAACAAAAGTTAATCCTTCTAACTTGACTTTTAAAATCAACTAAACACATGTTCTATATCTATATGATATGCTAACTTAATGATTTAAAACCTGGAAACACGAAAAACACCGTAAAACCGGATTTACGCCGTCGTAGTAACACCGCGGGCTGTTTTGGGTTAGTTAATTAAAAACTATGATAAACTTTGATTCAAAAGTTGTTATTCTGAGAAAATGATTTTTATTATGAACATGAAACTATATCCAAAAATTATGGTTAAACTCAAAGTGGAAGTATGTTTTCTAAAATGGTCATCTAGACGTCGTTCTTTCGACTGAAATGACTACCTTTACAAAAACGACTTGTAACTTATTTTTCCGACTATAAACCTATACTTTTTCTGTTTAGATTCATAAAATAGAGTTCAATATGAAATCATAGCAATTTGATTCACTCAAAACGGATTTAAAATGAAGAAGTTATGGGTAAAACAAGATTGGATAATTTTTCTCATTTTAGCTACGTGAAAATTGGTAACAAATCTATTCCAACCATAACTTAATCAACTTGTATTGTATATTATGTAATCTTGAGATACCATAGACACGTATACAATGTTTCGACCTATCATGTCGACACATCTATATATATTTCGGAACAACCATAGACACTCTATATGTGAATGTTGGAGTTAGCTATACAGGGTTGAGGTTGATTCCAAAATATATATAGTTTGAGTTGTGATCAATACTGAGATACGTATACAATGGTTCGTGGATTGATTCAAGATAATATTTATCGATTTATTTCTGTACATCTAACTGTGGACAACTAGTTGTAGGTTACTAACGAGGACAGCTGACTTAATAAACTTAAAACATCAAAATATATTAAAAGTGTTGTAAATATATTTTGAACATACTTTGAAATATATGTATATATTGTTATAGGTTCGTGAATCAACCAGTGGCCAAGTCTTACTTCCCGACGAAGTAAAAATCAGTGAAAGTGAGTTATAGTCCCACTTTTAAAATCTAATATTTTTGGGATGAGAATACATGCAGGTTTTATAAATGATTTACAAAATAGACACAAGTACGTGAAACTACATTCTATGGTTGAATTATCGAAATCGAATATGCCCCTTTTTATTAAGTCTGGTAATCTAAGAATTAGGGAACAGACACCCTAATTGACGCGAATCCTAAAGATAGATCTATCGGGCCCAACAAGCCCCATCCAAAGTACCGGATGCTTTAGTACTTCGAAATTTATATCATATCCGAAGGGTGTCCCGGAATGATGGGGATATTCTTATATATGCATCTTGTTAATGTCGGTTACCAGGTGTTCACCATATGAATGATTTTTATCTCTATGTATGGGATGTGTATTGAAATATGAAATCTTGTGGTCTATTGTTACGATTTGATATATATAGGTTAAACCTATAACTCACCAACATTTTTGTTGACGTTTAAAGCATGTTTATTCTCAGGTGAATATTAAGAGCTTCCGCTGTTGCAAACTAAAATAAGGACAAGATTTGGAGTCCATGTTTGTATGATATTGTGTAAAAACTGCATTCAAGAAACTGATTTCGATGTAACATATTTGTATTGTAAACCATTATGTAATGGTCGTGTGTAAACAGGATATTTTAGATTATCATTATTTGATAATCTACGTAAAGCTTTTTAAACCTTTATTTATGAAATAAAGGTTATGGTTTGTTTTAAAATGAATGCAGTCTTTGAAAAACGTCTCATATAGAGGTCAAAACCTCGCAACGAAATCAATTAATATGGAACGTTTTTAATCAATAAGAACGGGACATTTCATTATGAACCGAGTGTGTGGACCATACCTTGACAAGTTTGTCATTGTTTTCATTGATGACATACTTATTTACTCAAAGAATGACCAAGAACATGGTGAACATTTGAGAAAGGTGTTAGAAGTATTGAGGAAGGAAGAATTGTACGCTAAGTTTTCAAAGTGTGCATTTTGGTTGGAAGAAGTTCAATTCCTCGGTTACATAGTGAACAAAAAAGGTATTAAGGTGGATCCGGCAAAGATAGAAACTGTTGAAAAGTGGGAAACCCCGAAAACTCCGAAACACATACGCCAATTTTTAGGACTAGCTGGTTACTACAGAAGGTTCATCCAAGACTTTTCCAGAATAGCAAAACCCTTGACTGCATTAACGCATAAAGGGAAGAAATTTGAATGGAAGGATGAACAAGAGAAAGCGTTTCAGTTATTGAAGAAAAAGCTAACTACGGCACCTATATTGTCATTGCCTAAAGGGAATGATGATTTTGTGATTTATTGTGATGCATCAAAGCAAGGTCTCGGTTGTGTATTAATGCAATGAACGAAGGTGATTGCTTATGCGTCTAGACAATTGAAGATTCACGGGCAAAATTATACGACGCATGATTTGGAATTAGGCGCGGTTGTTTTTGCATTAAAGACTTGGAGGCACTACTTATATGGGGTCAAAAGTATTATATATACCGACCACAAAAGTCTTCAACACATATTTAATCAGAAACAACTGAATATGAGGCAGCGTATGAAATGTCCCGTTCTTATTGATTAAAAACGTTCCATATTAATTGATTTCGTTGCGAGGTTTTGACCTCTATATGAGACGTTTTTCAAAGACTGCATTCATTTTTAAAACAAACCATAACCTTTATTTCATAAATAAAGGTTTAAAAAGCTTTACGTAGATTATCAAATAATGATAATCTAAAATATCCTGTTTACACACGACCATTACATAATGGTTTACAATACAAATATGTTACATCGAAATCAGTTTCTTGAATGCAGTTTTTACACAATATCATACAAACATGGACTCCAAATCTTGTCCTTATTTTAGTATGCAACAGCGGAAGCTCTTAGTATTCACCTGAGAATAAACATGCTTTAAACGTCAACACAAATGTTGGTGAGTTATAGGTTTAACCTATATATATCAAATCGTAACAATAGACCACAAGATTTCATATTTCAATACACATCCCATACATAGAGATAAAAATCATTCATATGGTGAACACCTGGTAACCGATATTAACAAGATGCATATATATAAGAATATCCCCATCATTCCGGGACACCCTTCGGATATGATATAAATTTCGAAGTACTAAAGCATCCGGTACTTTGGATGGGGTTTGTTAGGCCCAATAGATCTATCTTTAGGATTCGCGTCAATTAGGGTGTCTGTTCCCTAATTCTTAGATTACCAGACTTAATAAAAAGGGGCATATTCGATTTCGATAATTCAGCCATAGAATGTAGTTTCACGTACTTGTGTCTATTTTGTAAATCATTTATAAAACCTGCATGTATTCTCATCCCAAAAATATTAGATTTTAAAAGTGGGACTATAACTCACTTTCACAGATTTTTACTTCATCGAGAAGTAAGACTTGGCCACTGTTGATTCACGAACCTATAACAATATATACATATATATTAAAGTATGTTCAAAATATATTTACAACACTTTTAATATATTTTGATGTTTTAAGTTTATTAAGTCAGCTGTCCTCGTTAGTAACCTACAACTAGTTGTCCACAGTTAGATGTACAGAAATAAATCGATAAATATTATCTTGAATCAATCCACGACCCAGTGTATACG
This sequence comes from Rutidosis leptorrhynchoides, assembly GCF_046630445.1. Classification (NCBI taxonomy): domain Eukaryota; kingdom Viridiplantae; phylum Streptophyta; class Magnoliopsida; order Asterales; family Asteraceae; genus Rutidosis; species Rutidosis leptorrhynchoides. Next base: position 410,638,338 of record NC_092343.1, read on the forward strand.
TATCTCAGTATTGATCACAACTCAAACTATATATATTTTGGAATCAACCTCAACCCTGTATAGCTAACTCCAACATTCACATATAGAGTGTCTATGGTTGTTCCGAAATATATATAGATGTGTCAACATGATAGGTCGAAACATTGTATACGTGTCTATGGTATCTCAAGATTACATAATATACAATACAAGTTGATTATGTTATGGTTGGAATAGATTTGTTACCAATTTTCACGTAGCTAAAATGAGAAAAATTATCCAATCTTGTTTTACCCATAACTTCTTCATTTTAAATCCGTTTTGAGTGAATCAAATTGCTATGGTTTCATATTGAACTCTATTTTATGAATCTAAACAGAAAAATTATAGGTTTATAGTCGTAAAAATAAGTTACAAGTCGTTTTTGTAAAGGTAGTCATTTCAGTCGAAAGAACGACGTCTAGATGACTATTTTAGAAAACATACTTTCACTTTGAGTTTAACCATAATTTTTGGATATAGTTTCATGTTCATAATAAAAATCATTTTCTCAGAATAACAACTTTTAAATCAAAGTTTATCATAGTTTTTAATTAACTAACCCAAAACAGCCCGCGGTGTTACTACGACGGCGTAAATCCGGTTTTACGGTGTTTTTCGTGTTTCCAGGTTTTAAATCATTAAGTTAGCATATCATATAGATATATAACATGTGTTTAGTTAATTTTAAAATTCAAGTTAGAAGGATTAATTTTTGTTTGCGAACAAGTTTAGAATTAACTAAACTATGTTCTAGTGATTACGAGTTTAAACCTTCGAATAAGATAGTTTTATATATATGAATCGAATGATGTTATGAACATCATTACTACCTCAATTTTAGTAGGTAAACCTACTGGAAGTGACAAGAAATGATCTAGCTTCAAAGGATCTTGGATGGCTTGAAGGTTCTTGAAGTAGGATCATGACACAAAAACAAGTTCAAGTAAGATTTTTACTCGAATTAAGATAGTTTATAGTTATAGAAATTGAATCAAAGTTTGAATATGAATATTACCTTGAATAAGAAAGATAACCTACTGTATATAACAATGGTTTCTTGATCTTAGATGATTACTTGGAATGGATTAGAAAGCTTGGAAGTAAATTAGTAAACTTGAAGGGATTTTTGAAGTGTTCTTGAAGTGTTCTTCCTATGATGATTATAGCTTGATTCTTGAAGTGATTTTTAATGAAGATGATGATTAAATACTGGAAAAATACGTTCATAATAGTGTGGGTGTGTTGAGAGAGAATTAGAAAGAGAATTGGAAGTGAAATGGAGTGAATGATGAGTGGTAATTGGTGAGTGGTGAGTGGGGTTAAAAGGAGTTCTAGTTAGTTGACTAGCTCATGGTAGAAGTTAAAATTGATTAGTCATACATGACATAATCAAGAGTGGAATCCCATGCTAGTTCCTATTGGTATATACCCATAGTAAGTACGTTTTGAAGCTGTGTATAATACGGGTAAGAATACGACTAGAATTCTTGATGAAAGTAAAGAATGGGAAAGTAACTGTAACCATTTTCGTTAAGTATGAGTGTTTTGATATATGTCTTGAAGTCTTCCAAAAGTATTTTAATACATCTAAATACACTACATGTATATACATTTTAACTGAGTCGTTAAGTCATCGTTAGTCGTTACATGTAAGTATTGTTTTGAAACCTTTAAGTTAACGATCTCAATTAATGTTGTTAACCCATTGTTTATTATATCTAATGAGATGTTAAATTATTATATTATCATGATATTATGATATATTAATATATCTTAATATGATATATATACATTTAAATGTCGTTACAACGATAATCGTTACATATATGTCTCGTTTCGAAATCCTTAAGTTAGTAGTCTTGTTTATATGTATATAACTCATTGTTAATATACTTATGGAGATACTTACTTATCATAATCTCATGTTAACCATATGTATATCCATATATATATCGTCATGTCGTTTTTACAAGTTTTAACGTTCGTGAATCGCCGGTCAACTTGGGTGGTCAATTGTCTATATGAAACATATTTCAATTAATCAAGTCTTAACAAGTTTGATTGCTTAACATGTTGGAAACATTTAATCATGTAAATATCAATCTCAATTAATATATATAAACATGGAAAAGTTCGGGTCACTACAGTACCTACCCGTTAAATAAATTTCGTCCCTAAATTTTAAGCTGTTGAAGGTGTTGACGAATCTTCTGGAAATAGATGTGGGTATTTCTTCTTCATCTGATCTTCACGCTCCCAGGTGAACTCGGGTCCTCTACGAGCATTCCATCGAACCTTAACAATTGGTATCTTGTTTTGCTTAAGTCTTTTAACCTCACGATCCATTATTTCGACGGGTTCTTCGATGAATTGGAGTTTTTCGTTGATTTGGATTTCATCTAACGGAATAGTGAGATCTTCTTTAGCAAAACATTTCTTCAAATTCGAGACGTGGAAAGTGTTATGTACAGTCGCGAGTTGTTGAGGTAACTCAAGTCGGTAAGCTACTGGTCCGACACGATCAATAATCTTGAATGGTCCAATATACCTTGGATTTAATTTCCCTCGTTTACCAAATCGAACAACGCCTTTCCAAGGTGCAACTTTAAGCATGACCATCTCTCCAATTTCAAATTTTATATCTTTTCTTTTAATGTCAGCGTAGCTCTTTTGTCGACTTTGGGCGGTTTTCAACCGTTGTTGAATTTGAATGATCTTCTCGGTAGTTTCTTGTATAATCTCCGGACCCGTAATCTGTCTATCCCCCACTTCACTCCAACAAATCGGAGACCTGCACTTTCTACCATAAAGTGCTTCAAACGGCGCCATCTCAATGCTTGAATGGTAGCTGTTGTTGTAGAAAAATTCTGCTAATGGTAGATGTTGTCACGACCCGAAAAATTTCGACTAATATTTAACCAAACTCACAATACGATTTAATATTTTTGATATAATAAGCAAAGTCTGTTAGGATGAGTCACAAAAATTTTGAACTATTTCACATATTCGTTTAACTTTCGACCATTGCCGACGATTCACGAACATCAATTCGTAAATAAATATGTACATATTTAAATATATAAATATATATATAATAATTTGAAATATTATATGATTTAGTTATTAAAATTAATTATGTAAAATAAAAATGTGATATTATAATAATTATTATTTAAAACATATCTATATATATAAATAAAGTATATTAAATATATAATATGTGATCTTGAATTTATTTAGTAAACGACAGTAACACTCATTTGCCATTCGATAGATATTAAACAAGTTAAAAACGAACTTATGATAATATAAAAATTAACGTTAGTCCATAATTATGTTATGTAAAATATAGGATTATTAGTTTAGACTTTTTATTAAACTCAAGTGATTTACATTGAAGTTGTAAAAGTTGACACATATGCAAAATTTTATTAGGATTCAGTGGAACAATCACGTAGGCATATCAAAAGTTAGGTAGTGAATCAAATGTTCAATAGGAAAAGCGAGAAAATAGATTCGATACAGGTCAAGATATATACATTAAAATTTTAACTAAGTATATAATGTTTTGATGGCTACAACTAAAGAGAACTGTTTTACAGAGATAAATTATGATCAGCTATGAATTTTCTTTGAATAGCCAATATAGTATGTTGGTGAAATATACTTATACATGTTTGATTAAAAACAATATGTTGATATTCAAAGATTTCAAGGACAAAATCACCTTTAGGGTGATATGTTATAACATTCGAAAATATTTTTATATCATCCAACGAGTATTTTATAATATGGTTAACTTTATTTGCATTGTTAGAGGATATTAGATGATCGATTAATATATATATATATATATATATATATATATATATATATATATATATATATATATATATATATATATATATACACACACATGAGATACCTGAAGTTATAAGACTAAATTTATTCGTTTGATTTTCAAAAAAAAAAAAAAAAAAAAAAAAAAAAAAAAAACTCGAACTCGAGCTCGGCTCGATTCGGGCCTAAGTTTTTATGCTCGAACTCGTTTAATAAACGAGTCCTAACATAAGCTCGAGTAGCTCACGAGCAGCTTGACTCATTTACAGCTGCTATAACTTAAAATTCGGTTTACAATAATATATCGAGCGTTCATATTTATTAGTTTCATTTTGAACTTGGCAAAGTAAAAGGTAATTATCTAATTTTTTAATAAACACTAACAAACTTACACTTCTGGGAATAAGTCAACAAAACAGATGGAGAAACGTGGATCAATCCCGCAATTATCGGCTTTATTTACAAAATCAATAATCAATAATGAATTGAGATAAAATCCCATAATTATCGGTAGGTTTCTTTTTATTAGTACCAATTCCTTCTTCAATTACTCATTGAGCACTAATATATCTAAAATAGAATAAAATCTTCTTAAAAACTATATTAAATAGGTCACATAATATAGAGCTATGAGGCGTACAAATAAAGAGGCCATGAAACCAAACAATAATGTTAACTTTCATGTGTAGTTTCGACTACGAACTTGGCTCAATGTAAAGGTTCATGAATCCGAGACCAACCCTATACTTATTCAATGTCGTCATATGTATTTTTACTACAAAATACAATATGGTGAGTTTTATTTGCTCCCTTTTTAATTGCTTTTGCAATATATATTTTTGGGCTGAGAATACATGCGCTGCTTTTATGAATATTTACGAATTAGACACAAGTACTTAAAAATATATTCTACGTTGAGTTGTACCACTGGCATATTTCCCTGTAGCTTGGTAACTACTATTTACATGGGTATTGTAAACGCGAATCCTGTTGATAGATCTATCGGGCCTGACAACCCCAACCGGACTGGACGACCAGTATTCAACGGTTGCACAGTACTTCGTTTCGTTACTACACTTGGTACAGTGTAGGGAGATTTCATAATAAAGGGAATATGCGACGTTGATTAAATGTTAAGTATGGTTACCAAGTGCTCAACTACTTAGAATGCTTTACATACACTTGCGAGTGTATTATGTTTATGATTATGAAATCTTGTGGTCTATTAAAATATTGAAATGATTGTTATGATAAACTTATGAACTCACCAACCTTTTGGTTGACACTTTAAAGCATGATTATTCTCAGGTACGAATTAGGTCTTCCGCTGTGAATTTGCTCAATTTAAGGACATTGCTTGGAGTCGATCATCGCAATGGGACCAAATGTTGATGACTTCGTCCAGGAGGATTAGGACGGGTCGTTAGAGTTGGTATCAGAGCGTTGGTCCTAGCGAACCAGGTCTTGCATTAGTGTGTCTAACTGATAGTTATTAGGATGCATTAGCGAGTCTGGACTTCGACCTTAGCTGCATATTATAAGTATTGTTTATCATTTCTAGTGGAAAACTACCTGCTTATCATTCCTAAGTCTAGACACGACTTCCTGCACTTATTTGATAGATAGTGTATAGATAAATTCATATCTTAGCGTATCTGTTACTATAGACTTTATCTGACACGTTTCCTTAAATCCCTTCATAATCTACGGGATCTTCTGTACTATGTATAGGTATTCTATATAATTAGAATACCATCCGATATCCGAAAATCATTTCATATTGAAAAATCCTTTATTCAATCGTACGCAATGGAACTCACCATTAGATCAAGTCTCTCGGATTTCGATATGGAATCTCACTCCAGCTCCGAAAGCAGCGTCACCAGAATAAATCAATCAATCAGCCATCCTCAATTTATCTGAGGGGTTCGTAGTCGACTTAACCAATGGAGACGAGAAGAAGGCGATCCCTTCCACCAACCGAATTCACCTTTTGGCGAAGAACCTGAATCACTTACCGACGAATCAATCCGAAACACCATTTTCACCCTCATTTCCCGAATATCTCAACAAGATTATTTTTTTTTTTAAATTCTAAACCTTATTCATCCTCTCGTTTCGACCGCCAATCATCCCGGAGTAATAGAAGAAGTCAACGAGCTTTGCGCTCGAGTAGTAGCTTTGGAGAATATAGTGCAGAACCTACCAGCTTCAGCAACATCACCAGCACCAACAGTACCACCAACAACCCAAGTTTCAACATCACATGCCTCAACATCTCATTCTATACCTTGAGCATAATCATCATTCTACGTATCGTTCTATCTACTTTATCTTCGTTCTACATATCGTTCTACATCGATTATCTTCGCTCGACATGGCGATTATGTAATTTCTAAAGTTTTAGAGATTATGTAATCTAGTTCCAACGATAAATCAAATGAGTTTAATATCTTATTAACTCATAAAATCCATGATTACATATGAAGAAAATATATATATGTATGTATATTTTCATAAAGATTGTAATTAAAAATTCTTTCGTACAAACTGTTAATGGTGAATATATTTTAACGGGTAGGTAATACCCGAGGAATATTTAGATTTCACATTAATAAGTTGCACTGTACATTCATCGAATCTGATTCAACGGTCATTTACTATCCTATGTACAACCACCGATATACGTATCCGTTCACCACAGAATAACCATTTCCATTTAAATTTCATATTTGGATTTTTACCTATCAGAATCCAACAAGTGGCATAATGAAGAAAACATTGGACAAAATAAAATTTGTTAGAAACAAACGAATTAACTAATTGAAATTTTGTTAAGAATCCACGCTAACTGTTCCAGCTAACTGTTCCTAGCTAACTGATTACATTTTATTTATCGCAATTTTATTTATCGTCATTTAATTTCTGTTATTTACTTTACGCATTTAATTTATCGTCATTTAATTTCTGTTATTTATTTTACGCACTTTAAATATCGGGACACGTATACAAGGTTTTGACATATCATATCGACGCATCTATATATATTATTTGGAATAACCATAGACACTCTATATGCAGTAATGCGGGAGTTAGCTATACAGGGTTGAGGTTGATTCTCAAATAATATATATACTTTGAGTTGTGATCGAGTCTGAGACATGTACATGGGTCACGATACGTATTAATTAATTCGAATATTATAAATTAAATTATATATGAATTATTGGACTGTTAACTGTGGACTATTGATTGGAACTATCAACATTGGACAATTAAAAAATGAATTAAAATATTAATTATAACATATGAAACTAAACAATTCTTCAAGTTTGCCACTTGATTTCATCTTAAACCTCATTCGTATCTTGACGATTACAATCTGCGTTCAAATCTTTCATGATTCTTGAAAACACCTCGATCGAGAGGATGAACCAGCCGCATTTCATCTACGGAAGAAAAGGTTGATGCATATAGTTATGCACCTGAAAAACCCTCGGAAACTGAATAAACATTTAACACATAGCTGTGTTAATTTCTTTAGTGTTATTATTACCCAAAATAACTTTGCAATTCTTCTTCAAATTAGCCAATTTTGTCACAGCTCCAGCAAGTCAATTCCGACTTTTCATCCGAAACAACCTTATTATAACCTTGATATATATGCGTACTCTTTATTGATACTGGGGAACCTTTTATATTTCACCATATTACCATCAGCGTTTAATCATCTAAAAACACAATTCTCCTGAAACCACCTCAGTTTGATACCCGATGACCCAGATCCGTTAAATTTGAAAATGCTGACGAAGCAGCATGTTGTAGATGGTCTTAATGGCCAAAAGTTGATAATAAAGAAGGAAGTGTTAGGAACGCTCGATAGAAAATTTGAAACTGAAAATTGGATTGAGCACACCATGAAGGAGACCAAGGATAAATACAAGGACTAAACCCTATATTCAAAGAATCCAGGTAATTCTGGATCCGATGAAATCTTTAGAGAATATCTTGCTCCAAAGTCGTGTTAAAATCTTGCGGAAAATATTTCTTCATTCACCTTTGAACTTAGAAATTTCAAAATATCATCATAAATATCTTTGATATTTCTGAGGATATTTACATAAATATTCTTGTCCGAAATTATCTACCTCTTCGTGTTTCCAGTATCCCATTATATTGGAAATTTCGGTAAAATCCAAGTATAAATTATGAATGAATTGTGGAGAAATGTTGGGGACTGAAGCATGAGTTAGTATAATATAATGCGCTTGGCCAACGTGATTATATTACAGTAAATCGTGCTGAGTTTCTAATTAAATGTGAAGATGGTTCACAATAGATTACACCATCATCATGTGTCATGTTACATAACTGTTTCATTCTACATAACCTCCGAACTTATCAAGAAGAATATATTCTTGATAATTCTATCTTCAGTAATTTTGATAAATTTGAAAATCAAATCGTGCCATCATGTTCCTTCTTGCCTAGAACATTATAATCATTCGAACTTCTATATATACGAATTCTGGACCATTATTCGCTTGACTTGAAGTCGGGAAGAGAAAACAAAAGCATAGAGCTTCGAAATATAAGGGAGAATATAAAGCCCGATAACAACACATAAATTACAAACCGTGTATGTCAATGTTTATCGCAACATAAAGACACGGGAGAATTAAAAACAATATAACCCCAAACGCGAAGTAGAAGAAAGTAGATTCCTCTTGTGGAAGTTGAAAAAGGAGAATGAATGTTGCGATAGTAAGGATGAGGACAACGATCAGGACTGGATTAAGCATTTTCACAATTGTTTGAAAGTATGGATCGAGAAGAAAGAATTGAAGTGGCGAAAATAATGGAACGAAAGAAGTCTATTTATAGTGAAAATACTAGACAAAGAAATCAAGACAGATTTCCACATTTAATTGGAGAGATCATAATTTCCTTATTCGCCGAAGAGGCAAATCTTTTAGATTTTAAAGATTTTCTTTAATCCCTTGAATTCTGGAATTCAACTAAGACAACGTCAAAAGTTAAGACGCACCTTATTTTCTAAATTCCACCATGACTACAGCAAAAAGTTAAATCTCTATCTCAATCTGTTGTGACAGCTTCACTCGTACGCTTCATATAATCAAATCATTTAATCTATATTACTCCATGATGATAAAACTCTATTTATCAACTCATATACGTCATGAAAACATTTTTATGGTTAGTCATGACGACCTCGATCAAATTTCGGGGACGAAATTTCTTTAACGGGTAGGTACTGTCACGACCCGAAAAATTTCGACTAATATTTAACCAAACTCACAATACGATTTAATATTTTTGATATAATAAGCAAAGTCTGTTAGGATGAGTCACAAAAATTTTGAACTATTTCACATATTCGTTTAACTTTCGACCATTGCCGACGATTCACGAACATCAATTCGTAAATAAATATGTACATATTTAAATATATAAATATATATATAATAATTTGAAATATTATATGATTTAGTTATTAAAATTAATTATGTAAAATAAAAATGTGATATTATAATAATTATTATTTAAAACATATCTATATATATAAATAAAGTATATTAAATATATAATATGTGATCTTGAATTTATTTAGTAAACGACAGTAACACTCATTTGCCATTCGATAGATATTAAACAAGTTAAAAACGAACTTATGATAATATAAAAATTAACGTTAGTCCATAATTATGTTATGTAAAATATAGGATTATTAGTTTAGACTTTTTATTAAACTCAAGTGATTTACATTGAAGTTGTAAAAGTTGACACATATGCAAAATTTTATTAGGATTCAGTGGAACAATCACGTAGGCATATCAAAAGTTAGGTAGTGAATCAAATGTTCAATAGGAAAAGCGAGAAAATAGATTCGATACAGGTCAAGATATATACATTAAAATTTTAACTAAGTATATAATGTTTTGATGGCTACAACTAAAGAGAACTGTTTTACAGAGATAAATTATGATCAGCTATGAATTTTCTTTGAATAGCCAATATAGTATGTTGGTGAAATATACTTATACATGTTTGATTAAAAACAATATGTTGATATTCAAAGATTTCAAGGACAAAATCACCTTTAGGGTGATATGTTATAACATTCGAAAATATTTTTATATCATCCAACGAGTATTTTATAATATGGTTAACTTTATTTGCATTGTTAGAGGATATTAGATGATCGATTAATATATATATATATATATATATATATATATATATATATATATATATATACACACACACACGAGATACCTGAAGTTATAAGACTAAATTTATTCGTTTGATTTTCAAAAAAAAAAAAAAAAAAAAAAAAAAAACTCGAACTCGAGCTCGGCTCGATTCGGGCCTAAGTTTTTATGCTCGAACTCGTTTAATAAACGAGTCCTAACATAAGCTCGAGTAGCTCACGAGCAGCTTGACTCATTTACAGCTGCTATAACTTAAAATTCGGTTTACAATAATATATCGAGCGTTCATATTTATTAGTTTCATTTTGAACTTGGCAAAGTAAAAGGTAATTATCTAATTTTTTAATAAACACTAACAAACTTACACTTCTGGGAATAAGTCAACAAAACAGATGGAGAAACGTGGATCAATCCCGCAATTATCGGCTTTATTTACAAAATCAATAATCAATAATGAATTGAGATAAAATCCCATAATTATCGGTAGGTTTCTTTTTATTAGTACCAATTCCTTCTTCAATTACTCATTGAGCACTAATATATCTAAAATAGAATAAAATCTTCTTAAAAACTATATTCAATAGGTCACATAATATAGAGCTATGAGGCGTACAAATAAAGAGGCCATGAAACCAAACAATAATGTTAACTTTCATGTGTAGTTTCGACTACGAACTTGGCTCAATGTAAAGGTTCATGAATCCGAGACCAACCCTATACTTATTCAATGTCGTCATATGTATTTTTACTACAAAATACAATATGGTGAGTTTTATTTGCTCCCTTTTTAATTGCTTTTGCAATATATATTTTTGGGCTGAGAATACATGCGCTGCTTTTATGAATATTTACGAATTAGACACAAGTACTTAAAAATATATTCTACGTTGAGTTGTACCACTGGCATATTTCCCTGTAGCTTGGTAACTACTATTTACATGGGTATTGTAAACGCGAATCCTGTTGATAGATCTATCGGGCCTGACAACCCCAACCGGACTGGACGACCAGTATTCAACGGTTGCACAGTACTTCGTTTCGTTACTACACTTGGTACAGTGTAGGGAGATTTCATAATAAAGGGAATATGCGACGTTGATTAAATGTTAAGTATGGTTACCAAGTGCTCAACTACTTAGAATGCTTTACATACACTTGCGAGTGTATTATGTTTATGATTATGAAATCTTGTGGTCTATTAAAATATTGAAATGATTGTAATGATAAACTTATGAACTCACCAACCTTTTGGTTGACACTTTAAAGCATGATTATTCTCAGGTACGAATTAGGTCTTCCGCTGTGCATTTGCTCAATTTAAGGACATTGCTTGGAGTCAATCATCGCAATGGGACCAAATGTTGATGACTTCGTCCAGGAGGATTAGGACGGGTCGTTAGAGATGTCGATCCCAACTGTTTCCGAAATCAATAACACATGATCGTAGCATGTCTTCAAGCGTTTGTATCGTCCTTTCGCTCTGCCCATCAGTTTGTGGATGATAGGCAGTACTCATGTCTAGACGAGTTCCTAATGCTTGCTGTAATGTCTGCTAGAATCTTGAAATAAATCTGTCATCCCTATCAGAGATAATAGAGATTGGTATTCCATGTCTGGAGACGACTTCCTTCAAATACAGTCGTGCTAACTTCTCCATCTTGTCATCTTCTCTTATTGGCAGGAAATGTGCTGATTTGGTGAGACGATCAACTATTACCCAAATAGTATCAAAACCACTTGCAGTCCTTGGCAATTTAGTGATGAAATCCATGGTAATGTTTTCCCATTTCCATTCCGGGATTTCGGGTTGTTGAAGTAGACCGGATGGTTTCTGATGCTCAGCTTTGACCTTAGAACACGTCAAACATTCTCCTACGTATTTAGCAACATCGGCTTTCATACCCGGCCACCAAAAATATTTCCTGAGATCCTTGTACATCTTCCCCGTTCCAGGATGTATTGAGTATCTGGTTTTATGAGCTTCTCTAAGTACCATTTCTCTCATATCTCCAAATTTTGGTACCCAAATCCTTTCAGCCCTATACCGGGTTCCGTCTTCCCGAATATTAAGATGCTGCTCCGATCCTTTGGGTATTTCATCCTTTAAATTTCCTTCTTTTAAAACTCCTTGTTGCGCCTCCTTTATTTGAGTAGTAAGGTTATTATGAATCATTATATTCATAGATTTTACTCGAATGGGTTCTCTGTCCTTCCTGCTCAAGGCATCGGCTACCACATTTGCCTTCCCCGGGTGGTAACGAATCTCAAAGTCGTAATCATTCAACAATTCAATCCACCTACGCTGCCTCATATTCAGTTGTTTCTGATTAAATATGTGTTGAAGACTTTTGTGGTCGGTATATATAATACTTTTGACCCCATATAAGTAGTGCCTCCAAGTCTTTAATGTAAAAACAACCGCGCCTAATTCCAAATCATGCGTCGTATAATTTTGCTCGTGAATCTTCAATTGTCTAGACGCATAAGCAATCACCTTCATTCGTTGCATTAATACACAACCGAGACCTTACTTTGATGCGTCACAATAAATCACAAAATCATCATTCCCTTCAGGCAATGACAATATAGGTGCCGTAGTTAGCTTTTTCTTCAATAACTGAAACGCTTTCTCTTGTTCATCCTTCCATTCAAATTTCTTCCCTTTATGCGTTAATGCAGTCAAGGGTTTTGCTATTCTGGAAAAGTCTTGGATGAACCTTCTGTAGTAACCAGCTAGTCCTAAAAACTGACGTATGTGTTTCGGAGTTTTCGGGGTTTCCCACTTTTCAACAGTTTCTATCTTTGCCGGATCCACCTTAATACCTTTTTTGTTCACTATGTGACCGAGGAATTGAACTTCTTCCAACCAAAATGTACACTTTGAAAATTTAGCGTACAATTCTTCCTTCCTCAATACTTCTAACACCTTTCTCAAATGTTCACCGTGTTCTTGGTCATTCTTTGAGTAAATAAGTATGTCATCAATGAAAACAATGACAAACTTGTCAAGGTATGGTCCACACACTCGGCTCATAAGGTCCATGAACACAGCTGGTGCATTAGTTAAACCAAATGGCATGACCATAAACTCGTAATGACCGTAACGTGTTTTGAAAGCAGTCTTTGGAATATCATCTTCTTTCACCCGCATTTGATGATACCCGGAACGTAAGTCAATCTTTGAATAAACAGACGAGCCTTGTAGTTGATCAAATAAGTCATCGATTCTCGGTAGTGGGTAGCGGTTCTTGATGGTAAGTTTGTTCAACTCTCGGTAGTCGATACACAACCTGAATGTACCATCTTTCGTCTTGACAAACAAAATAGGAGCTCCCCACGGTGATGTGCTTGGTCGAATGAAACCATGCTCTAAAAGTTCTTGTAATTGGCTTTGCAGTTCTTTCATCTCGCTGGGTGCGAGTGTGTAAGGAGCACGAGCTATTGGTGCAGCTCCTGGTACAAGATCTATTTGAAATTCAACGGATCGATGTGGGGGTAATACCGGTAATTCTTTCGGAAATACATCGGGAAATTCTTTTGCGACGGGAACATCATTGATGCTCTTTTCTTCAGTTTGTACTTTCTCGACGTGTGCTAGAACAGCATAGCAACCTTTTCTTATTAGTTTTTGTGCCTTCAAATTACTAATAAGATGTAGCTTCGTGTTGCCCTTTTCTCCGTACACCATTAAGGGTTTTCCTTTTTCTCGTATAATGCGAATTGCATTTTTGTAACAAATGATCTCTGCTTTCACTTCTTTCAACCAGTCCATACCGATTATCACATCAAAACTCCCTAACTCTACTGGTATCAAGTCAATCTTAAATGTTTCGCTAACCAGTTTAATTTCTCGATTCCGACATATATTATCTGCTGAAATTAATTTACCATTTGCTAATTCGAGTAAAAATTTACTATCCAAAGGCGTCAATGGACAACTTAATTTAGCACAAAAATCTCTACTCATATAGCTTCTATCCGCACCCGAATCAAATAAAACGTAAGCAGATTTATTGTCAATAAGAAACGTACCCGTAACAAGCTCCGGGTCTTCCTGTGCCTCTGCCGCATTAATATTGAAAACTCTTCCGCGGCCTTGTCCATTCGTGTTCTCCTGGTTCGGGCAATTTCTAATAATGTGGCCCGGTTTTCCACATTTATAACAAACTACATTGGCATAACTTGCTCCGACACTACTTGCTCCGCCATTACTCGTTCCGACACCATTTGTTCCTTTCGTTCTATTAACCCCTGGTCCGTAGACCTCACACTTCACCGCGCTATGACCATTTCTTTTACACTTGTTGCAAAATTTGGTGCAGAACCCCGAGTGATACTTTTCACACCTTTGGCATAGCTGCTTCTGATTGTTGTTGTTGTTGCGGTTATTATTGTTGTTGGGATGATTGTTGTAGTTGCTGTTGTTGTTGTTGTTGTTGTTGTTGTTGTTGTTGTTGTTGTTGGGCCGTTTGTTGTAGTTGCGATTGATGTTGCGATTGTTGGGATAATTGTTGCGATTATTGTTGTAATTGCTGTTGTTGTTGTATTGGTGATTCTTATCACCGTTTTCCTCCCACTTTCTTTTGACTTGCTTCACATTGGCCTCTTCAGCAGTCTGTTCTTTAATTCTTTCTTCAATCTGGTTCACTAGTTTGTGAGCCATTCTACATGCCTGTTGTATGGAGGCGGGCTCGTGTGAACTTATATCTTCTTGGATTCTTTCCGGTAATCCTTTCACAAACGCGTCGATCTTCTCTTCCTCATCTTCGAATGCTCCCGGACACAATAGGCACAATTCTGTGAATCGTCTTTCGTACGTGGTAATATCAAATCCTTGGGTTCGTAACCCTCTAAGTTCTGTCTTGAGCTTATTGACCTCGGTTCTGGGACGGTACTTCTCGTTCATCAAGTGCTTGAATGCTGACCACGGTAGTGCGTACGCATCGTCTTATCCCACTTGCTCTAGATAGGTATTCCACCATGTTAACGCAGAACCTGTGAAGGTATGCGTAGCGTACTTTACTTTGTCCTCTTCAGTACACTTACTTATGACAAACACATATTCGACCTTCTCGGTCCACCGTTTCAATCCGATCGGTCCTTCGGTTCCATCAAATTCCAAAGGTTTGCAGGCAGTGAATTCTTTGTAGGTGCATCCTACACGATTTCCTATACTGCCAGATCTAAGGTTATTGTTGGTATGTAGTGCAGCCTGTACTGCGGCTATGTTCGAAGCTAGAAAAGTACGGAATTCCTCTTCATTCATATTCACGGTGTGTCGAGTAGTCGGTGCCATTTCCTTCAAAATAGTCATATGGAACAAGTTAATCATACAGAATATTAAGAGTAGTTAATAGTATTTTGTAGCATAATATGAACTCATTTATAAAAGCTTTTTCTTCATATTAGCGTTTTATAAGTTTAAATTCGGGTAGTACCTACCCGTTAAGTTCATACTTAGTAGCTAATATACAATTCAACTACTACAATTCTATATGAAAAACTGATTGTAATAATATTTCGCGTTCAAACTTTTATACAATATTTTACAAACTTACAATACCGCTTATTTTACATAAAGCATGAAATATAGCACACAATAACTTTGATACAAGATAGTTGTGAAGATAATTCTAGCTAGTACACAAGTCGTTCAGCAAAGGCAATAAAGACACGTAATTCATACGTCCAGAAAGAAGTCATGCATTCTGGTTTTACTAGGACTACTTCCCATCCTTGGTCTTGTGGAACATAACCGTTATGGCCGTTGATAAGACAGCGTGTTGTAACGTCGTCAAAGGGACGAGGGTTACGTAATGTCCAACAGTCCCGTAACAATCTAAAAACCTCATTTCTTACCCCAATAACCGACTCCGTCACTTGTGGGAACGTTTTGTTTAATAGTTGTAGGCCGATGTTCTTGTTCTCACTTTGGTGAGAAGCGAACATTACTAATCCGTAAGCATAACATGCTTCTTTATGTTGCATGTTAGCCGCTTTTTCTAAATCACGAAGTCCAATATTCGGATATATTGAGTCAAAATAATTTCTTAACCCATTGCGTAAAATAGCATTTGGGTTCCCCGCAATATATGCGTCAAAGTAAACACATCGTAACTTATGGATTTCCCAATGTGATATCCCCCATCTTTCGAACGAAAGCCTTTTATAAACCAAGGCATTCTTGGAACGTTCTTCGAATGTCTTACAAACTGATCTCGCCTTAAATAGTTGTGCCGAAGAATTCTGACCGACTCTAGACAAGATTTCATCAATCATGTCTCCGGGTAGGTCTCTTAAAATATTGGGTTGTCTATCCATTTTGTGTTTTTATACTGTAAAATAGACAAGAGTTAGATTCATAAAAAAAATTACTTATTAATACAAGCAATTTTTACATATATCATAAAGCATAAGCACACTATATTACATATATTACACCACACGAATACAACTATCTTATTCCGACTCGCTTGTTTCTTCTTCTTCGGTTTTGGTTCGTTTTGCCAAGTTTCTAGGGATATATGATGTTCCCCTAATACGAACCGTCGTTTTCCACATTGGTTTAGAAAAACCTGGTGGTTTAGAGGTTCCCGGGTCATTGTTACAACTTAAGGACTTCGGGGGTTGACGATACATATAAAGTTCATCGGGGTTGGAATTAGATTTCTCTATTTTTATGCCCTTTCCCTTATTATTTTCTTTTGCCTTTTTAAATTCAGTTGGGGTAATTTCTATAACATCATCGGAATTCTCGTCAGAATCCGATTCATCGGAGAATTGGTAATCCTCCCAATATTTTGATGTAGTGACCCGAACTTTTCCATGTTTATATATATTAATTGAGATTGATATTTACATGATTAAATGTTTCCAACATGTTAAGCAATCAAACTTGTTAAGACTTGATTAATTGAAATATGTTTCATATAGACAATTTACCACCCAAGTTGACCGGTGATTCACGAACGTTAAAACTTGTAAAAACTATATGATGACATATATATGGATATATATATAGTTAACATGATATTATGATAAGTAAACATATCATTAAGTATATTAACAATGAACTACATATATAAAAACAAGACTACTAACTTAATGATTTTTAAACGAGACATATATGTAACGATTATCGTTGTAAAGACATTTAATGTATATATATCATATTAAGAGATATTCATACATGATAATATCATGATAATATAATAATTTAAAATCTCATTTGATATTATAAACATTGGGTTAACAACATTTAACAAGATCGTTAACCTAAAGGTTTCAAAACAACACTTACATGTAACGACTAACGATGACTTAACGACTCAGTTAAAATGTATATACATGTAGTGTTTTAATATGTATTTATACACTTTTTAAAGACTTCAATACACTTATCAAAATACTTCTACTTAACAAAAATGCTTACAATTACATCCTCGTTCAGTTTCATCAACAATTCTACTCGTATGCACCCGTATTCGTACTCGTACAATACACAGCTTTTAGATGTATGTACTATTGGTATATACACTCCAATGATCAGCTCTTAGCAGCCCATGTGAGTCACCTAACACATGTGGGAACCATCATTTGGCAACTAGCATGAAATATCTCATAAAATTACAAAAATATGAGTAATCATTCATGACTTATTTACATGAAAACAAAATTACATATCCTTTATATCTAATCCATACACCAATGACCAAAAACACCTACAAACACTTTCATTCTTCAATTTTCTTCATCTAATTGATCTCTCTCAAGTTCTATCTTCAAGTTCTAAGTGTTCTTCATATATTCTACAAGTTCTAGTTACATAAAATCAAGAATACTTTCAAGTTTGCTAGCTCACTTCCAATCTTGTAAGGTGATCATCCAACCTCAAGAAATCTTTGTTTCTTACAGTAGGTTATCATTCTAATACAAGGTAATAATCATATTCAAACTTTGGTTCAATTTCTATAACTATAACAATCTTATTTCAAGTGATGATCTTACTTGAACTTGTTTTCGTGTCATGATTCTGCTTCAAGAACTTCAAGCCATCCAAGGATCCATTGAAGCTAGATCCATTTTTCTCTTTTCCAGTAGGTTTATCCAAGGAACTTAAGGTAGTAATGATGTTCATAACATCATTCGATTCATACATATAAAGCTATCTTATTCGAAGGTTTAAACTTGTAATCACTAGAACATAGTTTAGTTAATTCTAAACTTGTTCGCAAACAAAAGTTAATCCTTCTAACTTGACTTTTAAAATCAACTAAACACATTTTCTATATCTATATGATATGCTAACTTAATGATTTAAAACCTGGTAACACGAAAAACACCGTAAAACCGGATTTACGCCGTCGTAGTAACACCGCGGGCTGTTTTGGGTTAGTTAATTAAAAACTATGATAAACTTTGATTTAAAAGTTGTTATTCTGAGAAAATTATTTTTATTATGAACATGAAACTATATCCAAAAATTATGGTTAAACTCAAAGTGGAAGTATGTTTTCTAAAATGGTCATCTAGACGTCGTTCTTTCGACTGAAATGACTACCTTTACAAAAACGACTTGTAACTTATTTTTCCGATTATAAACCTATACTTTTTCTGTTTAGATTCATAAAATAGAGTTCAATATGAAACCATAGCAATTTGATTCACTCAAAACGGATTTAAAATGAAGAAGTTATGGGTAAAACAAGATTGGATAATTTTTCTCATTTTAGCTACGTGAAAATTGGTAACAAATCTATTCCAACCATAACTTAATCAACTTGTATTGTATATTATGTAATCTTGAGATACCATAGACACGTATACAATGTTTCGACCTATCATGTCGACACATCTATATATATTTCGGAACAACCATAGACACTCTATATGTGAGTGTTGGAGTTAGCTATACAGGGTTGAGGTTGATTCCAAAATATATATAGTTTGAGTTGTGATCAATACTGAGATATGTATACACTGGGTCGTGGATTGATTCAAGATAATATTTATCGATTTATTTCTGTACATCTAACTGTGGACAACTAGTTGTAGGTTACTAACGAGGACAGCTGACTTAATAAACTTAAAACATCGAAATATATTAAAAGTGTTGTAAATATATTTTGAACATACTTTGATATATATGTATATATTGTTATAGGTTCGTGAATCAACCAGTGGCCAAGTCTTACTTCCCGACGAAGTAAAAATCTGTGAAAGTGAGTTATAGTCCCACTTTTAAAATCTAATATTTTTGGGATGAGAATACATGCAGGTTTTATAAATGATTTACAAAATAGACACAAGTACGTGAAACTACATTCTATGGTTGAATTATCGAAATCGAATATGCCCCTTTTTATTAAGTCTGGTAATCTAAGAATTAGGGAACAGACACCCTAATTGACGCGAATCCTAAAGATAGATCTATTGGGCCTAACAAACCCCATCCAAAGTACCGGATGCTTTAGTACTTCGAAATTTATATCATATCCGAAGGGTGTCCCGAAATGATGGGGATATTCTTATATATGCATCTTGTTAATGTCGGTTACCAGGTGTTCACCATATGAATGATTTTTATCTCTATGTGTGGGATGTGTATTGAAATATGAAATCTTGTGGTCTATTGTTACGATTTGATATATATAGGTTAAACCTATAACTCACCAACATTTTTGTTGACGTTTAAAGCATGTTTATTCTCAGGTGAATATTAAGAGCTTCCGCTGTTGCATACTAAAATAAGGACAAGATTTGGAGTCCATGTTTGTATGATATTGTGTAAAAACTGCATTCAAGAAACTGATTTCGATGTAACATATTTGTATTGTAAACCATTATGTAATGGTCGTGTGTAAACAGGATATTTTAGATTATCATTATTTGATAATCTACGTAAAGCTTTTTAAACCTTTATTTATGAAATAAAGGTTATGGTTTGTTTTAAAAATGAATGCAGTCTTTGAAAAACGTCTCATATAGAGGTCAAAACCTCGCAACGAAATCAATTAATATGGAACGTTTTTAATCAATAAGAACGGGACATTTCAGTTGGTATCAGAGCGTTGGTCTTAGAGAACCAGAATTTTGCATTAGTGTGTCTTATCGAGTTTGTTAGGATGCATTAGTGAGTCTGGACTTCGACCGTGTTTACTTGAAAAATGATTGCTTAACAAATTTTGTTGGAAACTATATATTTTTAACATGTGAATATTATGTGATATATTAATCTCTTAACGCGTTTGATATTATGTGATAGATGTCTACCTCTAGAACAAGTCCCATTGACTCACCTAATAATAATGAAGAGTCAAATGTAAATTGGAATGATTCGTGGACTGATTCACAAGTTCCCGAAGAGGAACCGGAAGAAGAGTCGGAACCGGAAGAAGAATCGGAACCGGAAGAAGAATCGGAACCGGATGAAGAATCGGAACCGGTGGGGGAAATAATAAAACGGTTAAGTAAAAGAAAATCCTCAACCAACCGACCAAGGTTAATTATGGTTAATGGTGTTTCCGCCAAGGAAGCAAAATATTGGGAGGATTACCAATTCTCCGATGAATCGGATTCCGACGAGAATTCCGATGATGTTATAGAAATTACCCCAACTGAATTTAAAAAGGCAAAAGAAAATAATAAGGGAAAGGGCATAAAAATAGAGAAATCTAATTCCAACCCCGATGAACTTTATATGTATCGTCAACCCCCGAAGTCCTTAAGTTGTAACAATGACCCGGAAACCTCTAAACCACCAGGTTTTTCTAAACCAATGTGGATCACGACGGCTCATATTAGGGGAACATCATATATCCCTAGAAACTTGGCAAAACGAAACAAAACCGAAGAAGAAGAAACAAGCGAGTCGGAATAAGATAGTTGTATTCGTGTGGTGTAATATATGTAATATAGTGTGCTTATGCTTTATGATATATGAAAAATTGCTTGTATTAATAAGTATTTTTTTTTTATGAATCTAACTCTTGTCTATTTTACAGTATAAAAACACAAAATGGATAGACAACCCAATATTTTAAGAGACCTACCCGGAGACATGATTGATGAAATCTTGTCTAGAGTCGGTCAGAATTCTTCGGCACAACTATTTAAGGCGAGATCAGTTTGTAAGACATTCGAAGAACGTTCCAAGAATGCCTTGGTTTATAAAAGGCTTTCGTTCGGAAGATGGGGGATATCACATTGGGAAATCCATAAGTTACGATGTGTTTACTTTGACGCATATATTGCGGGGAACCCAAATGCTATTTTACGCAATGGGTTAAGAAATTATTTTGACTCAATATATCCGAATATTGGACTTCGTGATTTAGAAAAAGCGGCTAACATGCAACATAAAGAAGCATGTTATGCTTACGGATTAGTAATGATCGCTTCTCACCAAAGTGAGAACAAGAACATCGGGCTACAACTATTAAACAAAACGTTCCCACAAGTGACGGAGTCGGTAATTGGGGTAAGAAATGAGGTTTTTAGATTGTTACGGGACTGTTGGACATTACGTAACCCTCGTCCCTTTGACGACGTTACAACACGCTGTCTTATCAACGGCCATAACGGTTATGTTCCACAAGACCAAGGATGGGAAGTAGTCCTAGTAAAACCAGAATGCATGACTTGTTTCTGGACGTATGAATTACGTGTCTTTATTGCCTTTGCTGAACGACTTGTGTACTAGCTAGAATTATCTTCACAACCATCTTGTATCAAATTTATTGTGTGCTATATTTCATGCTATATGTAAAATAAGCGGTATTGTAAGTTTGTAAAATGTTGTGTAAAAGTTTGAACGCGAAATATTATTATAATCAGTTTTTCATATAGAATTGTAGTAGTTGAATTGTATATTAGCTACTAAGTATGAACTTAACGGGTAGGTACTACCCGAATTTAAACTTATAAAACGCTAATATGAAGAAAAAGCTTTTATAAATGAGTTCATATTATGCTATGAAATACTATTAACTACTCTTAATATTCTGTATGATTAACTTGTTCCATTTAACTATTTTGAAGGAAATGGCACCGACTACTCGACACACCGTGAATATGAATGAAGAGGAATTCCGTACTTTTCTAGCTTCAAACATAGCCGCAGTACAGGCTGCGCTACATACCAACAATAACCTTGGATCTAGCAGTACAGGAAATCGTGTAGGATGCACCTACAAAGAATTCACTGCCTGCAAACCTTTGGAATTTGATGGAACCGAAGGACCGATCGGATTGAAACGGTGGACCGAGAAGGTTGAATCGGTGTTTGCCATAAGTAAGTGTACTGAAGAGGACAAAGTAAAGTACTAAACGCATACCTTCACAGGTTCTGCGTTAACATGGTGGAATACCTATCTAGAGCAAGTGGGACAAGACGATGCGTACGCACTACCGTGGTCAGCATTCAAGCACTTGATGAACGAGAAGTACCGTCCCAGAACCGAGGTCAATAAGCTCAAGACAGAACTTAGAGGGTTACGAACCTAAGGATTTGATATTACCACGTACGAAAGACGATTCACAGAATTGTGCCTATTGTGTCCGGGAGCATTCGAAGATGAGGAAGAGAAGATCGACGCGTTTGTGAAAGGATTACCGGAAAGAATCCAAGAAGATATAAGTTCACACGAGCCCGCCTCCATACAACAGGCATGTAGAATGGCTCACAAACTCGTGAACCAAATTGAAGAAAGAATTAAAGAACAGACTGCTGAAGAGGCCAATGTAAAGCAAGTCAAAAGAAAGTGGGAGGAAAACGGTGATAAGAATCACCAATACAACAACAACAGCAATTACAACAATAATCGCAATAATTATCCCAACAATCGCAACATCAATCGCAACTACAACAAACTGCCCAACAACAACAACAACAACAACAACAGCAACTAAAACAATCATCCCAACAACAATAATAACCGCAACAACAACAACAATCAGAAGCAGCTATGCCAAAGGTGTGAAAAGAATCACTCGGGGTTCTGCACCAAATTTTGCAACAAGTGTAAAAGAAATGGTCATAGCGCGGCGAAGTGTGAGGTCTACGGACCAGGGGTTAATAGAACGAAAGGAACAAATGGTGTCGGAATGAGTAATGGTGGAGCAAGTAGTGTCGGAGCAAGTTATGCCAATGTAGTTTGTTATAAATGTGGAAAACCGGGCCACATTATTAGAAATTTTCCGAACCAGGAGAACACGAATGGACAAGGCCATGGAAGAGTTTTCAATATTAATGCGGCAGAGGCACAGGAAGACCCGGAGCTTGTTACGGGTACGTTTCTTATTGACAATAAATCTGCTTACGTTTTATTTGATTCGGGTGCGGATAGAAGCTATATGAGTAGAGATTTTTGTGCTAAATTAAGTTGTCCATTGACGCCTTTGGATAGTAAATTTTTACTCGAATTAGCAAATGGTAAATTAATTTTAGCAGATAATATATGTCGGAATCGAGAAATTAAACTGGTTAGCGAAACATTTAAGATTGATTTGATACCAGTAGAGTTAGGGAGTTTTGATGTGATAATCGGTATGGACTGGTTGAAAGAAGTGAAAGCGGAGATCGTTTGTTACAAAAATGCAATTCGCATTATACGAGAAAAAGGAAAACCCTTAATGGTGTACGGAGAAAAGGGCAACACGAAGCTACATCTTATTAGTAATTTGAAGGCACAAAAACTAATAAGAAAAGGTTGCTATGCTGTTCTAGTACACGTCGAGAAAGTACAAACTGAAGAAAAGAGCATCAATGATGTTCCCGTCGCAAAAGAATTTCCTGATGTATTTCCGAAAGAATTACCGGGATTACCCCCACATCGATCCGTTGAATTTCAAATAGATCTTGTACCAGGAGCTGCACCAATAGCTCGTGCTCCTTACAGACTCGCACCCAGCGAGATGAAAGAACTACAAAGCCAATTACAAGAACTTTTAGAGCGTGGTTTCATTCGACCAAGCACATCACCGTGGGGAGCTCCTGCTTTGTTTGTCAAGAAGAAAGATGGTACATTCAGGTTGTGTATCGACTACCGAGAGTTGAACAAACTTACCATCAAGAACCGCTACCCACTACCGAGAATCGATGACTTATTTGATCAACTACAAGGCTCGTCTGTTTATTCAAAGATTGACTTACGTTCCGGGTATCATCAAATGCGGGTGAAAGAAGATGATATTCCAAAGACTGCTTTCAGAACACGTTACGGTCATTACGACTTTATGGTCATGCCGTTTGGTTTAACTAATGCACCAGCTGTGTTCATGGACCTTATGAACCGAGTGTGTGGACCATACCTTGATAAGTTTGTCATTGTTTTCATTGATGACATACTTATTTACTCAAAGAATGACCAAGAACACGGTGAACATTTGAGAAAGGTGTTAGAATTATTGAGGAAGGAAGAATTGTACGCTAAGTTTTCAAAGTGTGCATTTTGGTTGGAAGAAGTTCAATTCCTCGGTCACATAGTGAACAAAGAAGCTATTAAGGTGGATCCGGCAAAGATAGAAACTGTTGAAAAGTGGGAAACCCCGAAAACTCCGAAACACATACGCCAGTTTTTAGGACTAGCTGGTTACTACAGAAGGTTCATCCAAGATTTTTCCAGAATAGCAAAACCCTTGACTGCATTAACGCATAAAGGGAAGAAATTTGAATGGAATGATGAACAAGAGAAAGCGTTTCAGTTATTGAAGAAAAAGCTAACTACGGCACCTATATTGTCATTGCCTGAAGGGAATGATGATTTTGTGATTTATTGTGACGCATCAAAGTAAGGTCTCGGTTGTGTATTAATGCAACGAACGAAGGTGATTGCTTATGCGTCTAGACAATTGAAGATTCACGAACAAAATAATACGACGCATGATTTGGAATTAGGCGCGGTTGTTTTTGCATTAAAGACTTGGAGGCACTACTTATATGGGGTCAAAAGTATTATATATACCGACCACAAAAGTCTTCAACACATATTTAATCAGAAACAACTGAATATGAGGCAGCGTAGGTGGATTGAATTATTGAATGATTACGACTTTGAGATTCGTTACCACCCGGGGAAGGCAAATGTGGTAGCCGATGCCTTGAGCAGGAAGGACAGAGAACCCATTCGAGTAAAATCTATGAATATAATGATTCATAATAACCTTACTACTCAAATAAAGGAGGCGCAACAAGGAGTTTTAAAAGAGGGAAATTTAAAGGATGAAATACCCAAAGGATCGGAGAAGCATCTTAATATTCGGGAAGACGGAACCCGGTATAGGGCTGAAAGGATTTGGGTACCAAAATTTGGAGATATGAGAGAAATGGTACTTAGAGAAGCTCATAAAACCAGATACTCAATACATCCTGGAACGGGGAAGATGTACAAGGATCTCAAGAAACATTTTTGGTGGCCGGGTATGAAAGCCGATGTTGCTAAATACGTAGGAGAATGTTTGACGTGTTCTAAGGTCAAAGCTGAGCATCAGAAACCATCAGGTCTACTTCAACAACCTGAAATCCCGGAATGGAAATGGGAAAACATTACCATGGATTTCATCACTAAATTGCCAAAGACTGCAAGTGGTTTTGATACTATTTGGGTAATAGTTGATCGTCTCACCAAATCAGCACACTTCCTGCCAATAAGAGAAGATGACAAGATGGAGAAGTTAGCACGACTGTATTTGAAGGAAGTCGTCTCCAGACATGGAATACCAATCTCTATTATCTCTGATAGGGATGGCAGATTTATTTCAAGATTCTGGCAGACATTACAGCAAGCATTAGGAACTCGTCTAGACATGAGTACTGCCTATCATCCACAAACTGATGGGCAGAGCGAAAGGACGATACAAACGCTTGAAGACATGCTACGAGCATGTGTTATTGATTTCGGAAACAGTTGGGATCGACATCTACCGTCAGTAGAATTTTCCTACAACAACAGCTACCATTCAAGCATTGAGATGGCGCCGTTTGAAGCACTTTATGGTAGAAAGTGCAGGTCTCCGATTTGTTGGAGTGAAGTGGGGGATAGACAGATTACGAGTCTGGAGATTATACAAGAAACTACCGAGAAGATCATCCAAATTCAATAACGGTTGAAAACTGCCCAAAGTCGACAAAAGAGCTACGCTGACATTAAAAGAAAAGATATAGAATTTGAAATTGGAGAGATGGTCATGCTTAAAGTTGCACCTTGGAAAGGCGTTGTTTGATTTGGTAAACGAGGGAAATTAAATCCAAGGTATATTGGACCATTAAAGATTATTGATCGTGTCGGACCAGTAGCTTACCGACTTGAGTTACCTCAACAACTCGCGGCTGTACATAACACTTTCCACGTCTCGAATTTGAAGAAATGTTTTGCTAAAGAAGATCTCACTATTCTGTTAGATGAAATCCAAATCAACGAAAAACTCCAATTCATCGAAGAACCCGTCGAAATAATGGATCGTGAGGTTAAAAGACTTAAGCAAAACAAGATTCCAATTGTTAAGGTTCGATGGAATGCTCGTAGAGGACCCGAGTTCACCTGGGAGTGTGAAGATCAGATGAAGAAGAAATACCCGCATCTATTTCCAGAAGATTCGTCAACACCTTCAACAGCTTAAAATTTCAGGACGAAATTTATTTAACGGGTAGGTACTGTAGTGACCCGAACTTTTCCATGTTTATATATATTAATTGAGATTGATATTTACATGATTAAATGTTTCCAACATGTTAAGCAATCAAACTTGTTAAGACTTGATTAATTGAAATATGTTTCATATAGACAATTTACCACCCAAGTTGACCGGTGATTCACGAACGTTAAAATTTGTAAAAACTATATGATGACATATATATGGATATATATATAGTTAACATGATATTATGATAAGTAAACATATCATTAAGTATATTAACAATGAACTACATATGTAAAAACAAGACTACTAACTTAATGATTTTTAAACGAGACATATCTGTAACGATTATCGTTGTAAAGACATTTAATGTATATATATCATATTAAGAGATATTCATACATGATAATATCATGATAATATAATAATTTAAAATCTCATTTGATATTATAAACATTGGGTTAACAATATTTAACAAGATCGTTAACCTAAAGGTTTCAAAACAACACTTACATGTAACGACTAACGATGACTTAACGACTCAGTTAAAATGTATATACATGTAGTGTTTTAATATGTATTTATACACTTTTTAAAGACTTCAATACACTTATCAAAATACTTCTACTTAACAAAAATGCTTACAATTACATCCTCGTTCAGTTTCATCAACAATTCTACTCGTATGCACCCGTATTCGTACTCGTACAATACACAGCTTTTAGATGTATGTACTATTGGTATATACACTCCAATGATCAGCTCTTAGCAGCCCATGTGAGTCACCTAACACATATGGGAACCATCATTTGGCAACTAGCATGAAATATCTCATAAAATTACAAAAATATGAGTAATCATTCATGACTTATTTACATGAAAACAAAATTACATATCCTTTATATCTAATCCATACACCAACGACCAAAAACACCTATAAACACTTTCATTCTTCAATTTTATTCATCTAATTGATCTCTCTCAAGTTCTATCTTCAAGTTCTAAGTGTTCTTCATATATTCTACAAGTTCTAGTTACATAAAATCAAGAATACTTTCAAGTTTGCTAGCTCACTTCCAATCTTGTAAGGTGATCATCCAACCTCAAGAAATCTTTGTTTCTTACAGTAGGTTATCATTCTAATACAAGGTAATAATCATATTCAAACTTTGGTTCAATTTCTATAACTATAACAATCTTATTTCAAGTGATGATCTTACTTGAACTTGTTTTCGTGTCATGATTCTGCTTCAAGAACTTCAAGCCATCCAAGGATCCATTGAAGCTAGATCCATTTTTCTCTTTTCCAGTAGGTTTATAAAAGGAACTTAAGGTAGTAATGATGTTCATAACATCATTCGATTCATACATATAAAGCTATCTTATTCGAAGGTTTAAACTTGTAATCACTAGAACATAGTTTAGTTAATTCTAAACTTGTTCGCAAACAAAAGTTAATCCTTCTAACTTGACTTTTAAAATCAACTAAACACATTTTCTATATCTATATGATATGCTAACTTAATGATTTAAAACCTGGTAACACGAAAAACACCGTAAAACCGGATTTACGCCGTCGTAGTAACACCGCGGGCTGTTTTGGGTTAGTTAATTAAAAACTATGATAAACTTTGATTTAAAAGTTGTTATTCTGAGAAAATGATTTTTATTATGAACATGAAACTATATCCAAAAATTATGGTTAAACTCAAAGTGGAAGTATGTTTTCTAAAATGGTCATCTAGACGTCGTTCTTTCGACTGAAATGACTACCTTTACAAAAACGACTTGTAACTTATTTTTATGATTATAAACCTATACTTTTTCTGTTTAGATTCATAAAATAGAGTTCAATATGAAACCATAGCAATTTGATTCACTCAAAACGGATTTAAAATGAAGAAGTTATGGGTAAAACAAGATTGGATAATTTTTCTCATTTTAGCTACGTGAAAATTGGTAACAAATCTATTCCAACCATAACTTAATCAACTTGTATTGTATATTATGTAATCTTGAGATACCATAGACACGTATACAATGTTTCGACCTATCATGTCGACACATCTATATATATTTCGGAACAACCATTGACACTCTATATGTGAATGTTGGAGTTAGCTATACAGGGTTGAGGTTGATTCCAAAATATATATAGTTTGAGTTTTGATCAATACTGAGATATGTATACACTGGGTCGTGGATTGATTCAAGATAATATTTATCGATTTATTTCTGTACATCTAACTGTGGACAACTAGTTGTAGGTTACTAACGAGGACAGCTGACTTAATAAACTTAAAACATCAAAATATATTAAAAGTGTTGTAAATATATTTTGAACATACTTTGATATATATGTATATATTGTTATAGGTTCGTGAATCAACCAGTGGCCAAGTCTTACTTCCCGACGAAGTAAAAATCTGTGAAAGTGAGTTATAGTCCCACTTTTAAAATCTAATATTTTTGGGATGAGAATACATGCAGGTTTTATAAATGATTTACAAAATAGACACAAGTACGTGAAACTACATTCTATGGTTGAATTATCGAAATCGAATATGCCCCTTTTTATTAAGTCTGGTAATCTAAGAATTAGGGAACAGACACCCTAATTGACGCGAATCCTAAAGATAGATCTATTGGGCCTAACAAACCCCATCCAAAGTACCGGATGCTTTAGTACTTCGAAATTTATATCATATCCGAAGGGTGTCCCGGAATGATGGGGATATTCTTATATATGCATCTTGTTAATGTCGGTTACCAGGTGTTCACCATATGAATGATTTTTATCTCTATGTGTGGGATGTGTATTGAAATATGAAATCTTGTGGTCTATTGTTACGATTTGATATATATAGGTTAAACCTATAACTCACCAACATTTTTGTTGACGTTTAAAGCATGTTTATTCTCAGGTGAATATTAAGAGCTTCCGCTGTTGCATACTAAAATAAGGACAAGATTTGGAGTCCATGTTTGTATGATATTGTGTAAAAACTGCATTCAAGAAACTGATTTCGATGTAACATATTTGTATTGTAAACCATTATGTAATGGTCGTGTGTAAACAGGATATTTTAGATTATCATTATTTGATAATCTACGTAAAGCTTTTTAAACCTTTATTTATGAAATAAAGGTTATGGTTTGTTTTAAAAATGAATGCAGTCTTTGAAAAACGTCTCATATAGAGGTCAAAACCTCGCAACGAAATCAATTAATATGGAACGTTTTTAATCAATAAGAACGGGACATTTCATTTGCTTCCTTAGCGGAAACACCATTGACCATAATTAATCTTGGTCGGTTGGTTGAGGATTTTCTTTTACTTAACCGTTTTATTATTTCCCCCACCGGTTCTATTTCTTCATCCGGTTCCGATTCTTCTTCCGGTTCCGATTCTTCTTCCGGTTCCGACTCTTCTTCCGGTTCCTCTTCGGGAACTTGTGAATCAGTCCACGAATCATTCCAATTTACATTTGACTCTTCATTATTATTAGGTGAGTCAATGAGACTTGTTCTAGAGGTAGACATCTATCACATAATATCAAACGCGTTAAGAGATTAATATATCACATAATATTCACATGTTAAAAATATATAGTTTCCAACAAAATTTGTTAAGCAATCATTTTTCAAGTAAACACGGTCGAAGTCCAGACTCACTAATGCATCCTAACAAACTCGATAAGACACACTAATGCAAAATTCTGGTTCTCTAAGACCAACGCTCGGATACCAACTGAAATGTCCCGTTCTTATTGATTAAAAACGTTCCATATTAATTGATTTCGTTGCGAGGTTTTGACCTCTATATGAGACGTTTTTCAAAGACTGCATTCATTTTTAAAACAAACCATAACCTTTATTTCATAAATAAAGGTTTAAAAGGCTTTACGTAGATTATCAAATAATGATAATCTAAAATATCCTGTTTACACACGACCATTACATAATGGTTTACAATACAAATATGTTACATCGAAATCAGTTTCTTGAATGCAGTTTTTACACAATATCATACAAACATGGACTCCAAATCTTGTCCTTATTTTAGTATGCAACAGCGGAAGCTCTTAGTATTCACCTGAGAATAAACATGCTTTAAACGTCAACACAAATGTTGGTGAGTTATAGGTTTAACCTATATATATCAAATCGTAACAATAGACCACAAGATTTTATATTTCAATACACATCCCATACATAGAGATAAAAATCATTCATATGGTAAACACCTGGTAACCGACATTAACAAGATGCATATATATAAGAATATCCCCATCATTCCGGGACACCCTTCGGATATGATATAAATTTTGAAGTACTAAAGCATCCGGTACTTTGGATGGGGTTTGTTAGGCCCAATAGATCTATCTTTAGGATTCGCTTCAATTAGGGTGTATGTTCCCTAATTCTTAGATTACCAGACTTAATAAAAAGGGGCATATTCGATTTCGATAATTCAGCCATAGAATGTAGTTTCACGTACTTGTGTCTATTTTGTAAATCATTTATAAAACCTGCATGTATTCTCATCCCAAAAATATTAGATTTTAAAAGTGGGACTATAACTCACTTTCACAGATTTTTACTTCGTCGAGAAGTAAGACTTGGCCACTGTTGATTCACGAACCTATAACAATATATACATATATATTAAAGTATGTTCAAAATATATTTACAACACTTTTAATATATTTTGATGTTTTAAGTTTATTAAGTCAGCTGTCCTCGTTAGTAACCTACAACTAGTTGTCCACAGTTAGATGTACAGAAATAAATCGATAAATATTATCTTGAATCAATCCACGACCCAGTGTATACGTATCTCAGTATTGATCACAACTCAAACTATATATATTTTGGAATCAACCTCAACCCTGTATAGCTAACTCCAACATTCACATATAGAGTGTCTATGGTTGTTCCGAAATATATATAGATGTGTCGACATGATAGGTCGAAACATTGTATACGTGTCTATGGTATCTCAAGATTACATAATATACAATACAAGTTGATTAAGTTATGGTTGGAATAGATTTGTTACCAATTTTCACGTAGCTAAAATGAGAAAAATTATCCAATCTTGTTTTACCCATAACTTCTTCATTTTAAATCCGTTTTGAGTGAATCAAATTGCTATGGTTTCATATTGAACTCTATTTTATGAATCTAAACAGAAAAAGTATAGGTTTATAGTCGGAAAAATAAGTTACAAGTCGTTTTTGTAAAGGTAGTCATTTCAGTCGAAAGAACGACGTCTAGATGACTATTTTAGAAAACATACTTCCACTTTGAGTTTAACCATAATTTTTGGATATAGTTTCATGTTCATAATAAAAATCATTTTCTCAGAATAACAACTTTTAAATCAAAGTTTATCATAGTTTTTAATTAACTAACCCAAAACAGCCCGCGGTGTTACTACGACGGCGTAAATCCGGTTTTACGGTGTTTTTCGTGTTTCCAGGTTTTAAATCATTAAGTTAGCATATCATATAGATATAGAACATGTGTTTAGTTAATTTTAAAAGTCAAGTTAGAAGGATTAACTTTTATTTACGAACAAGTTTAGAATTAACTAAACTATGTTCTAGTGATTACGAGTTTAAACCTTCGAATAAGATAGTTTTATATATATGAATCGAATGATGTTATGAACATCATTACTACCTCAAGTTTAGTAGGTAAACCTACTGGAAGTGACAAGAAATGATCTAGCTTCAAAGGATCTTGGATGGCTTCAAAGTTCTTGAAGTAGGATCATGACACAAAAACAAGTTCAAGTAAGATTTTTACTCGAATTAAGATAGTTTATAGTTATAGAAATTGAATCAAAGTTTGAATATGAATATTACCTTGAATAAGAAAGATAACCTACTGTATATAACAAAGGTTTCTTGATCTTAGATGATTACTTGGAATGGATTAGAAAGCTTGGAAGTAAATTAGTAAACTTGAAGGGATTTTTGAAGTGTTCTTGAAGTGTTCTTCCTATGATGATTATAGCTTGATTCTTGAAGTGATTTTTAATGAAGATGATGATTAACTACTGGAAAAATACGTTCATAATAGTGTGGGTGTGTTGAGAGAGAATTAGAAAGAGAATTGGAAGTGAAATGGAGTGAATGATGAGTGGTAATTGGTGAGTGGTGAGTGGGGTTAAAAGGAGTTCTAGTTAGTTGACTAGCTCATGGTAGAAGTTAAAATTGATTAGTCATACATGACATAATCAAGAGTGGAATCCCATGCTAGTTCCTATTGGTATATACCCATAGTAAGTACGTTTTGAAGCTGTGTATAATACGGGTAAGAATACGACTAGAATTCTTGATGAAAGAAAAGAATGGGAAAGTAACTGTAACCATTTTCGTTAAGTATGAGTGTTTTGATATATGTCTTGAAGTCTTCCAAAAGTATTTTAATACATCTAAATACACTACATGTATATACATTTTAACTGAGTCGTTAAGTCATCGTTAGTCGTTACATGTAAGTGTTGTTTTGAAACCTTTAAGTTAACGATCTCAATTAATGTTGTTAACCCGTTGTTTATTATATCTAATGAGATGTTAAATTATTATATTATCATGATATTATGATATATTAATATATCTTAATATGATATATATACATTTAAATGTCGTTACAACGATAATCGTTACATATATGTCTCGTTTCGAAATCCTTAAGTTAGTAGTCTTGTTTATATGTATATAACTCATTGTTAATATACTTATGGAGATACTTACTTATCATAATCTCATGTTAACCATATGTATATCCATATATATATCGTCATGTCATTTTTACAAGTTTTAACGTTCGTGAATCGCCGGTCAACTTGGGTGGTCAATTGTCTATATGAAACATATTTCAATTAATCAAGTCTTAACAAGTTTGATTGCTTAACATGTTGGAAACATTTAATCATGTAAATATCAATCTCAATTAATATATATAAACATGGAAAAGTTCGGGTCACTACAGCGTAGGTGGATTGAATTGTTGAATGATTACGACTTTAAGATTCGTTACCACCCGGGGAAGGCAAATGTGGTAGCCGATGCCTTGAGCAGGAAGGACAGAGAACCCATTCGAGTAAAATCTATGAATATAATGATTCACACTAACCTTACTACTCAAATAAAGGAGGCGCAACAAGGAGTTTTAAAATAGGGAAATTTAAAGGATGAAATACCCAAAGGATCGGAGAAGCATCTTAATATTCGGGAAGACAGAACCCGGTATAGGGCTGAAAGAATTTGGGTACCAAAATTTGGAGATATGAGAGAAATGGTACTTAGAGAAGCTCATAAAACCAGATACTCAATACATCCTGGAATGGGGAAGATGTACAAGGATCTTAAGAAACATTTTTGGTGGCCAGGTATGAAAGCCGATATTGCTAAATATGTAGGAGAATGTTTGACGTGTTCTAAGGTCAAAGCTGAACATTAGAAACCATCAGGTCTACTACAACAACCTAAAATCCCGGAATGGAAATGGGAAAACATTACCATGGATTTCATTACTAAATTGCCAAGAACTACAAGTGGTTATGATACTATTTGGGTAATAGTTGATCGTCTCACCAAGTCAGCACACTTCCTGCCAATAAGAGAAGATGACAAGATGGAGAAGTTAGCACGACTGTATTTGAAGGAAGTCGTCTCCAGACATGGAATACCAATCTCTATTATCTCTGATAGGGATGGCAGATTTATTTCAAGATTCTGGCAGACATTACAGCAAGCATTAGGAACTCGTCTAGACATGAGTACTGCCTATCATCCACAAACTGATGGGCAGAGCGAAAGGACGATACAAACGCTTGAAGACATGCTACGAGCATGTGTTATTGATTTCGGAAACAGTTGGGATCGACATCTACCGTTAGCAGAATTTTCCTACAACAACAGCTACCATTCAAGCATTGAGATGGCGCCGTTTGAAGCACTTTATGGTAGAAAGTGCAGGTCTCCGATTTGTTGGAGTGAAGTGGGGGATAGACAGATTACGGGTCCGGAGATTATACAAGAAACTACCGAGAAGATCATCCAAATTCAACAACGGTTGAAAACCGCCCAAAGTCGACAAAAGAGCTACGCTGACATTAAAAGAAAAGATATAGAATTTGAAATTGGAGAGATGGTCATGCTTAAAGTTGCACCTTGGAAAGGCGTTGTTCGATTTGGTAAACGAGGGAAATTAAATCCAAGGTATATTGGACCATTCAAGATTATTGATCGTGTCGGACCAGTAACTTACCGACTTGAGTTACCTCAACAACTCGCGGCTGTACATAACACTTTCCACGTCTCGAATTTGAAGAAATGTTTTGCTAAAGAAGATCTCACTATTCCGTTAGATGAAATCCAAATCAACGAAAAACTCCAATTCATCGAAGAACCCGTCGAAATAATGGATCGTGAGGTTAAAAGACTTAAGCAAAATAAGATACCAATTGTTAAGGTTCGATGGAATGCTCGTAGAGGACCCGAGTTCACCTGGGAGCGTGAAGATCAGATGAAGAAGAAATACTCGCATCTATTTCCAGAAGATTCGTCAACACCTTCAACAGCTTAAAATTTCGGGACGAAATTTATTTAATGGGTAGGTACTGTAGTGACCCGAACTTTTCCATGTTTATATATATTAATTGAGATTGATATTTACATGATTAAATGTTTCCAACATGTTAAGCAATCAAACTTGTTAAGGCTTGATTAATTGAAATATGTTTCATATAGACAATTGACCACCCAAGTTGACCGGCGATTCACGAACGTTAAAACTTGTAAAAATGACATGACGATATATATATATATGGATATACATATGGTTAACATGAGATTATGATAAGTAAGTATCTCCATAAGTATATTAACAATGAGTTATATACATATAAACAAGACTACTAACTTAAGGATTTCGAAACGAGACATATATGTAACGATTATCGTTGTAACGACATTTAAATGTATATATATCATATTAAGATATATTAATATATCATAATATCATGATAATATAATAATTTAACATCTCATTAGATATAATAAACAATGGGTTAACAACATTAATTGAGATCGTTAACTTAAAGGTTTCAAAACAACACTTACATGTAACGACTAACGATGACTTAACGACTCAGTTAAAATGTATATACATGTAGTGTATTTAGATGTATTAAAATACTTTTGGAAGACTTCAAGACATATATCAAAACACTCATACTTAACAAAAATGGTTACAGTTACTTTCCCATTCTTTTCTTTCATCAAGAATTCTAGTCGTATTCTTACCCGTATTATACACAGCTTCAAAACGTACTTACTCTGGGTATATACCAATAGGAACTAGCATGGGATTCCACTCTTGATTATGTCATGTATGACTAATCAATTTTAACTTCTACCATGAGCTAGTCAACTAACTAGAACTCCTTTTAACCCCACTCACCACTCACCAATTACCACTCATCATTCACTCCATTTCACTTCCAATTCTCTTTCTAATTCTCTCTCAACACACACACACTATTATGAACGTATTTTTCCAGTAGTTAATCATCATCTTCATCAAAAATCACTTCAAGAATCAAGCTATAATCATCATAGGAAGAACACTTCAAGAACACTTCAAAAATCCCTTCAAGTTTACTAATTTACTTCCAAGCTTTCTAATTCATTCCAAGTAATCATCTAAGATCAAGAAACCTTTGTTATATACAGTAGGTTATCTTTCTTATTCAAGGTAATATTCATATTCAAACTTTGATTCAATTTCTATAACTATAAACTATCTTAATTGGAGTAAAAATCTTACTTGAACTTGTTTTTGTGTCATGATCCTACTTCAAGAACTTTCAAGCCATCCAAGATCCTTTGAAGCTAGATCGTTTCTTGTCACTTCCAGTAGGTTTACCTACTAAACTTGAGGTAGTAATGATGTTCATAACATCATTTGATTCATATATATAAAACTATCTTATTCGAAGGTTTAAACTCGTAATCACTAGAACATAGTTTAGTTAATTCTAAACTTGTTTGCAAACAAAAGTTAATCCTTCTAACTTGACTTTTAAAATTAACTAAACACATTTTCTATATCTATATGATATGCTAACTTAATGATTTAAAACCTGGAAACACGAAAAACACCGTAAAACCGGATTTACGCCGTCGTAGTAACACCGCGGGCTGTTTTGGGTTAGTTAATTAAAAACTATGATAAACTTTGATTTAAAATTTGTTATTCTGAGAAAATAATTTTTATTATGAACATGAAACTATATCCAAAAATTATGGTTAAACTCAAAGTGGAAGTATGTTTTCTAAAATGGTCATCTAGACGTCGTTCTTTCGACTGAAATGACTACATTTATAAAAACGACTTGTAACTTATTTTTCCGACTATAAACCTATACTTTTTCTGTTTAGATTCATAAAATAGAGTTCAATATGAAACCATAGCAATTTGATTCACTCAAAACGGATTTAAAATGAAGAAGTTATGGGTAAAACAAGATTGGATAATTTTTCTCATTTTAGCTACGTGAAAATTGGTAACAAATCTATTCCAACCATAACTTAATCAACTTGTATTGTATATTATGTAATCTTGAGATACCATAGACACGTATACAATATTTCGACCTATCATGTCGACACATCTATATATATTTCGGAACAACCATAGACACTCTATATGTGAATGTTGGAGTTAGCTATACAGGGTTGAGGTTGATTCCAAAATATATATAGTTTGAGTTGTGATCAATACTGAGATACGTATACACTGGGTCGTGGATTGATTCAAGATAATATTTATCGATTTATTTCTGTACATCTAACTGTGGACAACTAGTTGTAGGTTACTAACGAGGACAGCTGACTTAATAAACTTAAAACATCAAAATATATTAAAAGTGTTGTAAATATATTTTGAACGTACTTTAATATATATGTATATATTGTTATAGGTTCGTGAATCAACAGTGGCCAAGTCTTACTTCTCGACGAAGTAAAAATCTGTGAAAGTGAGTTATAGTCCCACTTTTAAAATCTAATATTTTTGGGATGAGAATACATGCAGGTTTTATAAATGATTTACAAAATAGACACAAGTACGTGAAACTACATTCTATGGTTGAATTATCGAAATCGAATATGCCCCTTTTTATTAAGTCTAGTAATCTAAGAATTAGGGAACAGACACCCTAATTGACGCGAATCCTAAAGATAGATCTATTGGGCCTAACAAACCCCATCCAAAGTACCGGATGCTTTAGTACTTCGAAATTTATATCATATCCGAAGGGTGTCCCGGAATGATGGGGATATTGCATCTTGTTAATGTCGGTTACCAGGTGTTCACCATATGAATGATTTTTATCTCTATGTATGGGATGTGTATTGAAATATGAAATCTTGTGGTCTATTATTATGATTTGATATATATAGGTTAAACCTATAACTCACCAACATTTTTGTTGACGTTTTAAGCATGTTTATTCTCAGGTGATTATTAAGAGCTTCCGCTGTCGCATACTTAAATAAGGACGAGATTTGGAGTCCATGCTTGTATGTTACTGTGTAAAAACTGCATTCAAGAAACTTATTTTGTTGTAACATATTTGTATTGTAAACCATTATGTAATGGTCGTGTGTAAACAGGATATTTTAGATTATCATTATTTGATAATCTACGTAAAGCTTTTTAAAACCTTTATCTATTAAATAAAGGTTATGGTTTGTTTTAAAAATGAATGCAGTCTTTGAAAAACGTCTCATATAGAGGTCAAAACCTCGCAACGAAATCAATTAATATGCAACGTTTTTAATCAATAAGAACGGGACATTTCATCGCGGCTGTACATAACACTTTCCACGTCTCGAATTTGAAGAAATGTTTTGCTAAAGAAGATCTCACTATTCCGTTGGACGAAATCTAAATCAATGAAAAACTTCAATTCATTGAAGAACCCGTCGAAATAATGGATCGTGAGGTTAAGAGACTTAAGCAAAATATGATACCGATTGTTAAGGTTCGATGGAATGCTCGTAGAGGACCCGAGTTCACCTGGGAGCGTGAAGATCAGATGAAGAAGAAATACCCGCATCTATTTCCAGAAGATTCGTCAACACCTTCAACAGCTTAAAATTTCGGGACGAAATTTTATTTAACGGGTAGGTACTGTAGTGACCCGAACTTTTCCATGTTTATATATATATTAATTGAGATTGATATTTACATGACTAAATGTTTCCAATGTGTTAAGCAATCAAACTTGTTAAGACTTGATTAAATAAAATAAGTTTCATATAGACAATTGATCACCCAAGTTGACAGGCGATTCACGAACGTTACAAATTTGTAAAAACTACATGTTGTGGTATATATAGTCATATATATATGGTTGACATGAGATTATGATGAGTAAGTATCTCACTAAGTATATTAACAATATGTGATATACATAAGAAATGAGATTACTAAGTTAAGAAACTCGAAATGATATATATAACGATTATCGTTATGATAACGTCTACTAAATACATATGTATCATATTAAGATATTGATACACTATATTTAACATGATAAAATGATATTTAAATATATCATTAAGTGTGTTAACAATGAACTACATATGTAAAAACAAGACTACTAACTCAAGAATTACGAAACGAGACTTATATGTAACGATTATCGTTGTAACGATATTTTAATGTATATATCATATTAAGAGATATTCATAAATCATAATATCATGATAACATAATAATTTAACATCTCATTTGATATAATAAACATTGGGTTAACAACATTAATTGAAATCGTTAACTTAAAGGTTTCAAAACAACACTTACATGTAACGACTAACGAAGACTTAACGACTCCATTAGAATTTATATACATGTTGTGTTTTGATATGTATTCTTACACTTTTGAAAGACTTCAAGACACATATCAAAGTACTTCTACTTAACAAAAATGCTTACAATTACATCCTCGTTTAGTTTCATCAACAAATCTACTCGTATGCACCCGTATTCGTACTCGTACAATACACAGCTTTTAGATGTATGTACTATTGGTATATACACTCCAATGATCAGCTCTTAGCAGCCCATGTGAGTCACCTAACACATGTGGGAACCATCATTTGGCAACTAGCATGAAATATCTCATAAAATTACAAAAATATTAGTAATCATTCATGACTTATTTACATGAAAACAAAATTACGTATCCTTTATATCTAATCCATATACCAACGACCAAAAACACCTACAAACACTTTCATTCTTCATTTTTCTTCATCTAATTGATCTCTCTCAAGTTCCATCTTCAAGTTCTAAGTGTTCTTCATAAATTCCATAAGTATAGTTTCATAAAAATCAAGAATACTTCCAAGTTTGCAAGTCTACTTCCAAGCTTTCTAATCCATTCCAAGTAATCATCTAAGATCAAGGAACCTTTGTTATTTACAGTAGGTTATCTTTATAATTCAAGGTAATATTCATATTCAAATTTTGATTCAATTTCTTCAACTATAACAATCTTATTTCGAGTGAAAATCTTATTTGAACTGTTTTCGTGTCATGATTCTGCTTCAAGAACTTTCAAGCCATCCAAGGATCCTTTGAAGCTAGATTCATTTTTCTCATTTCCAGTAGTTTTATCCAGAAAACTTGAGGTAGTAATGATGTTCATAACATCATTTGATTCATACATATAAATCTATCTTATTCGAAGGTTTAAACTTGTAATCACTAGAACATAGTTTAGGTAATTCTAAACTTGTTCGCAAACAAAAGTTAATCCTTCTAACTTGACTTTTAAAATCAACTAAACACATGTTCTATATCTATATGATATGCTAACTTAATGATTTAAAACCTGGAAACACGATGAACACCATAAAATCGGATATACGCCGTCGTAGTGAAACCGGGGGCTGTTTTGGTTTGGATAATTAAAAACTATGATAAACTTTGATTTAAAAGTTGTTCTTCTGGGAAAATGATTTTTCATATGAACATGAAACTATATCCAAAAATCTTGGTTAAACTCAAAGTGAAAGTATGCTTTTCAAAATGGTCATCAAAATGTCGTTCTTTAGACGGAAATGACTACCTCTTTAGTAATTTACATGTAACTTAAATTTCTGACTATAAACCTATACTTTTTCTGTTTGGATTCTTAAATTAGAGTTCAATATTAAACCATAGCAATTTGATTCACTCAAAACGGATTTAAAATGAAGAATTTATGGGTAAAACAAGATTGGATATTTTTGATCTTTTTAGCTACGGGAAATGTTTAACAAATCTATACAAATCATATCCTAGTTAACTTATATTGTATTATACATGTATTCTAATATATTATGTAATCTTGGGATACCATAGACACGTATGCAAATGTTTTGACATATCATATCGACACATGTATATATATTATTTGGAACAACCATAGACACTCTATATGCAGTAATGTTGGAGTTAGCTATACAGGGTTGAGGTTGATTTCAAAAATATATATACTTTGAGTTGTGATCTAGCCTGAGACGTGTATACACTGGGTCGTGGATTGATTCAAGATAATATATATTGATTTATTTCTGTACATCTAACTGTGGACAACTAGTTGTAGGTTATTAACGAGGACAGCTGACTTAATACACTCAAATCTTTAAAACATAATAAAAATGGTTGTAATTATATTTTGATCATACTTTGATATATATGTACATATTTGTATAGGTTCGTGAATCGATCCGTGGCCAAGTCTTATTTCCGAGGAAGGAAATATCTGTGAAAGTGAGTTATAGTCCCACTTTCAAAATTTAATATTTTTGGGATGAGAATACATGCAAGTTTTATACATGATTTACAAAATAGACACAAGTACGTGAAACTACATTCTATGGTTGAATTATCGAAATCGAATATGCCCCTTTTTATTAAGTCTGGTAATCTAAGAATTAGGGAACAGACACCCTAATTGACGCGAATCCTAAAGATATATCTATTGGGCCTAACAAACCCCATCCAAAGTACCGGATGCTTTAGTACTTCGAAATTTATATCATATCCGAAGGGTGTCCCGGAATGATGGAGATATTCTTATATATGCATCTTGTTAATGTCGGTTACCAGGTGTTCACCATATGAATAATTTTTATTTCTATGTATGGGATGTGTATTGAAATATGAAATCTTGTGGTCTATTGTTACGATTTGATATATATAGGTTAAACATATAACTCACCAACATTTTTGTTGACGTTTAAAGCATGTTTATTCTCAGGTGAATACTAAGAGCTTCCGCTGTTGCATACTAAAATAAGGACAAGATTTGGAGTCCATGTTTGTATGATATTGTGTAAAAACTGCATTCAAGAAACATATGTCGATGTAATATATTTCTATTGTAAACCATTTTGTAATGGTCATGTTTAAACAGTATATTTTAGATTATCATTATTTGATAATCTACGTAATGCTTTTAAAACCTTTATTGATAAAATAAAGGTTATGGTTGTTTTAAAAATGAATGCAGTCTTTGAAAAACGTCTCATATAGAGGTCAAAACCTTACAACGAAATCAATTAATATGAAACGTTTATAATCAATATGAACGGGACATTTCAAGGATAAGTACATGTACGTTTACCTTTTCGAAGAGCGATAGGTATATCAGAATCTGAATCAAACGATTGAGTATCATGAGTATCACTGGCAACATTATTTGACTCATCAGGTGGATCTGTCGACGAAGATTGTGGTACAGGAGCGGGCTCTGATGTGTGACGGGGACGCCGACTGTATACATATTGAAGGTGATCAGTTTGTTCTGGTGGTGTAGGATCTGGTGTGTGATCTGGTGTGGAATTCGGTGTGGGATCTGGTGTTGGTGTGACGTCTGGGGTAGGATTTGGTGTGGGATCTGGTGTGACATTTGGTGTGGTACTTGGTGTGGGATCTGGTGTGACATCTGGTGTGGTACTTGATGTAGAATCAGGTGTGACATCTGGTGTGGGATTTGGTGTGGGATTGTTTACAGTATATCTCAATAAGTCATCACTCTCCTCATGATTGCGAGAAATAGATGTGGGAAAGAAAGGTAATTCTTCTTGAAATGTGACGTCTCTGGAAATAACGTAGCGTCGGAGAGTAGGTGAAAAACATCTATACCCTTTTTGAATACGAGAGTATCCTAGAAAGACCCACTTAATAGACTTAGGATCTAATTTAGTTAGGTGAGGTCGAGTATCTAGGACAAAACAAGTGCTACCAAATATCTTAGGCTCAATTGGAAACAAGGATTTTGTAGGAAACAAAACACTATATGGAATGTCACCATAAGAACTGTAGAAGGCATACGATTTATAAGAAAACATGCAGTTGAAACAGCGTCAGCCCAAAACGGTTTTGGAACATTCATTTGAAATAAAAGTGCTCGAGCTACTTCAAGAAGATGTCGATTCTTTCGTTCCGCAACCACATTTTGGGATGGTGTGTCAACACAAGATGACTCGTGAAGGATACCATTTTGAAGCATATATGACGAAAATGATTCTGAAAGAAATTCTTTGGCATTATCACTTCTCAAAGTTTGAACCGGAACCTGAAATTGAGTTTTTACTTCAGTAACAAATGAGCAAAAGTGAGTGAATACTTCGGAACGACTTCTCATCAAATAAAGCCAAGTAACACGGGAATAGTCATCGATAAAGGTAACAAAGTATTTAAACCCGGGTTTGGAAGTAACTGAACATGGACCCCAAACATCATAATGAACCAATTCAAATGGAGATGAAGCTCATTTATTGACTCTGGGAGGTAAGTGGATCCGATGGTGTTTAGCAAAC
The DNA here is from genome assembly GCF_046630445.1 of Rutidosis leptorrhynchoides. Lineage (NCBI taxonomy): Eukaryota > Viridiplantae > Streptophyta > Magnoliopsida > Asterales > Asteraceae > Rutidosis > Rutidosis leptorrhynchoides. Next base: position 410,681,968 of record NC_092343.1, read on the forward strand.
TGACACGGCTCACAATACAGAGACGATAAATAAGAAAATTCAGGACATAAGTTCTTCATACTCTGGAAAGAAGCATGTCCCAACCTACAATGCATCTCATAAGGGGATGATGACTTAGAGCATAACAAAGAACATGGTATTTGTGTTTCAGGTTCAAGAATGTATAGGCCATCAAATACCCGTCCTCTACCAATAATCTATTTCGTCGATAGATCCTGGAAGACACAATAATCGGGATAAAGTAATGCAACACAATTCAAATCACGAGTAATCTTGCTAACAGACAACATATTAAATGAGAAGTTAGGTAGACTTAAAACAGATGACAACGAAATAGAAGGGGTAAGATTGACAGTACCGGAACCAAGGACTGGAGAGGTTGTGCCATTTGCAATTGTGACATGAGATGGTTGTGATTTAAAATCGGAAAAAACATGGTGATTACCTGTCATGTGATCTGAAGCACCAGAATCGATGACCCATTTAGAGGCGGATGATAAAAGACATGTTTTTGACTTACCTAGTTCAGCAAAAGCGGCTATTGGTGTTTTGAGTTTCACGAATTCTTTCAATTGAACATATTCCTCATATTCATGTTTAGAGATAGTGAATGCGGAAGAACATTTCTCTTGGAATGAGAGTTTCCTTTCACCACCCATGATTATTTGTAATGACCTCAGAACGGGACCAAGTATGTACGGATATAATATAAGCTTAATAAATAACAAAATCAAATTCCCACCTAATCCATAAACATCCGTATCCATAATATCCATCAAGAAGCAAATAATCAACCTCCTTTTTTTTTAAATATAAAACTAAAGTACAGCTTATATAAGTAACAAAGGTTGACCCTGTAATAATCACGGAGAGAGCAAAAAAAAAAAAAATTAGAACCGTACCCTCAGATTTGATTAAACAAATTTCGACTTTCAAACGAAGCGTTACTCTTAGAGGTTGGTCAGAATCAAGAAACCGACGATCTGACAAAAAGAACGGCGGTGGACAGTGTCCCACGCGCTCTCACGCGCCGGCGAGTGGTCGGCAGGTGACGGCGAGTGGCGGCGCGTGTGGTGGTTTTGGTGACAGGAATTTTTTTTCGTAATCTGCAGTTTTACAATTCAGGACCTTCTGGATCGTTTGGCGGGGGTGGTGAGATCAGAAAATGACTTCGAAATGGCTAATTTCAAGAGACTGACGGTGGACTGACGGTGGACTGACGGTGGGTGATGATGGTGGTGACGGTGGTGACGGTGGTGACTTTCGGATTTAAACCATTAACAGGTAGGCTCTGATACCATGTAAACTTGAGATTAATATAATAAACTATCGTTCATTCATTCTTTATTTTCATCGTTATACATAAGCATAAGCTGGATATATATATATATATATATATATATATATATATATATATATATATATATATATATATATATATATATATATATATATATATATATATATATATATATACATGAGAACACTACACATGTTGCAGCTACTACCTACCAAAGACAATAATAATAAATTGCATGGCGTGCACCGAATACATTAAATGCACCGACTACATTAAATGCGTATCCAACTACCTTCATAATCTTACAATTCGAATGTGTAGTATGATTGTGATATCGTTATGTAGAGTTTTAAGTGCGGTTAAGGCAATTGTAAATGATTTTACCGACGAACTCATGAGTTCATAGATGGATATTAAGATAGTTAAATTATTAAGGTACGATTGATAACGTCAAATTAGTGAAGAATATGTTAGAAGATATTTGTGTGTGTTGTGTTTACTAATTAAATCGTTAAGATGATGAAGGATTCTTTAAAGAATTGAGACACGAAGGTCTTCCGGGTGTATTAATGAATCATGAGTCTAGGATAGACTAAATATCGAAGTAGTCCCGAGAGGACATGCCAATTAAGGAGACCAAAGGAGGTATGTGGGAATACATCTTATGTAGCTCTTAAAATGGGTAAGTGAGGTAAGTTTTCATGAATATTGATATACAAAATATTGTATCGTTTACATACATGTAATTCGTTATGGGGTCTATTATTTGATACGTTTAGATATAATGTAGTATGATATGTCATGGGGCATGGAGAAAAGATCAAGGATTACTATCTCCGCTAAAGAGATTAGTTACCAAGAAGACGGGTCACAAATGGAATTCATTGCTATTCATTTTATGCTATGATTATGATTAACAGTATATTAACTCTTGTGTTCCTCACTAAGCATAAAGCTTACCCCTTTTAGTTGTTGATATGTTGTAGGTTCTTGGGAAGCGGCGTGAGATTGCAAGTGGACTCACTCGAAAGTATTGGACGAAGTAAAGGAAACGAATCTCGCAAGCTTCCTAAAGTTTTATAGCAAATGTCAAGAAAGTACCGATTATGCAAGTAATCTAAGTATGAAGCTAGTTCGGGTAAGTTAACGCAATTAAGTCTTGCATTTATGATTATTATCATTATTATTATTTGAATGTGTCACTCTTTACTATGCGGCAAGTGATTAAGGATTTCTAAATGCGAGCATAAGTATCTAAGTATGTAAGTCTTTAATGGAGTCATGCTTGAAATATTGCATGTATTGACACCTTGAGTTTATGTTATCTAAATGTTTTGGATTAAACCGAGTGGTTAAAGAATTTGTATAAAAGTGATGAACGATTTAAGTAAGTTCAAAATAAGGTTATGATCAATCATGAAATTATAAAAGTGATGAAGGATTATGAAAACCATAAGCTCTTAAAAATAATTTTTCACAACTAGCTTATTAAAAAAGTAGAGCTTCGAAATCTAAAATTACTAAAAAAAACCCTTTATGTCAATACACAACCATAAACTTTAACTCCAACTACTTTGAATATATGTTTGGTAAATCTAGCTAGGTAGTTGGTAATTTTTTAGATGTATTTAGGTTTTTGGCAGAGTAACTAGAAAAATAAAAATGAGTATAATGACAAAAAATTAGGAGTTTTTTCTCCTACGCTAGTTGTAGTAGCTTTTAGCATTTAACTTTTTTCAACCATTTAAAAGCTTTAAACTCTTTTAATCAAACGAAACTTTTTATTAGATACGAGCTTTTCCATAAAAGCAAGAACCTAAAAGCTTTTAAAAATCTTCAAAAAGCTTTCATTCAAACATACACTTTAACAAACATTTATAAAAATTAATAAATTCCAGCTATCAGCTACCAGCTTCAATTATAAGCTTTAGCTGTAGCTTCAATTATAAGCGACAAAATTACTCCTGTCGTCCTTGAACTTATACTGAAAGCATAGGCGTCGTCCCCAAACTTTTTTTTTACGCTCGTCATCATTGAACTTGCATTTTATATCTTGTGTCGTCCTTCCGTCTAGTTGCCGTCACTTTCCTCCGTTAACTTTCAACATGAGCCATACATGTGAGGGTATTTTAGTCTTTTTGTATCTTTTATAGTTCAAGGACGACCGGCGTAAATAATTTAAATCTTTTCTTTTCTTTTTTCCTTTTTTTCTTTTTATTTTCTTTTCTCTTTTCTCTTTTAAACTCAATTTTCTTTTTCCTTTTTTCCTTTTTCCTTTTTCCTTTTTATTACCCAGAACATATCATTTCACAGATCCATTTAATTTCTTCTTCCTTCCCATTTGATTTCTTTCTTTATCTTCTTCACAGTTACAAAATCACGATCAAAAGCACACTTTATATCCTCTGGTTTTGTTGGTGACATACTATCTTCAACCAATGTCGCCACCATCTTCAACAACAACAGCTCCCGCCGTATTCTTCAACGACCGCAACTACCGCCGCTGTATTCAACCCCCCTCACTGCTACCGCCGTCTTCAACCTCCACCTCGTTGCCGTCTTCATATCTTGAAAATCTGACCAGATTTGTGAATACACCAATTTCGATTTTGGGGTAGAATAGTGTGGTCGGAACTTGACTAAACAGTAATAATTGACGCAATCAACTAGCGTGGTTAGATTTTGATGTATTTGTGCTTCTTTATCATTCCAATTTTTTCATTGCTAAAGTTTTTGCTCTCTTGCAATTTTGGGATTTTGAAATTCTTCTAATTTCTTGAAAACTCACAAATAACCATTGAAAAAGGAATTATTTTTAATGAGAATGATTTGAAATTTTTACGTGAGTTATAATCTTATGTATAAATAACCACAATTTTCATGTCTTATTTTTAGTTATTTGATATTTGAAGTATAATGAAATGGGTGATATTAGAATAACAAAGGGGCAAACCAAGATGAGAAATGGGCGAACCTGATAAAAAAAACCATCAGAATAACAAAGGGGCAAACCAATGCAAGGATTTATTGCGAAATTGAAAGTCGACTAGGGGAAAAAATAGTTTAAAGAAATAAAAGGTTTGAAAAAAATTAGGATTTGTTTAATATTGGGGATGAAGATAAAGATAAGGGAAGAAACGCAAAATTACGTCCGTCGTCCTTGAATTGGGGGTGGGTGGGGTATTTAAGGGGTTAGGTGGTGAAAAAAAGACAGAAATACCCCCACGTGCTACGCACATGATGCAGGTTAACGGGACTTTTAAACGGCAAGCAAACAGAAGGATGACGGGAGTGATTTCTAGATAATTTAGTGACGACGTGAGTTCAAAAAAAGTTCCAAGGACGACGCGTGTGATTTGGGTACAAGTTCAAGGACGACGGGAGTAATAATGTCATTATAAGCTTTAGCTTAGCTCCAACAAGTTTCATATATTGATGTGTATTTGTGGTAATTGTTTCAAACTTTTACAGAATTACAGTTAATTTTTTAAATGCTGATTATGTAAATGTAAATATATATACCAGTCGGAGGAACAATATGTTAAAGTTTGCTTAGTATAAATTAAGATGTATAAATTGATATGTGTTTTCTTGCTAAACAGATCCGGTTTATGGTGTTGAAAAGTATGTGACCCAACTATCAAAAAATCTTTATGAAATAGAAAATAAACTCACTAACAGCACAGCACTCTGAATAATCACTAACAGATACACGTTTTCGTCCAACCCATTTTGCCCCATTTACTTTAGTTCCTCTATCAATATTTCAATTTCAATATTAGTTATTACTACGTAGTTCCTTGCATAACTCAGTGTCTTAAAAGTATATAACTTAAACCAGAGCGATGGCTATTTCAAGTAACCTTACACCAAAATTGAATATTTCATTGCAAAAAAAATCTGCAGTTAATGCTAATTCGAGTTACTAATGAGCTTAAACCTAAACCTCGATAACCCCTAGCCTTTCGGTTCCGTTATTGGTTATATAACCCTCCCCAAACAACCCACCCCAAGATCAGACATGTAGCTCCCAAATTCAATTTATTTAATTTAAATCTATTGATAAAAGGAGTCTACAATGTTCGATTTATTAATACTCCGGTTACTTCCTATACATCTGATTAAAAAACTCATCTATCCGTTATCCCCTTCGTATCATATTGTTAGAACTACATAAGTAGATGGGTCAATCTCATTTTAACTTGAGATTTTATTCCAAAAGTTCAAACTCCCTTTATTAACTACGTACGTTTCTGCTGAATTTGATCTTTGGGATTATATTCCAATAGTTCAAACTCCCTTTATTAACTACGTTTCTGCTGAATTGAACATTGAACATATAATTCAAATTAAAGCATATCATCACAAATAAGTAAACAACTTATATATACAATAATTTATCATTTTCGTCAACTTAACTAACAAAGTTCACTTACTTTCACTCAAAGCATCTTGAATAATAGATTAGTCATCACGCACCTTAACGACATGAAAAGATGGTGCCACGAAAAGAATGCGCAGATAACCACAACGGCATCGTAGAGTTATTTTTAACAGAATACATTTCCTTCCAAACTCTTGTTTTCCTTTGATACACCAATACCTGCTTATGTCCAGCAAGAAACACGTAATCGGTCCCTTGACTTATCGGGAAAATTCCCGGTACCATTCCACGTATACAACGCAAACTCACCCTATCTATCATATCCCATTCACCCTTTTCGTAATCTTGCAACACCCATATGTTCATCCAAATACTCGATATTTGAATAACCGACAATTTCCCATCTAATTCCAACAAATAAACCCTGTTCCCAATCCCACACCCCATTTCATCAGGCAACAATATCCTTCTCCATACATCAAAATTCAAATCAAGAACAAGAATATACGCAAAACTCTGTGTCATCCAATGAAGCGAACCGTTCACAAAAACAACCTGATTTCTATTCATATGAGTAAACCCGTGATCATCTTGATCAGAAACATATTTTCGCCACTTATTGGACTCGGAATCATAAACCGAACATATGAGTTTACCCTCAGGTCTATGACCAAACATACGATGATAACCAGCCAAAACAACGTTATACCGATTGGTTGACAAATCGCACGAAACGCCCACAAGGGTTGCTTCACCGTCAGGGTAAAACCTAGTTATGGGTCGTTCTCGACTCTTGGGAAGCAATTTATAGTTTTTAGTGATGGGATTACAAACATAATAAACACCCTTATCAGGAACACTAGAACAACACAACAAACCATTGCAAGAAGCCCTAATTTTGAGTCTATCTTTGATGAAATCCAGTGAGAATTCAGACACACCCTTTTTGTTATCAACAAGAATCAAACTTGATGTTGATTCAGTGGATGATTCAGTAACTTGGACAAGAAGCATAACATTTTTGACGGATAATTGATTGTAAAATTGGGTAAAAGATTTGTGAGAGGCTAAGTTGTACCAGAGTTTGCAAACGCACTTTGTTCTAAAAAGGGATTTGATTGGTAACCTTGCTAAGATTTCAAGGATGATATCGTCGGCGAAATAAGCATGATTTGTTTGGGGTACTAATATTATATCATCACCATCCATCTATGATCTATCGAATCAATCAGTCTATAAATTGTAAAATTCAGAATATAAATATTAACAATGATTACATACACTACAAGAAAAGAAAAAGGTGGAAAATCAAGGAGAAAAATTGCTTACCGATTCAAATATTCAATGAATTGGGTGTTTGTGATTGTTGTTACATTTCATGGCCCCCTTTCCAATTTCATACATCGAGTGTCATGTGAAAACAGTGCTGGTTTTATTTTTTACATCCGGGTCGGTAGGGTCGGGTTTGGTTTTGTGATGATGAAAGCAACTAGAAATGACAATGGATGTCTCATCTATAGACATTCATCAGACTCGATAAATTTATAACGGATATGGATGATGTAAATAGATAATTAATGTATATGGATATAGATATAGATGATTTAAATATTTCGTGGATCGAATATGGATGACAATTTGTCATCTACGGATAAATCCATTATCACCCGAAATACATCTATATATACATATATACGTATTAAAATATATGCATATACATCTACATATCGATATACATATACATATAACCTACAAATTTTTTGAATTATTAACGAAAACGAGGGTTTTGTTAGTCAAAAGTATTAAATTGTTACTAACAATATTCAAAGTTACATATTAAATTGGTTTAAACGTATATTTACTTATATTATAACGTATTTTGCTCAATTAAATTCACCATCGGCGACAAATTACAATCAAAACATGTGTAACAAATCAAATACATAAAAACTTTAATATTAGAAAAATTAAAATGTTAAAAGATTAATAAAATAAAAACTACATATAATTTAAAATATATAATAATATAATTAAGTAATTTAAAAAAGTAATAAAAAATTGAAAAATAAAAAAAAATTGAATATATATATATATATATATATATATATATATATATATATATATATAATATTTATAATAAAAAATGGTCTCGACCCGACTTGAGACGACCCGTCCTAATCTATAACGACGAATACAATAATATATGATACATTTTACAAACATTGCATTCGTTTTTAAAAGACAAACTTTCTTTACATCGAAAGTTGAAAGCATGCATACCATTTCATAATACATCCAACTATAATTGACTTAATGATAATCTTGATGAACTCGATGACTCGAATGCAACGTCTTTCGAAATATGCCATGAATGACTCCAAATAATATCCTTAAAATGAGCTAATGCACAGCGGAAGATTTCTTTAATACCTGAGAATAAACATGCTTTAAAGTGTCAACTAAAAGGTTGGTGAGTTCATTAGTTTATCATAAACAATTATTTTCAATAATATAATAGACCACAGGATACTCATATTTAGAAAAACAATCTGTGCAGGTCTACTCCTGCTATAAAATCATTCATATGAAGAACACCGGAACCTTTCAAAACAACTCACCAACGGTAGCTAGTGCGTAGTGCAATGCAAAATCATCTCACCGTGGTAGTTAATACAATATAATTTTACAACGGTAGCTAATGCGTAGTGCAATGCAAAATCTGATGGAATTTAATAAGTTCAAAATGACATGTTCATGTAATTTGCACAATCATAAAACCAATTTTAAGATAGTTAATACAAGCGGAAGCATTATTAGAACATGTATATTTGTAAAGGCATTTTGTCAAATTCCATATAAATATCAAGTCTTGAATCATGCTTACATATAAAATGAGTGAAGAAGAAGATTATACCTCCTCACAATGATGAGTATTGAGCTGAATTTGGACAGCAACAAGTAGGGAATAAGATGATGAAAGCAAGCTCCAAAACAATGAAGCCTCAAGGAGAAATACCCCAAACTTTTACCCAACACCTAATGCTATGGTTAGGATTTATTATCACTTGAAAACAAGCTTTCAAACAAGCTCAAGAACCTTCTCCTCTAGCTGAAAATTTCGGCCAGAATCAGCTCACCAAGCATGAGAGTGTGTTTCTTGTTGTAGTTATGTTTGAATGCATGTCTTGGAAAAAATACTTGAGTCAAAGCATGGGTATCTATGTTAAGCATGTGTATGTGATATTGTGCCACATTAAAGTAGTAAAATGAGCATGGGTGAGACCCCCTTGGTCTCCACAAAACCGTCCCCCATGGGGATATGTTACAAAATTATGTAACTTGCATTATTTAATAAAACTAGTTACATATCATGTCATGCTCTTTTATTACTTACATTTTATAAAACAATTATGAAATGTATCACAATATAACTTACTTAAACTTGTAAATATTTGAATGCTTATCATATAAATTATCCTAATAATTTATCTCAAGTAATAATATTTTAGAAAACCGATTTTCTAAAATTCAAGTGTCGCGTATTTATTTAACGACCCATTCGTTAAGATTAAATACATATAAGGTGTTGGTAAGTTTGTTATTGGGTATGACCCGACTTGGATCATAACACGTCAGCCACGTTAATTTAATATGTCTCTCGGGCATACGAAATACCTTCAATCTCCCACTTGCACGAGAAACATAAGAAATTAATGCAAGTGATGGATACAGCCTAACACACCGTCCATCACCCCTGATATGTTATGACTTTGTGCCATTCAATAACATCATCCCTTTCGAGTTCCCATCTCGAACATGATTAGGTGAATCTTTCATTATATCCTTTCATCCTAGATGTCATGTCAAATCCAAGAGATACAGAGTGACCACTCTCTTATAGATTTAACTTTATCAGGCCTTAGACATCTGACTCTCAACGAATAAGAGGGACAAATTCCATCTTGACTACATACGTCCTAGATACACACTTTGTATTATACCTGAGCTCTTCCTTATGTACTATCATATTCCAGAATAGTGAAGGAAAGAATCAAGGCATAATACTTGGTGAATATTAGGACCCAATATGTATCTCAGGTCAGAGGATACGATGATATTCGCCTTTACTCAAGATTACATGTGATCAACCACAAAGGCTCTATACAGTAATTCTTGAGAGCGGGTCTTCCAATATTTGTTTCCCACAAATATCTATGAACCTTGGTTGCAACCTTGCCCCACATTCAACCTATGAATGTATACCAATCCAAGTTCATAATAGTCTAAACCTCACACTTGTTCCCACAAATGTGATCGACTACGGAAATTTAGAATAGTTGCTTATTCATGGATGAAATATGCAAAATAGGAACATAACTCAAATAAATTAACACCATAGTTATATTAATGAGTTTGAATAATTTCGTTCCGGTACAATACATAAAATAGATCATATCCAATCACTAGAATATCGAAGCCCTAATGCACAAACATGTCCCTCATGTTTTGGCCCATGTAAAAGCTTCGTGAGTGGATCCGCAACATTTTGATCTGTGTGAACTTTGTGAATACATATCTTTCCCTTTTCAACCTCATCCCTGATGTAGTTGAATCTCCGCTCAATGTGTCGAGTCTTTTGATGAGCACGAGGTTCCTTGATTTGAGCAATCGCACCCTCGTTGTCACAAAAGATCTCAAGAGGGTCCTGAATGGAAGGGACCACTCCTAAGTCGTCGATGAATTTCTTCATCCATGCAGCTTCCTGAGCTGCCAGTGAGGCGGCAATGTACTCCGACTCTGTAGTGGATAACGCAACAACTTCCTGTTTCGAACTCTTCCAAGAGACCGCACCACCATTTAACATGAAGACATAACCGGATTGTGATCGAGAGTCATCTCGATCAGTTTGAAAACTCGCGTCCACGTAACCTTTTACAGCGAGTTCCTCCTCACCAGACCCATATATTAGAAACATATCCTTAGTCCTCCTAAGGTATTTCAATATGCTTTTAACAGCAATCCAATGACTATTTCCTGGGTTATTCTGGTATCTACTTGTCAAGCTTAGAGCGCATGACACATCCGGTCTAGTACATATCATTGCATACATGATAGACCCAATAGCAGATGCGTATGGGACTTTCTTCATTCTCTCTTGTTCATCTTTCGTGGTAGGACACTGAGATGAACTGAGAACGGTTCCCTTTTGAATAGGTACCAAACCTCTCTTAGAGTTTTCCATCTTGAACCTTTTCAAGATTTTATCAATGTATGTACTTTGACTTAAACCTATCAATCTCTTGGATCTATTCCTATAGATCCCTATCCCCAATATGTATTGTGCATCTCCAAGATCCTTAATGGAGAAGCAACTCTTTAGCCAAGTTTTGACTCCTTGCATTGTGGTAATATCATTCCCAAATAATAATATATCATCCACATATAGTACAAGGAACATGATAGTGCTCCCACTAGCTTTCTTATATACACAAGCTTCATCACCATTTTTAATGAAGCCAAATTTCTCGGCTTCCTCATTAAAACGATGATTCCACATTCTAGATGCTTGTTTCAATCCGTAGATTGACTTCTTTAACTTGCATACACTTTTAGGATATTTTGGATCAACAAAACCTTCAGGCTGGACCATATAGACATCTTCCATAAGATATCCATTTAGGAATGCGGTTTTGACATCCATTTGCCATATTTCATAGTCGTAGTGAGCAGCAATGGCAAATAATATCCTAATAGACTTTAGCATTGCCACAGGCGAGAAAGTTTCATCATAATCAACCCCTTGAGTTTGAGTGAAACCTTTTGCAACAAGTCTAGCTTTATATGTATCCAAGTTTCCATGTATGTCGGTTTTCATTTTGAAAAGCCATTTGCAATCAACTAGCTTAGAGCTAGGAGGTTGCTCAACAAGTTCCCACACTTGGTTTTCATACATGGATTGCATCTCGGCGTTCATGGCTTCCTGCCATTTATCTTTATCAATCCTTGATAAAGCATCTTGGTAGTTTGTTGGTTCATCCAAATCAACCGTATAGCAACCATCTATGAGAAACCCATATCTCTCAGGAGGATTGCTAATCCTACCAGATCTACGAATGTCTTGTGTATTTTGATCATCCATTTGATCACTATCAACATTTTCATGTTGAGTGCTAGTGTCAACCAATTGTGTATCATCTACTTGATCTTGAACCTCTTCAAGATCTATTTTCCTTTCACTATTTCCTTCCATTAGGAACTTAGTTTCAAGGAATTCAGCCTTCCGAGCAACAAATACATTCTGCTCGGAAGGATCATAGAAATAGTATCCCATATTATCCTTGGGATATCCTATGAAGATACACTTCGTGGATCGAGCATTCAACTTATTAGGGACGTAACGCTTAGGGTAAGCTTCACATCCCCATACCTTTAAGTATGATAGAGATGGAGGTTTTCCAAACCACATCTCATGAGGTGTTCGTTCCACTTTCTTGGTTGGGGCCATATTTAAAATACGAGCCGCTGAGCATAGACAATAACCCCAGAATGATAGAGGTAACGAGCTTCTAGCCATCATAGATCGAACCATATCCATTAGGGTTCGGTTCCTCCTTTCGGACACACCATTAAGCTGTGGTGTCCCAGGTGGAGTAAGTTGCGAGATAATCCCACAACTTCTAAGATGATCTTGGAAGGCATCGCTTAGGTATTCACCTCCTCTATCGGTTCGAAGTACCTTAATTGTCTTATTGAGTTGATTTTGTACTTCGTTTTGATATTCTTTGAATGCTTCAAACGTTTCGTCCTTGTGTCTTAATAAGTAGACATATCCGAAACGACTAAAGTCATCAATGAAAGTAACGAAGTATCTTTCACCATTCCTAGCTATGGGCTTAAAGGGTCCACATACATCCGAATGTATTAATCCCAATAAGTCCTTAGCCCTTTCATAGGTCCCTTTGAAAGGTGCTTTAGTCATTTTGCCTTGTAAACAAGATTCACACACATCAAACGAGTCCATCTCATTTGATTTCAAGAGTCCATTCTTTTGAAGTGTATGCATTCGGTTCTTGTTTATGTGACCAAGGCGACAATGCCATAAGTAGGAATCACTCAAATCCCTTTTGAGTTTCTTGGTGCTAGTGTGGTATATAGAGCTCGATGATGTGTCATCATGAACCAATTCATAAATTCCATTTGAAGGCGAAGCCTTGAAATAGAATAAATTATCTTTAGAAACATGAATATCATCATCAATAAAATTAACAACGTAACCACATTGTTTTAAGCGAGAAATAGAAATAATGTTTCTACACAAATCCGGAGCATACAAAACATTTTCTAAAATAAGTTCCAATCCGCTTGGAAGCTTTAAAATAAAATCTCCTTGAGCTTTAACATGCACCTTTGCACCATTGCCCATATAGAGACTTGATATTCCCGCCTTATGATCACTTCTTTTGAACCCCTGCAAAGAATTGCAAATATGAGTTCCACATCCAGTGTCTAATACCCATGTATTAGAAGAAGTAATACTTAGCTCTATATACACCATATATATATTACCTGAGGTTTGCCCTGCATCCCTCTTATCCTTCAACTCCTTAAGATAGATCGGACAGTTTCGTTTCCAATGACCCATTTCACCGCAACCGAAACATGGGTCTTCCTTGGGGTTTGCCTTCTCGGCTACCTTTTGCCTCTTAGCCTTGTTGATGGTTGGGGTAACCATCTTCCCCTTCCCTTTGCCTTGGTAAGCGGGTCCTTTTCTCTTAGCCACCTTTGGCTTAGAGGTCTTACCTTTGGACCCACCTTGATCGATTGCTAACACGGGTAAGGCCCTTTTACCCATGCTAGTTTCCGCCGTTCTAAGCATACCGTGAAGCTCACCTATGCTCTTATCCATCCCATTCATATTGTAATTAATTACAAATTGATCAAACCTTTTTGATAGGGAGTTAAGGATAAGATCGGTGGCTAACTCATTAGATATGTTTAGGTTAAGACGGTTAGCACGATCAATAAGGCTTTTCATCTTAAGTACATAAGATGAAACCGATTGGGTATCGTCCATACGACAAGCATGTAGCGCTCGAACCGTTTCGAAGCGTTCGACACGCGCTTGTTGAAGGAACATCTCCTTCAATTGCGTTATCATGTCGTATGCACTATGATGTTCGAAATCCTTTTGGAGTTCGGGTATCATAGTCCCAAGCATTAAGCATGAGACTTGAAGGGAGTCGTGGCAATACTTATCGTAAGAGGCCATTGCCTCCACATCATTCTCATCCGGTTGATCGGGAATGGGGTCCTCAAGCACATACATTTTATCCTCTTGTTTGAGGACAATCCGAAGATTGCGAAACCAATCCATAAAGTTTGTATGGTTGAGTTTGTCTTTCTCTAAGAGAGACCTTAATGATAGGTGGTTTAGGTTAAGTGGTGCGTTAGGAATGTTGTTGTTGTTATTGGTGGCCATCTACAAAATTAACAAAGTTCGTTTAAGTATCGATTTTAATTTAACATTCAATACCCTTTAAATCAAATTGAATTATTAAATTCTAGAATCCAACGGTAAACCAAATTTCAGTTAGGTGACCTTTATCCCGCAATTTGATTTAGCTAGGTAGTCAAATAAATGACAATTGCAATCCATTTGCAACTTCTAGAGTATGGGATCATGCAATCCTTTTGCATGGCATATTTATCCCATCAACGCCTATTTGTTCTTCATGCTTCGGTGACCCTAAGTTCATGATTCCCAAATCAAGTCGTCCTACTTGTATAGACTTGTAAATTTAACATACATGTGGTTAGGTGACCTTTATCCCACAAGCATGCGAAATTTACCTTAATCATATTAGTTTGCTCATAACGGTTAGGTGACCTTTATCCCATCATGAGTTCCCTAATACTTTTAAGTGTCACACAATAGGATGGCGTTAAACTTGTTTACCTTGTTAGTGAAAGGGATTTTGAGTTTTCGTTAATTCTAGTTTGAGAAAACTTTTATGCCATACACCAACATGCATTTAGTGTATGGTACTTATGAAAAACCATTTTCATGTCTTGTAATTTTAGCCAATTACATGATATAAACCATTTTATACATCATGTTCTTAATAACCACTTATTAATGTCCTTTTAGCCATTTCAATTTAACCGATTAAATTGTGGTTTGATAAATTTCATGTTTGTTAATAATTTAACCAATTAAATTTTCCGTTTTGCATGTTGTTAACTATTATTAATTTAACCAATTAAATGTAGTTGTGCTTGTTGTAAACTTGTGTGATAACTTGTAGTAACCAAACATACAAACCATAATCAAACAACACAACATGCATGCAAAACAATTTTGTTCACAATCAAGCCTTTTGGTAAGCATTTTGTTTAGCCGAAAACAAAATGCCACCGGGTAATGGGTCATAACACAAAGTAGGAGATTTTATCACTCCCACTTAATCTTGCATCCAAGTAGATTCTTCTTGTGTTCTTCCTTTGACACCATCTTTTATCTTCATTTTTACAAAAAATATATCCTAATACATTTTTCTAAAAAAAAATGAAAATACAACCTAATCTATTTTACATACCAAATATAAAATAAATTACATAGCCAAAATTAATATTACATACCAAATGAATAATTAATTTTACAAACCAAATGAATAATACAAATCATTCAAACACACGACCAAACAAACACAAGGTCTAGGCATTGATTGTGAACAACAACATAGAATAAAATTGACCAAATGACAAGTTCCAAACCCTTTTGGAACCCCAATAATTCGGCCAACTTACCAAACCCACCCAAACCCGAACATTTTTACATTCCATATTCATGCATGTACATGGAATGCAAATATAGTGGGTTTTAAAGACAATATACGAAGCATAATCCATAGACTTCGGCTCTAGATACCATTGATGGAATTTAATAAGTTCAAAATGACATGTTCATGTAATTTGCACAATCATAAAACCAATTTTAAGATAGTTAATACAAGCGGAAGCATTATTAGAACATGTATATTTGTAAAGGCATTTTGTCAAATTCCATATAAATATCAAGTCTTGAATCATGCTTACATATAAAATGAGTGAAGAAGAAGATTATACCTCCTCACAATGATGAGTATTGAGCTGAATTTGGACAGCAACAAGTAGGGAATAAGATGATGAAAGCAAGCTCCAAAACAATGAAGCCTCAAGGAGAAATACCCCAAACTTTTACCCAACACCTAATGCTATGGTTAGGATTTATTATCACTTGAAAACAAGCTTTCAAACAAGCTCAAGAACCTTCTCCTCTAGCTGAAAATTTCGGCCAGAATCAGCTCACCAAGCATGAGAGTGTGTTTCTTGTTGTAGTTATGTTTGAATGCATGTCTTGGAAAAAATACTTGAGTCAAAGCATGGGTATCTATGTTAAGCATGTGTATGTGATATTGTGCCACATTAAAGTAGTAAAATGAGCATGGGTGAGACCCCCTTGGTCTCCACAAAACCGTCCCCCATGGGGATATGTTACAAAATTATGTAACTTGCATTATTTAATAAAACTAGTTACATATCATGTCATGCTCTTTTATTACTTACATTTTATAAAACAATTATGAAATGTATCACAATATAACTTACTTAAACTTGTAAATATTTGAATGCTTATCATATAAATTATCCTAATAATTTATCTCAAGTAATAATATTTTAGAAAACCGATTTTCTAAAATTCAAGTGTCGCGTATTTATTTAACGACCCATTCGTTAAGATTAAATACATATAAGGTGTTGGTAAGTTTGTTATTGGGTATGACCCGACTTGGATCATAACACGTCAGCCACGTTAATTTAATATGTCTCTCGGGCATACGAAATACCTTCAAAATCATCTCACCGAGGGTAGCTAAAACGGTAGCAAGTGCGTAGTGCAATGCAAAATCATCTCACCGTTACTAACTACTAAATCGAACCATAAAAAAAATTACAACGGTAGCTAGTGCGTAGTGCAATGCAAAATCATCTCACCGAGGGTAGCTAAAACGGAAGCTAGTGCGTAGTGCAATGCAAAATCATCTCACCGTTACTAACTACTAAATCGAACCATTTCGGTAGCTAGTGCGTAGTGCAATGCAAAATCATCTCACCGATGGTCGATAATACAATCTTTATAGAAATCGAACCTCTGAATCCAAATAATTCTATCATAGAATGTAGTTTTGAATACTTGTGTCTATTTCGTCAATCATTTATAAAAGCAGTTCATGTATTCTCAGTTCAAAAATATATCTCAAAAACATTTAATAAAACATTTATAAAAATAGCGCATGTATTCTCAGTCCCAAAAATGTAAGGAGTAAAAGGAAATCAAATGAACTCACAATATTGTATTTCGTAGTAATTAAGCATATGATGGCATTGAACAAGTGCAAGGTTGGCCTCGGATTCACGAACCTATATTAATTATATATATATATATATATATATATATATATATATATATATATATATATATATATATATATATATATATATATATATATATATATATATATTTATATTTATATGTTGGTCAATATTTGTCTAACCATTTAGGTCAAGTCATAGTGTACCACAATCCTAATGCTCGAGACTAATATGCAAAAGTCAACAAAAATCAATTTGACCCAAAATGATTAACAAAATTTATACACGTTTATTATATACTTAAATAGTCATTCTATATATTTAAATATATTTATCAAATTTTATTAGAGTATATAAATCGTTTATTAATAAAATTTTATATAAAAATTTATATATAATAAAATATACTTTTATATATCTTAAGTAACAAAATTTATAAATTTCATTTAATATCATAAAAATAATATGATAGGTATTATTAATGTAATTATATTACACGTAGTAAAATATCTTTGTATCACATATTTATTTGATAAAATAATATCGATAATAACAGTAGTACGTAAAAAAAAATGTATTATTTTGTAATAATTATTATTATTATTCTACTAGTAATAATAACAGTATTTATATTTACTAAAAATGATATTATGATAAAATGATAATTTTTATTAAAATGATAAGAATAATGATATTTTATATTAATAATGATATTCCTATAAATAATAATTTTTGTAAAAAAAATGATAGTTTTAATATTAATAATACTTTTAATAATAATAATGATAAAAATAATGAAAACGATATTTTTATCTAAATCAATACCTTTCAATATTTTAATTTCATCATGATACTTATACTCATTATTTCCTAACCAATTTGTTAATAGCTTTTAGTCGTCTTTTATATCGTGTTCATAATAATAATAATGATAATAATAGTAATCATAATAATTAGATGTTACTAATATTAGTTTTAATTATAATAATACTAATAATAATAAATATTATGATAATATTAATGATAATACTAATAACTATTTTAATGATAAATAATAATACTAATTATAACCTTAACGATAATAACGATAGTAATAATAATAAAAATAACAATTTTTAATGATAATACCTTTTATTAATAACGATAATGATAATAATAATAATAATAATAATAATAATAATAATAATAATAATAATAATAATAATAATAATAATAATAATAATAATAATTAGATAATAATTATAACGACGATAGTAATAATAATCATTTTAACAATAATACAAAAATTCAGTTGACTATAACTTCTAATCTATTTATCGAAACCATTCGAGTTCTAAATGAAAAGTTCTTAATTTTTCACTAGCTTTCCAACGACATGCATATCATATACCCTATCTCAGTAGCATATGTATCTAATTCAGGATTCAACATATACTATCTAACAACAATATTAAACGTACAAGCATGCATAATCCTATATACTCGAGCACTAGTCAGGGATACACTAATAATATATAAAACTTAAGTTATGAGTGCTCACGTATCAATATTGAGATTCAATATTGCAGGAAAGTACGTAGGCGCAACGAAGATGATAAATACTCGTTTGACCTTACGAACATACCCTCGAATCATACCCATAACCTCCTTAGCTATAACCCATAATTTCCTTAGCTCTATCCCGCTCGAAAAACCCATTTGAAATAACTCGCTCATAACCTCGTCGTCGTAGTATTTTATGTATATATATTTTCATTTCGAAATATAAATTTGAAATATTTATTTAATAATATAATATATATAGTTTTTCAAAACTAATGATATTCAAAACTTATATATTTTGAAATCGTTTAAATAATAAGAAATATTATTTCGTAACATTTGTATTTTAAAGTTAAAAATTGATATTTATATACAAACGTTCATAAAGACATTTTTTAATAATCAAATTATTTTATATTAAAAATCATTTATTACAAAAGGTTTTAATAGTAGAAGTTGTTATGTCATAATACGTTCTTAATAATAAAAGTCTATTATATCGAAAAACGTTTTCGTTTAAGAAACACTATATATATACCTTTATAATATAAAGCTTAAATTCTGCTAATTCTATATAATCAATTTACCTTTATAAATAACAGATTACAATAATTCAGTTTTTGAAATCGTTTTCTTACGTTTGAAAATAGATCAGTCGAATATTATGAAATTCAGTTCTCCACTAACTTTTTTCTAACCTTCGTCAATTGACACATTTGTTCTTACATGTAAATTACTTTACCAAATATTCTGAATACCGTTAAAAAGAAAAGGTTTCCTAAATCAACGTGGACCTCTTAACAGAGACTCGTAAACATACAATGTATCTGATAAATCAATCATTTGATATTATCATCGATAACCATATTGAAACAAATACGTTCATGTAATGTATCATACGTTTAATGCTTTGTTAATATTGTCAAGTTATTATATATACATATACCTATATATACATATTCATATCCAATTAAACAATGGTTCGTGAATCATCTGAATTTGGTCAAAGTTAAATGAATGTATGAACATATTTTAAAAATTCTTTTTGATTTAACTTAACAACTTTGCTTATCTTGTCGGAATAATATAAAGATTAAGTTTAAATTTAGTCGAAAATTTTCGGGTCGTCACAGTACCTACCCGTTAAAGAAATTTCATCCCCGAAATTTGATCGAGGTCGTCATGGATAACAATAAGAATGTTTTCATGATAAATATGAGTTGATAAATAGAATTCTATCATCATTGAGTAATATGGATAAAACAATTCGATTTTGTGAAGAGTACTAGTGAAGTTATCACAAAAGAGTGAAATGAACAAATGTAGGTTCGTCATATCTTTTGACGTAGATAGGGTAGATTTCCGGAGTTCAAGGGATTTAGAGAAAATCTTCGTAATAAGATCTGATTCTTCGGTAACTGATAATGCTAAAAACGAACATATATTTCATAGCATTATTCCTCAAGAAAGACAAACTTTTAGTTGCAATTGTTCTATTTACAAGTGAGATTCGTTTAAATAATAAAAGGTGAAGACAAAAGACAGATTCGACGAATTGAAGACGCAAACGACCAAAAAGCTCAAAAGTACAAAAGACAATAAAAAAAGGTTCCAATTATTGACAAGAAACGTCTCGAAATTACAAGAGTACAAGATTCAAAACGCAAAGTACAAGATATTAAATTGTACGCAAGGACGTTCGAAAATCCGGAACCGGGACCAGAGTCAACTCTCAACGCTCGACGCAACGGACTAAAAATTACAAGTCAACTATGCACATAAATATAATATAATATTTAAATAATTCTTATAATTATTTAATATATTATATTTATATTTAAAACCGTCGGTAAACAAAGAGCCAAGCTTGTGTGAGCTGTAAAAGTAAACTCCGCGACTCGCGGAGTTTGAAGGCCAAAATGGCCGCGAGTCGCGGAACCCCAATTTCAGAAACTCCCTATAAAGCTCGCGCATTCTGATCGTAAAAAAATATCATATATCTCTCTCTCTCAATATATCGTAAATATTTATATTTATATTTTAATTTTAATTTTAATTTTAATTATAATTCTAATAATAAGGGTATGTTAGCGAATATTGTAAGGGTGTAAGTCGAAATTCTGTCCGTGTAACGCTACGCTATTTTTAATCATTGTAAGTTATGTTCAACCTTTTTAATTTAATGTCTCGTAGCTAAGTTATTATTATGCTTATTTAAAATGAAGTAATCATGATGTTGGACTAATTACTAAAATTGGGTAATTGGGCTTTGTACCATGATTGGGGTTTGGACAAAAGAACGACACTTGTGGAAATTAGACTATGAGCTATTAATGGGCTTTATATTTGTTTAACTAAATGATAGTTTGTTAATGTTAATATAAAGATTTACAATTGGGCGCCCCTATAAATTACCATATACACTCAATCGGACACGATGGGCGGGGTATTTATATGTACGAATAATCGTTCATTTAACCGGACACGGGAATGGATTAATAGTCACTAGAATAATTAAAACAGGGGTGAAATTATGTACAAGGACACTTGGTATAATTGATAACAAAATATTAAAACCTTGGGTTACACTCAGTCGACATCCTGGTGTAATTATTAAACAAAGTATTAAAATCTTGTTACAGTTTAAGTCCCCAATTAGTTAGAATATTTAACTTCGGGTATAAGGATAATTTGACGAGGACACTCGCACTTTATATTTATGACTGATGGACTGTTATGGACAAAAACCAGACAGACATATTAAATAATCCAGGACAAAGGACAATTAACCCATGGGCATAAAACTAAAATCAACACGTCAAACATCATGATTACGGAAGTTTAAATAAGCATAATTCTTTTATTTCATATTTAATTTCCTTTATTTTATATTTAATTGCACTTCTAATTATCGCATTTTTATTTATTGTTATTGTATTTAATTGTACTTTTAATTATCGCAAGTTTATTTTATCGCACTTTTATTAATCGCAATTTCATTATCGTTATTTACTTTATGCTTTAATTTAAGTCTTGTATTTATTTTTAATATTTTACATTTGGTTTTAACTGCGACTAAAGTTTTAAAATCGACAAACCGGTCATTAAACGGTAAAAACCCCCCTTTATAATAATAATATTACTTATATATATATATTTGTATTTTTATAAAAGTAAACTAATATAGCGTTAAGCTTTGTTTAAAAAGATTCCCTGTGGAACGAACCGGACTTACTAAAAACTACACTACTGTACGATTAGGTACACTGCCTATAAGTGTTGTAGCAAGGTTTAAGTATATCCATTCTATAAATAAATAAATATCTTGTGTAAAATTGTATCGTATTTAATAGTATTTTCGTAGCAAAAATAAAGCTATTTCGTATACCCCGCTGCAAACATCAGTAACCAAGGAGATTAGGATCAGCTTTAAATGCAATTATTTGATTTGATTGCTCTGTTGGATAGTTTACTATAAATCCATTCCCTTCATTTCCTTATTTCCTCACTCACACCTTCTATTCTTTCTCCCTCAATTCATATTTTAAAACATTCGTTAATATGCTCCATCCAGCTCTGCTTCTTGATATATTCCTAACTTTCATATCTGTCATTCTTCTTTTTCATCTACCTCCGGAAGAATCTATTTACTTCTACTATACTCTTAGTTTTATAGTGTTTTTAGTTCTCCAGTGTCTTTATATTGCTATATGCATTGATATATATGGTTTGTAATTTCTGGGTTGTGGTTGGACTTTATATCTCCCCTTATATTTCAAAGTCCCTACTTCTGTCTTCAATAATCATTGTCATCCATAGTTAATGCTCTCTCCTATTTGCTGTGATTATACTCCAATTACTATTTCAGAGCTTTATTCTTTTGTTTTCTCTTCTTGCCATTCAGCATCGTATGTAATGGTCCAAAATTCGTAGATATGAATTTCGAAATGAACATAGTTAATGTTCTAAGAAGAAAATTGTAATGGCACGATCTTGACTTGTCAAATTACCAGAATACCTCAGAAAAGGCCGAATCATCAAGAAAATATTTTCTCGATATTCTTAGAGGTTAAATAGAATACCAGAGTCGTGTAACATGGCACATGATGATGGTATGGTCTGTGAACCATCATGTCCCATTTAGAAACTCAGCATGACTTACTATAATATAATCACGTTGATCAAGTGTCATTATATTATACTAACTCATGCTTCAGTTTAGGGGTGTGCACCATTTGGTTTGAAACCGAAAAATCCAAATATCGAACCGAATCCAAACCAAAAAAAACCAAACCGGATTTTTTAAACGGTTTTCGGATCAATTGAAACCGAAACCGAATTTGTAATTCGGTTTTCGGTTTGGTTTTTGGTTTTGAAAATTCTAAATTCGGTTAACCGAAAACCGAATTAAAAACGAATTCAAATTAAAAAATATTAATATATTTATATTTACATTTACATTTATAATATATATTTATATTAGATTTATGTATTATTTTTATTTTATTCCTATTAAAGAACTAGTACTAGTATTTGGACTATTGGCCAAGGCCCAATTTTTTATTCACTAGATAAAACTTGTGGTTAAAATTGAAATGATAAAATACGGAGTATCAGTAATATTAGTAATATAGTACTACATAATAAACACTTATTCCTAATTCCTAATTTCCTATGTTCTCTCATCAAATCTCACAAACCCTAGCCGCTCACACACCTACCCGATTGAAAAACAAAAAAATGCTACGCTAGTCATTGATCTTCTTCCTCAACCTTCAGCCGTTGATTCTTCTTCATAAGGTTAGATACTTACTCTCTCATTCTTCTAATACATATTATTGTGGCCAAATTTTATATCTATATTATGTGATTCGTACTTCAAAGCTTTGATTTGTTTAATGGGTTATTATTTAATAGTGTGTAGAATACAATAATGTACATCTAGTCAACGAGTTATTTAGTTGTCTTTATAAGCTTGATTTGTTTAATAGTTCATCAAATATGGAGTAATTATTTATATATCCAGTAGTCCATGACTCCACTCCTCGAGTTATTAGTTTAACAATTTATTCATTTAATAGTTTGTCTAATTGTTTATTATTTTAACAGTTGATTAGATTTCACAAATATTATTATGTTGTTAATATTCTTAGAAAAATGTCTGCTGCTAATGAGGAACAAATTACAAACGAAGAGAGGTTAGGATCAACCTCTAGTAATACGACAATCAAAAATAATACTCGTAAACGTAAAAGAAAATCTAAAGAAAGGTCAGAGGTATGGCAATATTTTACCAAATATCATGATGATAATGACAATCTTAGAGCTCAATGTATTTATTGTACTGCCAACTATGTTGCCAATTCAACCTCGGGAACATCTACTTTAGCGGCTCATGTGAAAAGATGCGACTTAAATCCGAACAAAGGCTTGATTCAGTCACAATTGACAGTTGATACAACTAATGATGTTGAAACTGGAAGGAGTAAAACTAGTCTTGGGAACTGGAAGTTTGATAAACAAAAATGTAAGAAGGCTTTCGCTGAGATGATAATCATTGATGAATTGCCATTCATGTTTATGGAGAAAGAAGGCTTTAGGAAATGCATGAGGGTTTGCCAACCACACCTTCATATTCCATCACGAACCACGGTTACAAGAGATTGTTTTCAGTTATATCTTGATGAAAAGTCTAAACTGAAAGATCAACTAAAAGAATCTACTCTTAGAATTTGTTTGACAACCGACACATGGACATCGGTGCAAAGAATTAATTACATGTGTCTGACTGCGCATTATGTCGATAATAATTGGAAATTGCAAAAAAAAATTATCAATTTTCGTCCAATTACTAGCCATCGAGGAGTAGATATTGCAAAAGCCATTGAGAATTGTTTAACTGGATGGGATTTGAAGAACATCATGACTGTTACTGTTGATAATGCGAGCAGCAATGATACCGCGTTGGAATATTTAAAGAGGAAATTTAAGACGTGGGGTGATAGTTGTATTCTTGAGGGGGATTGGTCACATGTAAGATGTATGGCACATATTATGAATTTGATCGTACAAGAAGGCCTTAAAAGCTTGGAAGGTTCAGTTGAACGTATTAGGCAGGCTGTTCGGTGGGTTAGATTGTCAACAGTTAGGAGTAAAAAGTTCAAAAATTTTGCTATGTCGGAAGGGATCAAGTGTCAAAAGTGTTTATGCCTAGACGTTCCAACACGTTGGAACTCCACTTACATAATGTTGAGTGTAGCAATCGAGTATAGAAATGTTTTTGATAAGTTTGCGGAGGAGGATTATGTATATTTGCGTGACCTTCAAGATGGGGGAGCGGTTGGGGTACCAGTATCAACTGATTGGGATAATGCAAAGAGATTGATAATTTTTCTTCACCACTTTTATTAGCTTACTCTCAGAGTTTCAGGTATCATGTGTATTTATATTTATGCACAGTCTTATATTTATGAACAGTTTTATATTTATTGCTCAGTTTTATATTTACTGCTCAGTTTTGAGTTCTCCACTATATTAAATTTTGCACAATTTTAGCTTCTAAATTCTGCACAATTTTAGCTTCATAATGTTGCACTTGTATGCTATAAAATTTTGAATTATTTTGCTATATAATTCTGCAATATTTCAGGTACAAAGTACATTACTTCGAACACATATTTGGATTCAATTAGTGCCATCAATACTATATTGAAACAATGTGCTGAAAGTAAGGATCGAGATCTAAAAGAGATGGCAATGGTAATGACGGAGAAGTTTAATAAGTATTGGGGTAATATTAAAAAGTTCAATTTCTTGTTGTTTATTGCTTCTGTTTTTGATCCAAGGGATAAATTAGCTTACCTTAAAGTTACACTTGATGGTATGTATGGACCTGTTATTGGTCCAACTGTTGGAGACGAGTGCGAAAAGTTGTTATATAAGCTATTTTATGAATATAAAAGAATTTACTCAAAACCACATGTAAGAAATGTTTCATCAACCTCTCATGACATGAATGATCCTCCTTCTATTAGTAAAGGGTTTGAAGATGATACTTTTTTTGGTAGTTGTGATGATACACTTAGACATCTTAGAAAGAAAAACAAGGCTGAGGTTAAAAGGAAGAAGGCGGAATCGGGTGTGACAAAAGATTTTAAATCTGAATTGAAAAGGTATTTGGATGAGGAGATAGAGGGAGATGATGAATATTTCGAGAGTGATGAATTTACTATTTTGGGATGGTGAAAGAAAAGAGCTCCAGCGTTTCCTGTATTGTCTCTACTTGCTCGTGATATTTTGGCAATACCTATTTCCACGGTTGCATCTGAGTCTACCTTTAGTACCGGGGGTAGAGTTCTCGACTCATTTAGAAGTTCTTTAGCTCCTGAAACAGTTGAGGCACTAATATGTTGTCAAGATTGGATCCGCTCGAGTGATGTTGGTAATGTGGAAGAACAACTTGAAGAACTTGAAAAGTATGAAGAAGGTAAATTCAAGTCTCTTTGTTTTTAGTCATTAAAGTATTCTTTTTACTTATTAATCATATTTAATTTCAATTATAGTTTACCTAAATGGATTGAATATGACACATGTCTGCTAATTATTTCCTATCAATATGTTCTATAACATGAGTTAGTTTTTCCACTTATTAATCATATTAAATATTAATAGTAATTATAGTTTACGATGTGTATTTAAATTTCGTATTTCGACTTTTTAATTATATTAAATTATATTATAGTTTACCATGTATATTTATATTTTGTTTCGTAGAACTTGGGAATGTGCAAGTAGAACCATGACTTGAAGTTTGAAGCCTTTTGTACATAGAAGTCTTTTGAATATGGTAGATGAATAGATGACGGTGGAATCATGACTTGAAGTTGGAAGCATTTTGTACATAGAAGTCTTTTGAAGATGGTAGATAGTGGAATCATGACTTGAAGTTAGAACTCTTGAAGATGGTAGATTGGTAGTTAATGACTAAATATATGGTCTTTTGTTATCATAAACTCTACTTATATTGGCTAGAATATATGTAATAATGATGGGGTAATCCATGTAATCCATGGTATTTTAATATTTATATGCAAGTAATTATGCTAGTTTGAATTATATTTTTTTAGTGATTTTTGGTTTTAACCGAAATCAAACCGAAATCAAATTTGGTTTTTGGTCCGGTTTCGGTTTTGGTTTTGATAATTAAATTTGGTTTTGGTTTGGTTTTTGGTTTTGATTTTATAAGTTTCAAAATCGAAAAAACCGAACCGAATAAACCGAAAAACCGAAAACCGAACCGATGAACACCCCTACTTCAGTTCCCAACACTACTTCATTCTTATTTTAAACTCGACGGTTTCAGAATTTAGAAGCTAAAATAGTTTCTTTTATGATGTAATACAGATAGCGCGAAGAGGTAAATGATTTCAGATAAGAATAATTCAGAAATATGGAGGATATTTATAATGAAAGATACGATGATATCTTAGAATTTTTAATATTAGAGGATGATGAAGAATATTGTCCGTAGGAGTTTAGAGTCAGGAGCAAGGTATTCGTTAATGACTTCAGCAGACACTGAATCATTTGGATTCTTTGAAGGTAGATTTCGTCTTTGTGATTTGTCCACAGCCTCCTTCATACTTTGCACAATCCGTTTTCCAGTTCCAAACCTTCTCTTTTTCTGAGTTTTGCCAACCCACTATTCTTTATCATCAAACTTTTTACTGTTAAGGTTGTTTACAGTTTTTGCTGATTCATCAGCATTTTTTCAAAATTTCGAGAACTAGTTCGTAGTTTAGGGTGTTTTTTAGAAACTTCACATTCGAAGTATGTAAGTCCAGGAGATTGACGTTATATGTACACATATAACTGTTGGCGTAGACATGCTGCGAGATTTCAAAATATTGATTGCTAATTCCCGATGATTCGTATGGAAATTCCCGTTACAAGATGCAGATGAGTAAATGATGGGGTTTCAATGAATATAATGATTTTTCAAAAAAAAAAAAAAATCAAAGATCAGTGAAGTTGTTGGT
Source organism: Rutidosis leptorrhynchoides (assembly GCF_046630445.1). Classification (NCBI taxonomy): domain Eukaryota; kingdom Viridiplantae; phylum Streptophyta; class Magnoliopsida; order Asterales; family Asteraceae; genus Rutidosis; species Rutidosis leptorrhynchoides. Next base: position 410,709,644 of record NC_092343.1, read on the forward strand.
AAGTTTATGGCTACTGTGGTGGAACATAAATGGTTCCCCGATAACGATGGCAAAAGGGCAACGTATATATTAAGGTTATAATAAGGCTGTTTCAACTGAAATGTCGAAGTTGTCATGCTAGAGCTGTGACAAAACTATCTATTTTAAAAAGAGATCGAAAAGTTATTTTAGCTAATAAATGCCAAAGGGTCTGACACGGATACGTGTTAAACTATGGCTTTGGTTTCGAGAGTTTTTCAGATGCGTGACTGTGGGTAACATGTGGTTAGATCATCATCTCGATTGTTCATTGTTTGAAGTGTCTTCAGAAATTTTAGAGGGTTTGAGCACAGATTGTAATCGTTAATATACACTTGATGTTCTAGCACAGTTTTGAAGTCAGAGTATAGTTTTGAAAGATGTAAGGATCTAAGAGTGACGATTTTGGTTATATCTCGAGTTGAATTCTGAGATTTTTAAAATCAGAATATGTAATTAGATTTTGAATGAGTATAGTTGTTTTGATTTCTATAAAAGAATGTGTACTGTTGTGAAAGTAGTGAGTATAGTTGATGATTGTGGAATCAGATTCGAATAATGTAACATATAAATTGTGAATTTATATATCTCTCGGGTATTACCTACCCGTTAAAAAAAATTCACAATTAATATTTTGTACAAACGAATTTTATCACAGTCTTTATGAAAATATATGTATATTTTCTTCAGATGTAATACAGATTTAATGAGTTGATATTAAATTAAACTTAGTTGATTTTCGTCTGGAACTAGAAATGAATAATCTCTAAAACATTCAAGATTATATAATTTCCACGAAATATTTTACTAATGTAATCAATACCTCATTGTTCCTTTTCATTGATATTTCCTCAGTGGATGATGTTGGTGCTCGTGGAATTCTTGTGAATTTCGTAAGATACGAATGATGTTCTCTAGAAAGTTTCGAGTATATCGAAAGTGTAAAATCAAATATGTAATTTAATAATACACTTAGTTTATTATGAAATGGAATTCATTGAATTGAAACAGAAATTGTAATTAACGATGGTTAAGTTGTTAACGAATGATGTACATCATAGCATATTAATAATATGAATTTAAACGAGTAGTATCTACCTCTTTTTAATTCATACATAATAGCTTTGTACGAAAAGATATATTATGGTTTCAAAATTTATATATATAAGATATACATATAAATTCTTCAGCGAAAATGAGTTAATACTTCATAACTAGTTGATACAATATACGTGTTGTTGATTAGTGATGATGTTTGCGGTGATTATAGATCTGGTGGAGCTTGTAATGTTGTAAGCGCTGCTGATGCTGACGGTACTGACGGTGCTGGTGATGTTGACGGTACTGTTGATGCTGTTGGTAATATAAAAATAATATTTTTATAAAAATTGTACTTTTTACAACTTTTTGTATATTTTTATATTTTGTCACTTTTTAATTGTTTTAGCATAATATTTATATATTTAGCTCATATTTAGTTTTAGACTTAGTTTTTGCCATAGTTATTTTTACTCCTAGATTTTTAGGCTTTGCCGTAGAATTCCTTAAGTGCTTTTTCTTAGACTAAGATTTAGATACTTTAGAATTTTGCGACGCCTTTTTAAGTTTTAGTTTCTTTTTAAGTTATTTCCATTTGGGATATAGTTTTTCTTGTAAGCTTTAATATTTTTAGACACCTTTTACCTATGTATCAATTATCATTCCAATTAGTAATCTCAATTTGCGATTATAATTTTAAGTTAGTTGTAGTAATAAGGTTAGGTTAGTCAAGTACTTTTAAGTTTTATAAGTTTCTTTTATTTTTTCGTCACCTTTTACTTTTCAACCATTTTTCTTTTTCAACCTTTTTCGACGAACTCTTTTTCTTTCTTATTTCTCGCTATTCTAGTTTCAGGACATAGATTTTTATTCTACTTCTTATCTAAATTTTCTTAAAATTACGAAAATTTATTTTAAGTGGTTAAATTGATAGACATCAAAATTTTCTGATTCGTAGTAATAGTTGGATTTGTACGTGGACCGGGTTATTGGAGCCAAACAGTCCTCAATTATATTGAGACCAAACGAATCCTGCCCCTTTGCTGCATCTTTTGGCTATTCAAAACGTGGGCAAAATCAGAAAAGTCTATTAATTGGATAACTTATTATAATTTTTCTTTCCTTTTAAAAACTAATAGGATATTCAGTGAATGCACCGAGCAAGACGATCACCACCTTTTGTACGTTCACCACCTGTAACTAGATCAAGATATTTAGCAAATATAACCGCCGTTGATTTTTCTTTAGAATCGTCATCCAGTCGACCAAGTACTTCAGTTCAAATTTCCGATAATCCATTTTTTGAACCCGACCTCACAATTGAGAATCCGGAGAATATTCAGGAACGGTTCGTAGATCCTGAACCATTAAACTTTCCTCCGGAACCACCAATCATTCAAACAGAGATTGTTGAGGAACGAACCATTAAATCAGAATCCTCTAGTGATTCCGATTCAACAAATTCAATTATGGAGAATCTGGAACCTTTAAGTATGGAAGACCGAATGAGAGCTAAACGCACTGGCCAAGGTCACGCAATTACTCATCCAGACATTAATGCGCCAGATTATGAAATCAAAGGACAAATTCTACACATGGTGACTAATCAATGCCAATTTAGTGGTGCGCCGAAGGAAGATCCAAATAAACATCTACGTACCTTTAATAGGATCTGCACACTATTTAAAATCCGAGAAGTGGAGGATGAACAGATATATCTCATGTTATTTCCCTGGACTTTAAAGGGAGAAGCCAAAGATTGGTTGGAATCGTTACCTGAAGGGGCGATCGATACATGGGATGTTTTAGTTGACAAATTTCTTAAACAATTCTTTCCTGCATCTAAAGCCGTAAGACTTCAAGCAGAAATTGTTACGTTTACACAGAAACCGAATGAAACTCTATATGAGGCATGGACTAGATATGGAAAATTGTTAAGAGGATGTCCGCAACATGGTTTAGACACCTGTCAAATAGTACAAATATTCTACCAAGGATGCGACATCACTACAAGGAAAGACATAGATATAGCAGCTGGTGGTTCTATTATGAAGAAAACCGAAACTGATGCTTACAAAATTATTGATAACACTGCTTCTCACTCACATGAGTGGCACCAAGAAAAAGATATCGTTAGATCATCTAAAGCAGCTAGAGCCGATTCTAGCCATGACTTAGATTCCATTTCCGCAAAGATAGATGCTGTGGAGAGACGAATGGAAAAGATGACTAAAGATATTCACTCAATACGAATTAGTTGTGAGCAGTGTGGAGGACCACATTTGACAAAAGATTGTCTCAGTATTGAATTAACAATGGAACAAAGAGAGAATATTTCATACATAAACCAAAGGACTGGAAATAATTATCAGAATAATTATCAACCACCAAGACCAATTTACAATCAAAACCAGAATTATAACAGAAATATTCCATACAACAACCAACAAGGTCCTAGCAACAAACAAGTATCCAATAATACTTACAATCAGCAAAGACCTAATTTTCAAAACAAGCCACCACAACAAACCGATGATAAAAAGCCGAATTTAGAGGATATGATGACAAAGCTAGTTGAAACTCAAACGCATTTTTTCACATCTCAGAAACAAACCAATGAACAAAATGCTGAAGCATTTAGAAATCAACAAGCTTCTATTCAAAATCTGGAACAAGAAGTGAGTAACTTATCAAGGTTAATAGGTGAAAGAAAACCGGGAAGTCTACCTAGTGATACAAATGCTAACCCCCGGAATGAAATAGCTAAAGCCATTACCACAAGAAGTGGTACAACACTTAAACCACCTGAAATACCTATAACTTCTGATGAAGCTATTCCTACTCCACAAGAACCACAACCTGATCAAGATAAGGAAAAAGAACCGGTAGTTGAAAAGGTTAATGAAGATAACACAGTTAAGGCTAAACCTTATGTTAAACCATACCAACCACCACTTCCTTACCCGAATAAAATGAAGAAAGAGAAACTTGAAGCCGAGCAATCCAAATTCTTGGATATGTTTAAACAGATAAATGTAAATCTTCCTTTCATTGATGTGATTTCAGGAATGCCTAGATATGCTAAATTCTTGAAAGATCTAATTTCAAATAGAAAGAAAATGGAAGAACTCTCGGCTGTTACTATGAATGCTAATTATTCAGCAGTGCTGTTGAATAAGATACCAGAAAAACTATCTGATCCAGGAAGTTTCTCAATTCCATGTTTTCTGGGTAGTCTTAGTTCAATAGAAGCATTGGCAGACTTAGGTGCTAGTATAAATCTAATGCCGTATTCACTATACGCTAAACTAGACCTTGGAGAATTGAAACCAACCAGAATAAGCATACAACTAGCCGATAGATCAATAAAATATCCTAGAGGGATAATGGAGAACATGCTAGTTAAAGTTGGTACTTTAGTATTTCCAGTAGATTTTGTTGTTCTGGATATGGAAGAAGATTCTCAAGTTCCTCTCATATTAGGAAGACCATTCTTAAACACGGCTAAAGCAATGATAGACGTGTTCGGTAAGAAATTGACCCTAAGTATAGAGGATGAGAGTGTTACCTTTTCAGTTGATAGAGCAATGCAACAACCACAATCTGCAGATGATACATGTTATTATATTCAAACTATAGATGCACATGCAGAATTATTAGAAGAATTTCCAGAATTACAAGGAACAGGAGAATGTTCTTTAGGAGAAGGTAATGAACCAATTGATGAAGCTGAAATGTTAGCTACACTTATAGCTAATGGATATGAACCAACAACAGAAGAAATTCAAATGCGAAAAGAAGAAGACAGATATCGATATAAATCATCGATAGAAGAACCTCCGAAATTAGAGTTAAAGCCACTTCCAAACCATTTGGAATACGCTTATTTACATGGTGAATCTGAATTACCTGTAATAATATCGTCTTCTCTTACTGAAAATGAGAAATCACAACTCATTTCTGTGTTGAAAGCTCATAAACCAGCCATTGCATGGAAGATTCATGATATTAAAGGAATAAGTCCTTCGTATTGCACACATAAAATCCTTATGGAAGAAGGTCATAAAACGTATGTGCAACGCCAACGAAGACTAAATCCTAATATGCAAGATGTAGTTAAGAAAGAGATTATTAAACTGCTAGATGCAGGTCTAATCTATCCAATCTCTGATAGTCCATGGGTAAGCCCAGTTCAATGCGTACCTAAGAAGGGTGGCATGACTGTCATTACAAATGAAAAAAATGAGCTTATTCCTACTAGGACTGTAACAGGATGGCGTGTATGTATTGATTATAGAAAATTAAATGACGCCACCAGAAAAGATCACTTTCCCTTACCTTTCATAGATTAAATGTTGGAAAGATTAGCCGGAAATAGTTACTATTGTTTTCTAGATGAATTTTCCGGATATTTTCAAATTCCAATAGCACCCGAGGACCAAGAGAAAACCACATTCACGTGCCCTTATGGTACTTTTGCTTACAAACGCATGCCATTTGGACTTTGTAACGCCCCTGCAACCTTTCAAAGGTGTATGATGGCGATTTTTCATGACATGATAGAAGAATGCATGGAAGTATTCATGGATGACTTTTCAGTCTTCGGTGATACATTTGAATCATGTCTAGTTAATCTGGAACGAATGCTTATTAGATGCGAACAATCAAATCTAGTTCTTAATTGGGAGAAATGCCATTTCATGGTTAAAGAAGGCATCGTTCTTGGTCATAAAATTTCAAAAGAAGGAATTGAAGTGGATAGAGCTAAAGTAGATGTAATTGCTAAACTTCCACATCCCACCAATGTTAGAGGAGTTAGGAGTTTTCTAGGGCATGCCGGTTTTTACCGACGTTTCATAAAAAAAATTTCTAAAATTGCTACTCCTATGAATAAACTCCTAGAAAAGGATGCTCCATTCATCTTTTCAGATGAGTGTATCAAGTCTTTTAATATTCTTAAAGAGAAACTCACTAATGCGCCGATCATGATAACACCAAATTGGAATCTACCATTTGAACTAATGTGCGATGCAAGTGATTTTGCAATGGGAGCCGTTTTAGGACAAAGGATTGAAAAACGATTTCAACCTATATATTATGCTAGTAAGACGTTACAAGAAGCACAAACGAATTATACAACTACTGAAAAAGAACTCCTTGCTATTGTCTTTGCTTTTGACAAATTTCGTTCATATCTCGTTCTAGCAAAAACGGTGGTCTATACCGACCATTCTGCTCTTAGATACCTATTTTCGAAAAAAGATGCTAAACCAAGATTAATCTGTTGGATCTTACTCTTACAAGAGTTTGATATTGAAATCCGAGATAAAAGAGGAGCAGAAAATCTCGCCGCTGATCATCTTTCTCGTCTTGAAAATCCTGAATTAGAAGTTCTAAATGAATCGGCCATACAAGACAACTTTCCTGATGAATATCTATTGAAGATAGATTATAAAGAAATCCCATGGTTTGCAGACTATGCAAACTATTTAGTATGTGGATTCCTTGAAAAAGGATTATCGTACCAAAGACGAAAGAAATTCTTCAGTGATATAAAACACTATTTTTGGGAAGATCCACATCTGTTTAAAAGTTGTCCAGATGGAATAATACGCCGATGTGTATTTGGAGATGAAGCTAGTAAAATTTTAAACCATTGTCACACAGGACCAACAGGAGGGCATTATGGGCCTCAACTAACAGCAAGAAAAGTTTATGATGCTGGATTCTATTGGCCTACAATTTACAAAGACGCACACCTTCTTTGCAAATCCTGTGATGCTTGTCAAAGGACCGGAAAAATAAGTCAACGTGATGAAATGCCACAAAATGTCATCCAAGTATGTGAAGTATTTGACATTTGGGGTATTGACTTTATGGGTCCATTTCCAAAATCTCATAATAATCTATATATACTCGTAGCCATTGATTATGTATCTAAATGGGCGGAAGCACAAGCTCTCCCAACTAACGATGCACGAGTTGTAGTCAACTTTTTAAAACTTCTTTTTGCAAGGTTTGGAACACCGAAAGCTTTAATAAGTGATCAGGGTACTCATTTCTGTAATAATCAACTTGAGAAAGTTCTTAAAAGATATGGAGTAACTCATAAAATCTCCACCGCATATCATCCACAAACAAGTGGACAAGTTGAAAATACCAACCGAGCCTTAAAACGTATTCTAGAAAAAACCGTAGGATCAAATCCGAAGGAATGGTCCATTAAATTGGAGGATGCACTCTGGGCTTTTAGAACAGCCTACAAAACTCCAATTGGAACCACACCTTTTAGACTTGTTTATGGAAAAGCATGTCATCTTCCAGTACAAATTGAACACAAAGCATTTTGGGCTTTGAAAACATGTAATCTTGATTTACATAAAGCTGGACGTCTACGATTAAGTCAACTAAATGAATTAGAAGAATTAAGACATGAAGCATACGAAAATTCGTTAATCTATAAAGAAAGAACGAAGAAATGGCATGATAAAAGAATCAGAAGTTCAAAAGAATTTAAAGAAGGAGACAGAGTTCTTCTTTTCAATTCACGATTCAAGCTATTTCCTGGAAAATTAAAATCAAGATGGTCTGGACCATTCATAGTCAAAAGAGTTTTCCCATACGGAACGATAGAATTAATAAATTCAAATGGGATTGAATTTAAAGTTAATGGTCACAGAGTTAAACATTACATACATGGTCCGATGGAAGTCGACAACGAAGTTAATCACAATTTCGACACCACAGCTAACTAAGTGTGGGGAGAATCAAGTCTTTAAAGGATAATATGTATTTCTGTTAGAGTTAGATTGTCTGTTTTCGTGTAGTTCTCGAAAATGGAACCTGAATGGTCTTTCCCTAGCAGACCCTAAAGAACTAGTCTTCTCCCCCCATTCTGAATTTTTATTTTTTTAGGTTTTTATGAAATGAAGACTGCCTGTGAACTAAACCATGGTCTAATGCTACACGCTTTGATCACTAAACGTAATAATGACATACTCCCGAGTGAATTAGTATCAGTAATCAGAGAAAGAATGGACGGAGTTAGAAAAGAATCCAGATGCGAAGATAATAAGTTACAATTTGGTAAAGGAAAATCAAAATCCGCAGCAAAAAGAAGAGCACGACACCTAGAAAGATGTCACAAATGCGGAAAATGGTCACATGGAGGTAAATGTTCAAATAATCAAACCTATTCAAATACCGAATTTGTTACTTTATGCAGAGATGGACCGTTCATATGTTTAGAAGAAAAGACACTGAATGCTCGAGGTTACGCCTATGTAGCTATGGAAAACCAATTAAACCGACTATCTTATGAATGGGATAGATCATATAACTAAGAAATCTATTTCACAGGTATGTTTGTACAGCTTTTATTTTATTTATTTTTGTTTTTAAACCTTTTGATGATAAACGCTAATTTGTTCGCTATAAAGTATTAAATTGGTATTAAATAAAATTAGGTTTGGCGACCGAAATTATTGATATCATTCAAAAATTTATTACATCACTGCGAAATTTAACGTTTATTCTTAAGGTATAAATATCTTTAAACAATCAACCCAAAATATTTCAAAAATTCGTCATGAATTAAATTAGGTCTTGGAACCGAAATTACTTTACCAAAAAGAGGGGCGTATATTTTTGATAATATTTGATTGATTAAAGTGGGATAAAAAGCCAAAAAGATTTTTAATTTTATTTTTACCATGTTTTTAAAATTAATATTTAAATCTTAAATTAATATTGTAAACTTTGTAAAAACAATATATTTAAAATTGTAAATATTTGAAAAATTAATATAAGTTTGGTGTGAATTTATAATATGAATTTTTAAATTAAATTTGATGTGAATTTTTAATTTTTAAAATATGAATTTTTAATTTTATGCATTTCAAATTTTAAGTTTGGTGTGAATTTTTAATATTAATTTTGAATTTTATATTTAAGTTGTGTGAATTTAAAAACAAAAATTTACTTTATCTCATTAAGTTAAAAATATGATTTTTAAAATTCGTCGTAAGTTGAAGACTAGGTCTTTGAACCGAAATTACTTTACCCGAGGGAGGGACGAAAACTTTTATTATCATTATTTTTAATCTTATTGAATTAAAGTATGCCAAAAACATTAAAAAACCAAAAATCTTAGCTTTTAAAACAATCGCTACAAAAAGACAAATTTTAAAATTTTGTCGAGGGACAGACTAGGACATCGATCCGAAACGACCGCGTCCTCAATAATAAGGAAAACAAAATTTTAAAAATTATTTACTTAATTGTTTTATAAGTTAAAGATTATATAAAAAAAAAAAAGCAAACTCCGCGACTCGTGGAGTTTGAAGTGTCCAAACACCGCGAGTCGCGGGAGGACCGAAATACAGAAAAAATAAAAAGAGCTGCAAACTGATCAGTCCACACCCCCAAAACCGAAAACACTGCGAAATACTCCAAAAAAACACCCAAAAACACCCCCAAAATCACAATTTTTAACCGTTAATCACCAAATCTTTTACTAAAATCATGTTGAGAAGGATGCTATCTAGGAATTACTCAAGAAAAACGGTAAAATTCTACACCTAAACACCATTTAATCCGAAATTTGTGTTCTTGAGCAATTTTTTCCCCAATTTGATTTTGATGCTTTTTAGTGTAATTATGCTTAAATTGTTTATGTATTATGCTTGTATAACCTAGATTGATGCTATTTAACATGATTAGAAGCCTTAAACTTCAAATTTAGAGTAATCTAGGGTTTGTGTTCTTGAGCAAATTTGGGGCTTTTTGATATAAACAGGTTATGGCCGATTTTTGTCATGAATTGTTGCTAAATTAAGTAGTGTAACATGTTTAGGTAGTTAAATGATCCAAACTTTGAGCCTAAACATGATTTTGAGAATTAAAGTGGACTTTTTCAAGTCTAAAATTCATGAACTTGATTTTTGAAAGACAATGCCATTTGAAACTTGTTTAATTGCTAGTAATGATTATTTTGACATGTTATTTGAGTTGAATGCTTATGAACTTGGCGAACATTTTCGTATATGCTTATTTGAAAAAGTGTAGATTTGATGAAAATGTGAAAATGAGCTTAAGTTTGATATAAATTGATCATGTCATTGTGATTATTTTGATTGATGATTTTGCTGACACTAATGCATATTTGGATGCACAAAAATTGTGTTTGATGTGTTTTGCAGACTGAAAGGGGTGAATCTTCATCCCAAGCTCGCAATGCTCCTGCTGAGAATGCGGAACAACAGGAGGTGGATAACTACTACAAGCAGGATATACCGCATCCAGTCATGACCTTTTCTGATATGCACTTGGAAGAGTTGCACCCGAACCTGAGATTTGACAGACTTTGGATAGATTATCCAAAATATCAAAGGGGTTTGCATACTCTTCATTCTAAGGTTGTTGAGGTACCGAGGGTCATAGAATGGGGACCCTTAGAAGCTGTAGAATTGGCCGGGCCAATTAGGGAATTACTTGTACAGAGGTATGGTAATTCTACTTTTAATGACTGGGTACGTCTATTCACCATGCGTAGACCTGTATATAAAGTATGGTGTGAAGAATTGTTGTGTAGTATAGAGTTGAATGATCGGGTAGCTAGTTTAACCGATCGTTCTTTTATTAGATTTTTGTTAGGCGGTTCGATGCGCCACATGTCTTTACTAGACATGGCTCAGGCTTTACGTATATATACGCCTGAGGAGTTAGCATCTGCCGATTGTAGAGGGTTGATACTAAATGGTAGAAAGATAGATGAAAATTTTGATACACACGGTGTGTGGAGTCAAATGACAAGCCATCACCGTTTCAAAGGGGGAAATTACTCTTATTTGGATATAGATAGAGCTGAATTAAGAGTAATTCATAGGTTTTTAGCTAATTCGATTACACAAAGGGGTAAGAACAAGGAAAAAGTAAATGAACAGAATTTGTTTTACCATATGTGTATTCGAGACCCACAAAGCGCTGTAAGTATACCGTATTGTGTGGGTTATTATTTATCAGCTATGGTTCGGGGGATGAGACCACATAGCATAATAGGAGGTGGTATTTTTATTACTTTGATTGCTGAATATCTCGGTGTGGATATAAGTTGGGGGGGATTATTAGTAGAAGAACCAGAACCCCGCGATACTATAGGTTTAAATGTATACCATGGTGCGAAAGTTTTGAAGAGGCGAAATAACGCCGCAGTACAATACCATGGTAGACATCCACAGGTTGAGAGAAACCAACAGCAAGGTAATGTAGGAGGGGGAAATGAGATGCAAGAAATGCAAAGGTTTATAGCTTCTCAGGAGTACGAAAATGCTAGACAGAGAGCATTTGAAGATTGGCAAGTTCATCAGAACCAAATCATAACTCATTGCCAACATATAGGTCGAAACTATATTCCTACACCAAAACCCATCTTCCCTCCCTGGTCTATAGAGATGCAACCAACTTATCTTACGTATAACCCTGCCGAAGCATTCTATAGCACCTATGGTTATGCTTGGAACCCCTATTGGTACCAGTATCATCTCTAGTATATTTAGTTTTATTTATTTTGTAATTTGTAATGATTGATACGTTTAATACTTTTGTTAATATTGTAATAGTTTTTATAATTGTCTAACTTTTATTCTTAGATTTTAATAATTTTTGAATGTGGGGTAATATACCAAACTTCAAAAATATGTATATATGTTTGCAGTTTATCTTATGTACACAACAGGGTAAAACAACGCATTTTCAAAGACTGGCATTAAGTTCAGCAAAAGCAACTAATTTTGACGACAAGATGCAAAATATATGTGAAATAACAACAAGACGGAATGAACAAATGATGTGCACCATTTATCATTCAGCAAACAAACGCCAATATATTTGGAAACTTTGGTAAAAATTTAATCATTTTCACACAAATCACCCTCAATAATTTAAATTATTACTGATTTCTTGCAAATGAGGGCATTGCAAGATCTTAAGTGTGGGAAGGGGTTAAATTCTTTCGGATTTTAAAATTTTTTACTTTATACACTTGGTTACCATTAAAAATACTAGTAAAGCAGTAGTTGTATTAGAATCTAGTGCTCTCTGATAATAAAGAACAGCCCTAGTCTTATATACTGACTACCCAATTCTAGTAAAATTTTTCAAAATTTTCAATTAAATGAACTCAAAATCATGTTTATACATATTTATGAACGATAAAACTAGGTTTTAACACCGAAATTATTGTTACCTCGGAAAGGACATAAATTGAGAAACAAACCAAAATGTTAAAATTCATTTAAAATGGAATAGAGGACGATAAAAAGGAAAATAAAAGCCAAGTGTGGGAAAATTTACCAAGTTATTTTAAACATATGTCACATATATCTGTAACAAATAACTGAAAATACTTTTGCTTGGGACTAAACTAAACTGTTTTACCCGATGAAAGAAAAGAAGAGATGGATCTACACGATGAATCAATTCCATCATTAAAAGGAAGTAAAGTCTTCCGAAAAAGACACGCGCTTCTTGATTTAGGTCATGAAGTTGTCATCCAGACCAGCTGTAGGTTGACGAAAAATCGAGAAAAGTCATCACTAAAATCAGCAGGAAATCCACGGACCTCAGCATTAAACAGGGTCGCCAAGTGGTCAGATTTATCCTAACCATGAGAATGATTTATCTCGTAAAATGGGGGGGCACCATGCAAATTAGCTGGATAAGACTAATGAATCAGATCCCCAGAAAGGATAATCTCCTTAAAGATTAAAAATCAGCTTTTAAGCCTGATATTACTTAATCCTAGAGATTGACCTTAAAGATTGAGAATTCAAACTCATGGAATTCAATGATATCTAAACTCGAGCTTGAACGAGAAAATATTTTGATCAAAATTACAAACCGATTTGTTTTCTGAAAACCCATTTTCAATGCGTTCATTACCATTGAACGTAAAATCCTAGGAATTCACCTGGAATTCATTAGGTCACCTGAACTAAATCGGGTGTCAACCATAAGAACGGTGGTTGCATAGTGGTCAAATACAGGACCTTGTGCCAGATCAAAAAATCATAAGGGTGAGCTTTACTATTGCTCCTACCAAGGATAGTAATTGCGTCCGACACGTTATAGACCATAATTAAAAGCATGTCAGGGGACATTGCCTTAACAGTTGCTTGTTCAACGCTTTCCTTTACAACCGGACGGTAGTTTACCGAAAGGTAATATACGGGACAAGTGAACTGGACGTGTTGCTTTCCAAATACAAGGTTAGCAAGTGGGTGACACAAAACCATAAGTTTTGAGCTAAAATTTTCAAATCTGAAACCCACCAAACCCACAAAAATATTTTGCAAACACCGGTAAAGGGTTATTCCGGAATACTTATCTAGGGTAAAAACTAGATTTAATTTTCAAAAGATCAAATGTTTTCATAAAGATCCAATTTCCTTAATGGATCTAAATTTTTATAGTCATGTGGGACTGTAAACCATATCGTTACTACCATTGTTTATACCGCCGTATAGAAAATCACTGATGTACAAAGTGTGAAGAATAAAGAAGTGATTTTAGTATTTCAAGACGATATTGCTTGAGGACAAGCAACGCTTAAGTGTGGGAATATTTGATAATGCTAAAAACGAACATATATTTCATAGCATTATTCCTCAAGAAAGACAAACTTTTAGTTGCAATTGTTCTATTTACAAGTGAGATTCGTTTAAATAATAAAAGGTGAAGACAAAAGACAGATTCGACGAATTGAAGACGCAAACGACCAAAAAGCTAAAAAGTACAAAAGACAATAAAAAAAGGTTCCAATTATTGACAAGAAACGTCTCGAAATTACAAGAGTACAAGATTCAAAACGCAAAGTACAAGATATTAAATTGTACGCAAGGACGTTTGAATATCCGGAACCGGGACCAGAGTCGACTCTCAACGCTCGACGCAACGGACTAAAAATTACAAGTCAACTATGCACATAAATATAATATAATATTTAAATAATTCTTATAATTATTTAATATATTATATTTATATTTAAAACCGTCGGTAAACAAAGAGCCAAGCTTGTGTGAGCTGTAAAAGTAAACTCCACGACTCGCGGAGTTTGAAGGCCAAAATGGCCGCGAGTCGCGGAACCCCAATTTCAGAAACTCCCTATAAAGCTCGCGCATTCTGATCGTAAAAAAATATCATATATCTCTCTCTCTCAATATATCGTAAATATTTATATTTATATTTTAATTTTAATTTTAATTTTAATTATAATTCTAATAATAAGGGTATGTTAGCGAATATTGTAAGGGTGTAAGTCGAAATTCTGTCCGTGTAACGCTACGCTATTTTTAATCATCGTAAGTTATGTTCAACCTTTTTAATTTAATGTCTCGTAGCTAAGTTATTATTATGCTTATTTAAAATGAAGTAATCATGATGTTGGGCTAATTACTAAAATTGGGTAATTGGGCTTTGTACCATGATTGGGGTTTGGACAAAAGAACGACACTTGTGGAAATTAGACTATGAGCTATTAATGGGCTTTATATTTGTTTAACTAAATGATAGTTTGTTAATGTTAATATAAAGATTTACAATTGGGCGCCCCTATAAATTACCATATACACTCAATCGGACACGATGGGCGGGGTATTTATATGTACGAATAATCGTTCATTTAACCGGACACGGGAATGGATTAATAGTCACTAGAATAATTAAAACAGGGGTGAAATTATGTACAAGGACACTTGGTATAATTGATAACAAAATATTAAAATCTTGGGTTACACTCAGTCGACATCCTGGTGTAATTATTAAACAAAGTATTAAAATCTTGTTACAGTTTAAGTCCCCAATTAGTTGGAATATTTAACTTCGGGTATAAGGATAATTTGACGAGGACACTCGCACTTTATATTTATGACTGATGGACTGTTATGGACAAAAACCAGACGGACATATTAAATAATCCAGGACAAAGGACAATTAACCCATGGGCATAAAACTAAAATCAACACGTCAAACATCATGATTAAGGAAGTTTAAATAAGCATAATTCTTTTATTTCATATTTAATTTCCTTTATTTTATATTTAATTGCACTTCTAACTATCGCATTTTTATTTATTGTTATTGTATTTAATTATACTTTTAATTATCGCAAGTTTATTTTATCGCACTTTTATTAATCGCAATTTCATTATCGTTATTTACTTTATGCTTTAATTTAAGTCTTGTATTTATTTTTAATATTTTACATTTGGTTTTAACTGCGACTAAAGTTTTAAAATCGACAAACCGGTCATTAAACGGTAAAAACCCCCCTTTATAATAATAATATTACTTATATATATATATATATTTGTATTTTTATAAAAGTAAACTAATATAGCGTTAAGCTTTGTTTAAAAAGATTCCCTGTGGAACGAACCGGACTTACTAAAAACTACACTACTGTACGATTAGGTACACTGCCTATAAGTGTTGTAGCAAGGTTTAAGTATATCCATTCTATAAATAAATAAATATCTTGTGTAAAATTGTATCGTATTTAATAGTATTTTCGTAGCAAAAATAAAGCTATTTCGTATACCCCGCTGCAAACATCAGTAACCAAGGAGATTAGGATCAGCTTTAAATGCAATTATTTGATTTGATTGCTCTGTCGGATATTTTACTATAAATCCATTCCCTTCATTTCCTTATTTCCACACTCACACCTTCTATTCTTTCTCCCTCAATTCATATTTTAAAACATTCGTTAATATGCTCCATCCAGCTCTGCTTCTTGATATATTCCTAACTTTCATATCTGTCATTCTTCTTTTTCATCTACCTCCGGAAGAATCTATTTACTTCTACTATACTCTTAGTTTTATAGTGTTTTTAGTTCTCCAGTGTCTTTATATTGCTATATGCATTGATATATATGGTTTGTAATTTCTGGGTTGTGGTTGGACTTTATATCTCCCCTTATATTTCAAAGTCCCTACTTCTGTCTTCAATAATCATTGTCATCCATAGTTAATGCTCTCTCCTATTTGCTGTGATTATACTCCAATTACTATTTCAGAGCTTTATTCTTTTGTTTTCTCTTCTTGCCATTCAGCATCGTATGTAATGGTCCAGAATTCGTAGATATGAATTTCGAAATGAACATAGTTAATGTTCTAAGAAGGAAATTGTAATGGCACGATCTTGACTTGTCAAATTACCAGAATACCTCAGAAAAGGCCGAATCATCAAGAAAATATTTTCTCGATATTCTTAGAGGTTAAATAGAATACCAGAGTCGTGTAACATGGCACATGATGATGGTATGGTCTGTGAACCATCATGTCCCATTTAGAAACTCAGCATGACTTACTATAATATAATCACGTTGATCAAGTGTCATTATATTATACTAACTCATGCTTCAGTTTAGGGGTGTGCACCATTTGGTTTGAAACCGAAAAATCCAAATATCGAACCGAATCCAAACCAAAAAAAACCAAACCGGATTTTTTAAACGGTTTTCGGATCAATTGAAACCGAAACCGAATTTGTAATTCGGTTTTCGGTTTGGTTTTTGGTTTTGAAAATTCTAAATTCGGTTAACCGAAAACTGAATTAAAAACGAATTCAAATTAAAAAATATTAATATATTTATATTTACATTTACATTTACATTTATAATATATATTTATATTAGATTTATGTATTATTTTTATTTTATTCCTATTAAAGAACTAGTACTAGTATTTGGACTATTGGCCAAGGCCCAATTTTTTATTCACTAGATAAAACTTGTGGTTAAAATTGAAATGATAAAATACGGAGTATCAGTAATATTAGTAATATAGTACTACATAATAAACACTTATTCCTAATTCCTAGTTTCCTATGTTCTCTCATCGAATCTCACAAACCCTAGCCGCTCACACACCTACCCGATTGAAAAACAAAAAAATGCTACGCTAGTCATTGATCTTCTTCCTCAACCTTCAGCCGTTGATTCTTCTTCATAAGGTTAGATACTTACTCTCTCATTCTTCTAATACATATTATTGTGGCCAAATTTTATATCTATATTATGTGATTCGTACTTCAAAGCTTTGATTTGTTTAATGAGTTATTATTTAATAGTGTGTAGAATACAATAATGTACATCTAGTCAACGAGTTATTTAGTTGTCTTTATAAGCTTGATTTGTTTAATAGTTCATCAAATATGGAGTAATTATTTATATATCCAGTAGTCCATGACTCCACTCCTCGAGTTATTAGTTTAACAATTTATTCATTTAATAGTTTGTCTAATTGTTTATTAGTTTAACAGTTGATTAGATTTCACAAATATTATTATGTTGTTAATATTTGACTTATTTTTTAATGTTCTTAGAAAAATGTCTGCTGCTAATGAGGAACAAATTACAAACGAAGAGAGGTTAGGATCAACCTCTAGTAATACGACAATCAAAAATAATACTCGTAAACGTAAAAGAAAATCTAAAGAAAGGTCAGAGGTATGGCAATATTTTACCAAATATCATGATGATAATGACAATCTTAGAGCTCAATGTATTTATTGTACTGCCAACTATGTTGCCAATTCAACCTCGGGAACATCTACTTTAGCGGCTCATGTGAAAAGATGCGACTTAAATCCGAACAAAGGCTTGATTCAGTCACAATTGACAGTTGATACAACTAATGATGTTGAAACTGGAAGGAGTAAAACTAGTCTTGGGAACTGGAAGTTTGATAAACAAAAATGTAAGAAGGCTTTCGCTGAGATGATAATCATTGATGAATTGCCATTCATGTTTATGGAGAAAGAAGGCTTTAGGAAATGCATGAGGGTTTGCCAACCACACCTTCATATTCCATCACGAACCACGGTTACAAGAGATTGTTTTCAGTTATATCTTGATGAAAAGTCTAAACTGAAAGATCAACTGAAAGAATCTACTCTTAGAATTTGTTTGACAACCGACACATGGACATCGGTGCAAAGAATTAATTACATGTGTCTGACTGCGCATTATGTCGATAATAATTGGAAATTGCAAAAAAAAATTATCAATTTTCGTCCAATTACTAGCCATCGAGGAGTAGATATTGCAAAAGCCATTGAGAATTGTTTAACTGGATGGGATTTGAAGAACATCATGACTGTTACTGTTGATAATGCTAGCAGCAATGATACCGCGTTGGAATATTTAAAGAGGAAATTTAAGACGTGGGGTGATAGTTGTATTCTTGAGGGGGATTGGTCACATGTAAGATGTATGGCACATATTATGAATTTGATCGTACAAGAAGGCCTTAAAAGCTTGGAAGGTTCAGTTGAACGTATTAGGCAGGCTGTTCGGTGGGTTAGATTGTCAACAGTTAGGAGTAAAAAGTTCAAAAATTTTGCTATGTCGGAAGGGATCAAGTGTCAAAAGTGTTTATGCCTAAACGTTCCAACACGTTGGAACTCCACTTACATAATGTTGAGTGTAGCAATCGAGTATAGAAATGTGTTTGATAAGTTTGCGGAGGAGGATTATGTATATTTGCGTGACCTTCAAGATGGGGGAGCGGTTGGGGTACCAGTATCAACTGATTGGGATAATGCAAAGAGATTGATAATTTTTCTTCACCACTTTTATTAGCTTACTCTCAGAGTTTCAGGTATCATGTGTATTTATATTTATGCACAGTCTTATATTTATGAACAGCTTTATATTTATTGCTCAGTTTTATATTTACTGCTTAGTTTTGAGTTCTCCACTATATTAAATTTTGCACAATTTTAGCTTCTAAATTCTGCACAATTTTAGCTTCATAATGTTGCACTTGTATGCTATAAAATTTTGAATTATTTTGCTATATAATTCTGCAATATTTCAGGTACAAAGTACATTACTTCGAACACATATTTGGATTCAATTAGTGTCATCAATACTATATTGAAACAATGTGCTGAAAGTAAGGATCGAGATCTAAAAGAGATGGCAATGGTAATGACGGAGAAGTTTAATAAGTATTGGGGTAATATTAAAAAGTTCAATTTCTTGTTGTTTATTGCTTCTGTTTTTGATCCAAGGGATAAATTAGCTTACCTTAAAGTTACACTTGATGGTATGTATGGACCTGTTATTGGTCCAACTGTTGGAGACGAGTGCGAAAAGTTGTTATATAAGCTATTTTATGAATATAAAAGAATTTACTCAAAACCACATGTAAGAAATGTTTCATCAACCTCTCATGACATGAATGATCCTCCTTCTATTAGTAAAGGGTTTGAAGATGATACTTTTTTTGGTAGTTGTGATGATACACTTAGACATCTTAGAAAGAAAAACAAGGCTGAGGTTAAAAGGAAGAAGGCAGAATCGGGTGTGACAAAAGATTTTAAATCTGAATTAAAAAGGTATTTGGATGAGGAGATAGAGGGAGATGATGAATATTTCGAGAGTGATGAATTTACTATTTTGGGATGGTGGAAGAAAAGAGCTCCAGCGTTTCCTGTATTGTCTCTACTTGCTCGTGATATTTTGGCAATACCTATTTCCACGGTTGCATCTGAGTCTACCTTTAGTACCGGGGGTAGAGTTCTCGACTCATTTAGAAGTTCTTTAGCTCCTGAAACAGTTGAGGCACTAATATGTTGTCAAGATTGGATCCGCTCGAGTGATATTGGAAATGTGGAAGAACAACTTGAAGAACTTGAAAAGTATGAAGAAGGTAAATTCAAGTCTCTTTGTTTTTAGTCATTAAAGTATTCTTTTTACTTATTAATCATATTTAATTTCAATTATAGTTTACCTAAATGGATTGAATATGACACATGTCTGCTAATTATTTCCTATCAGTATGTTCTATAACATGAGTTAGTTTTTCCACTTATTAATCATATTAAATATTAATAGTAATTATAGTTTACGATGTGTATTTAAATTTCGTATTTCGACTTTTTAATTATATTAAATTATATTATAGTTTACCATGTATATTTATATTTTGTTTCGTAGAACTTGGGAATGTGCAAGTAGAACCATGACTTGAAGTTTGAAGCCTTTTGTACATAGAAGTCTTTTGAATATGGTAGATGAATAGATGACGGTGGAATCATGACTTGAAGTTGGAAGCATTTTGTACATAGAAGTCTTTTGAAGATGGTAGATAGTGGAATCATGACTTGAAGTTAGAACTCTTGAAGATGGTAGATTGGTAGTTAATGACTAAATATATGGTCTTTTGTTATCATAAACTCTACTTATATTGGCTAGAATATATGTAATAATGATGGGGTAATCCATGTAATCCATGGTATTTTAATATTTATATGCAAGTAATTATGCTAGTTTGAATTATATTTTTTTAGTGATTTTTGGTTTTAACCGAAACCAAACCGAAATCAAATTTGGTTTTTGGTCCGGTTTCGGTTTTGGTTTTGATAATTAAATTTGGTTTTGGTTTGGTTTTTGGTTTTGATTTGGTTTTTGGTTTTGATTTTATAAGTTTCAAAACCGAAAAAACCGAACCGAATAAACCGAAAAACCGAAAACCGAACCGATGAACACCCCTACTTCAGTTCCCAACACTACTTCATTCTTATTTTAAACTCGACGGTTTCAGAATTTAGAAGCTAAAATAGTTTCTTTTATGATGTAATACAGATAGCGCGAAGAGGTAAATGATTTCAGATAAGAATAATTCAGAAATATGGAGGATATTTATAATGAAAGATACGATGATATCTTAGAATTTTTAATATTAGAGGATGATGAAGAATATTGTCCGTAGGAGTTTAGAGTCAGGAGCAAGGTATTCGTTAATGACTTCAGTAGACACTGAATCATTTGGATTCTTTGAAGGTAGATTTCGTCTTTGTGATTTGTCCACAGCCTCCTTCATACTTTGCACAATCCGTTTTCCAGTTCCAAACCTTCTCTTTTTCTGAGTTTTGCCAACCCACTATTCTTTATCATCAAACTTTTTACTGTTAAGGTTGTTTACAGTTTTTGCTGATTCATCAGCATTTTTTCAAAATTTCGAGAACTAGTTCGTAGTTTAGGGTGTTTTTCAGAAACTTCACATTCGAAGTATGTAAGTCCAGGAGATTGACGTTATATGTACACATATAACTGTTGGCATAGACATGCTGCGAGATTTCAAAATATTGATTGCTAATTCCCGACGATTCGTATGGGAATTCCCGTTACAAGATGCAGATGAGTAAATGATGGGGTTTCAATGAATATAATGATTTTTCAAAAAAAAAAAAATTCAAAGATCAGTGAAGTTGTTGGTAAGTTTATGGCTACTGTGGTGGAACATAAATGGTTCCCCGGTAACGATGGCAAAAGGGCAACGTATATATTAAGGTTATAATAAGGCTGTTTCAACTGAAATGTTGAAGTTGTCATGCTAGAGCTGTGACAAAACTATCTATTTTAAAAAGAGATCGAAAAGTTATTTTAGCTAATAAATGCCAAAGGGTCTGACACGGATACGTGTTAAACTATGGCTTTGGTTTCGAGAGTTTTTCAGATGCGTGACTGTGGGTAACATGTGGTTAGATCATCATCTCGATTGTTCATTGTTTGAAGTGTCTTCAGAAATTTTAGAGGGTTTGAGCACAGATTGTAATCGTTAATATACACTTGATGTTCTAGCACAGTTTTGAAGTCAGAGTATAGTTTTGAAAGATGTAAGGATCTAAGAGTGACGATTTTGGTTATATCTCGAGTTGAATTCTGAGATTTTTAAAATCAGAATATGTAATTAGATTTTGAATGAGTATAGTTGTTTTGATTTCTATAAAAGAATGTGTACTGTTGTGAAAGTAGTGAGTATAGTTGATGATTGTGGAATCATATTCGAATAATGTAACATATAAATTGTGAATTTATATATCTCTCGGGTATTACCTACCCGTTAAAAAAAATTCACAATTAATATTTTGTACAAACGAATTTTATCACAGTCTTTATGAAAATATATGTATATTTTCTTCAGATGTAATACAGATTTAATGAGTTGATATTAAATTAAACTTAGTTGATTTTCGTCTGGAACTAGAAATGAATAATCTCTAAAACATTCAAGATTATATAATTTCCACGAAGTATTTTACTAATGTAATCAATACCTCATTGTTCCTTTTCATTGATATTTCCTCAGTGGATGATGTTGGTGCTCGTGGAATTCTTGTGAATTTCGTAAGATACGAATGATGTTCTCTAGAAAGTTTCGAGTATATCGAAAGTGTAAAATCAAATATGTAATTTAATAATACACTTAGTTTATTATGAAATGGAATTCATTGAATTGAAACAGAAATTGTAATTAACGATGGTTAAGTTGTTAACGAAGGATGTACATCATAGCATATTGATAATATGAATTTAAACGAGTAGTATCTACCCCTTTTTAATTCATACATAATAGCTTTGTACGAAAAGATATATTATGGTTTCAAAATTTATATATATAAGATATACATATAAATTCTTCAGCGAAAATGAGTTAATACTTCATAACTCGTTGATACAATATACGTGTTGTTGATTAGTGATGATGTTTGCGGTGATTATAGATCTGGTGGAGCTTGTAATGTTGTAAGCGCTGCTGATGCTGACGGTACTGACGGTGCTGGTGATGTTGACGGTACTGTTGATGCTGTTGGTAAAAAAAGTTTAACTTGTAAATCGCGCACCATCCTATCAGGGTTTCTATTCTTCCTTCTATCATTTCTATTCATCTATTCATCTTGGTTTATGGCTATGATTTGAATAAATAATCTCTAAAACTTTAGAGATTACATAATCACCGTAGAATATTTCTCCGATGAAGTTATGAATCAATACTTCATCGTTTTGTTGTTGTTGGTACTCCTTGGTATCTATGGTGTGTGTGACGTTGATACTCGAGGTATAGTTTGTGATGTTGAGGTGTGGGGTGAGGATATTACTGTTGGTGTTGTTGATGGTACTGTTGCTGTTGTTGATGGTGGTACTGTTGCTGCCGGTGATGCTGCTGGTGCTTGCAACCTTTACACCATATCCTCCAAAGTCACTACCCGAGCGCGAAGCTCGTTGACTTCTTCTATTATGCGGGGATGATTGGCGGTTCGGACGAGCGGATGAATAAGATCTAGAATTTGAGATAATATGTAGTCATGATGAGACACTCTTGAAATGAGAGAGAAAATGGTGTCTCGGACAGGTTCGCCGGTAAGTACTTCAGGTTCATCGCCAAGAGGGCAATGTGGTGGATGGAAGGGATCGCCTTTTTCTTGTCTCCAATGATTAAGTAGACTATGAACCCATCCCCAATTCATCCAGAATATATGATGGCTAATTGGTTGATCCATTCCGGTCACACTGCTTTTGGAGCTCGAGTGAAACTCCATATCGGAATCCGAGGGAGTTGAACTAGTTGCGAGTTCCATTTCATACGATTGAATAAAGGATTTTCTGATATGAAAAGATTTCTGGCTATCAGATGGTATTCTAATTACATAGAATATCCATATATATATATATATATATGTATATATATATATATATGTATATATATATATGTATATATATATATGTATATATATATATATATGTATATATATATATATATATGTATATATGTATATATATATATATATGTATATATATATATATATATATGTATATATATATATATGTATATATATATGTATATATATATATATATGTATATATATATATATGTATATATATATGTATATATATGTACATATATATATATATGTATACATATATATACATATACATACATATATACATATACATATATATATACATATACATACATATATATATACATATATATATACATATACATACATATATATATACATATATATACATATATATATATACATATATATATATATACATATATATATATATATATATATATATATATATATATATATATATATATATATATATATATATATATATATATATATATATATATATATATATATATATATATATATATATATATATATATATATATATAGAACAAAAGATTTCGCAGATTACGGAGGGATTTACGGAATATGCCAGGAAAAGTTTACAGTAACAGATACGCTAAGATATGAATTAGCAGATACGTTAAGATACGAATTTTGTCTATACACTATTCATGCAATCAATGCAGTAAGATGTGTCTAGACTAAGAATGATAAGTAGGTAATTTCCGATAGAAAATGATAAGCAAAACTTTTGACATGCAGCTAAGGTCGAAGTCCAGACTCACTAATGCATCCTAACGACTATCAGTTAGACACACTAGTGCAGACCTGGTTCGCTAAGACCACCGCTCTTATACCACATGAAGTGACCCGTCCTAATCCATAAGGACGAATACAATAACATATGGTTACATTGCCAGGTATTTGACCTCTATATGATACATTTTACAACATTGCATTCTTTTTAAAAGACAAACTTTCATTACATCGAAAGTTGACAGGCATGCATACCATTTCATAATATCCAATTATAAATGACCTAATCAATCATTTACTTAGTCATAATCTTTATTGAACTCAACTACTTGAATGCAACATCTTTTGAAATATGTCATGAATGACTCCAAGTAGTGTCTTTAAAATGAGCAAATGCACAGCGGAAGATTTCTTTCAATCATGAGAATAAACATGCTTCAAAGTGTCAACCAAAAGGTTGGTGAGTTCATTAGTTTATCATCAATATTCATTTCCATCATTTTTAATAGACTACAAGATTTTCATTTCCATTTCTCATAAATACACATCTCATATCAGGCATTTCGCAAACTGCATAGAGATAAAAATCATTCATATGGTGAACACCTGGTAATCGACCTTAACAAGATGCATATAGAATATCCCCATCATTCTAGGACAACTTCGGACATGATAAATTCGAAGTACTAAAGCATCCGCGATATGGATAGGGCTTGTTGGGATCGATAGATCTATCTTTAGGATTCGCATCAATTAGGGCGTCTGTTCCCTAATTCTTAGATTACCAGACTAAAAAGGGGCATATTCGATTTCTATAATCCAACCATAGAATGTAATTTTGATTACTTGTGTCTATTTCGTAAAACATTTATAAAAAATAGCGCATGTATTCTCAGTCCCAAAAATATATATTGCAAAAGTATTTAAAAAGGGAGCAAATGAAACTCACAAAATTGTATTTTATAGTAAAAATACATATGACGACATTGAACAATGCAAAGTTGGCCTTGGATTCACGAACCTATATTAAGTATATATATATATTTATGTGTTGGTCAATATCTGTGAAAGGACCCGTTCATATACATTATAAACGATTCACAATAGTTGATTACATCGCAAGGTATTTAACCTCTATATGATACATTTTACAAATATTGCATTCGTTTTTAAAAGACAAACTTTCTTTACATCAAAAATTGACAGGCATGCATACCATTTCATAATATCCACTATCCAACTATAAATTGACTTAATAATAATCTTTGATGAACTCAATGACTCGAATGCAACGTTCTTCGAAATATGCCATGAAAGACTCCAAGTAATATCTTTAAATTGAGCAAATGTACAGTGGAAAATTTCTTTAATATCTGAGAATAAACATGCTTTAAAGTGTCAACCAAAAGGTTGGTGAGTTCATTAGTTTATCATAATCATTCATCTCCATCATTTTAATAGACCACAAGAATTTCATTTCCAGTTCTCATAAATATACGTCTCATGCGTAGAGACAAAAATCATTCATATGGATTGAACACCTGGTAACCGACATTAACAAGATGCATATAAGAATATCCCCTATCATTCCGGGAAATCCTTCGGACATGATAAAAACGAATTCGAAGTACTAAAGCATCCGGTACTTTGGATGGGGTTCGTTAGGCCCAATAGATCTATCTTTAGGATTCGCGTCAATTAGGCGTGCACTAATTCTCAAAATTAGTGATGTTCCCTAATTCATAGGCTACCAAGTAAAAAGGGGCATATTCGGCTTCGATCATTCAACCATATAATGTAGTTTCGATTACTTGTGTCTATTTCGTAAAACATTTATAAAAATTTCGCATGTATTCTCAGCCCAGAAATATAAAGGGTAAAAAGGCAAATGAAACTCAACATACTGTATTTCGTAGTAAAAATACATATAACGTCATTGAACAAGTGCAAGGTTGGCCTCGGATTCATGAACCTAAATTAATTATATATAATTATATGTTGGTCAATATTTGTCTTAACAAATTAGGTCAAGTCATAGTGTACCACAATCCTAATGCTCGAGACTAATATGCAAAAGTCAACAAAAGTCAATTTGACTCAAAATGATTTCCAAAATTTATACATGATTATTATATAGTTTAAATATCGTCATTTTATATTTATTAAATATATTTAAATGACTTATTAGAATAAATAATATAATTCATTTATTAATAAATAAAATTTTATACAAAAATATACTTTTATATATCTTAAGTAATAAAGTTCATAAAATATTATGATATGTTAAGGTAATTATATTATCTGTATTACATATTTATTTGATAAAAATAACATTGTTAATAATAATAAGTAAAAGTTGTATTATTTTGTAATAATAATTATTATTATTCTATTAATAAAAATATCAATATTTATATTTACTAAAAATGATATTATGATAAAATGATAATTCTAATTATGATAACTCTAATATTTACGATACTTTTTAATATTAACTTTAAAATAATAATTCTATTTAAAATGATAATAATAATGATATTTTCTAATAATAATGACATTTCTATTAAAATGATAATTTTTGTTAAAATGATAGTTTTAATACTAACGATACTTTTAATAATAATATTAATGATAAAAAATAATAAGAACGATAATTTTATCTAAATCAATATCTTATAATATTTTAATTTCATCATGATACTCATACTCATTATTTCCTAATCGTTTCGTTTAATAGTTTTTAATCGTCTTTTATATCGTTTTCATAATAATGATAATAATAGTAATCAAAATAATTAGGTGTTACTAATATTAGTTTTAATTACAGTAATACTAATATTGATAATTACTATGACATTATTAACGATAATACTAATAATTATTTTAATGATAATATAATAATAATAATAATAACAATAACCACTTTTAAATAATGATATATATATTAATAATGATAATAATAATAATAATAATAATAATAATAATAATAATAATAATAATAATAATAATAATAATAATAATAATAATAATAATAATAATAATAATGATAATAATTAGATAATAATAATAATAATACTAATTATAACTTTAACGATAATAACGATAGTAATAATAATAAAAATAACAATTTTTAATGATAATTCCTTTTATTGATAAAGATAATAATAATAATAACAATAAGATAAAACTAGAACGACGATAATAATGACGATAAAAATAATCATTTTTAATAATAATACCAATTTCAATTGACTATAACTCCAAATCTGTTCATCAAAACTATTCGATATCTAAATGAAAAGTTCTTAATTTTTCGCTAGCTTTCCAACGACATGCATATCATATACCTTATCTCAACCGCATATGTAACTAATTCAGGATTCAACATAACCTAACTAAAGGCAATATCACAAGTACAAGCATGCATAATCCTATATACTCGAGCACTAGTCAGGGATACACTATTTGTATGTAAAAATTAAATTATGAGCGCTTACGAATCAATATTGAGATTTAATATTGCAGGAAAGGTACATAGACGCAACGGAGACGATAAACACTAGATTGACCTCACGAGCATACCTATGAACCATACCCATCACCTCCATAGCTATAACCCATAATTTCTTTAGCCATATCCTACTCGAAAAACTCATTTTGAAATCACGCTGGCAGAACCTTATCGTAGTATTTTATGTATAATACTAATAATAATCCTATCACTACTAATAATAATATTATTATTACTCATAATAATAATAATAATAATAATAATAATAATAATAATAATAATATAAATATATACATATATATAGATGCGAGAGAGATAGATTGATGAAATATGAATGAATTCGGCACCAAACTTTGCGTTTTATAGGACCTGAAATGTCCAGACCTCCCATGCGATTGCATGGGACTCAAGGCACATAGCCATGCGATCGCATGGCTCTTGTTGCCAGCCCACAATCGCTTGTTTCTTTGTGCCGACGATTTTTATTAATAATATATTTATAATATATTTAATTTATCTAATTAATTATATATTATATTATATTTATTTTCATAGTTAACTTATAAATTTAGTTCCAATGACTCGTCTCTTGTTACACGACTAATGTCCCATTTCCGGTTTCTCGAACGCATATTCGTACGCTTAGATAACTAACACTTTTCGTTACGCGACGTGTACCTTTTACAAAAATTAGACTTTAACGTCGGTGAATCGTATTATAATAAATGTAACTTATATATTTGAGCATTGTGATCATTTACTTCTATAAATTAGGGGCTCGCTGTTTATTTAAAATACGTTTAATAATATCGAAACATTTTAAATTATACTTTAACACATTTGTAAAATATATATATATATTCTTACTTCAAAATATAAT
This sequence comes from Rutidosis leptorrhynchoides, assembly GCF_046630445.1. Classification (NCBI taxonomy): domain Eukaryota; kingdom Viridiplantae; phylum Streptophyta; class Magnoliopsida; order Asterales; family Asteraceae; genus Rutidosis; species Rutidosis leptorrhynchoides. The sequence goes on from NC_092343.1 coordinate 410,738,347, forward strand.
TTTGTATATCTTATATATAATTGAAATATCTATCTAATTATATTTCAAAGTTCAAAACGTTTAATTAATAGAAAATATCATGTCGTATCACGTTTTACATTTTTGAAACAATATATATATATATATATATATATATATATATATATATATATATATATATATATATATATATATATATATATAAAATTTATAATACAAGCTTTAATTAGTTCCTTAAAACTTATGAACAAATTATCTTATAAAACGTTTCACTAATAAAGTTCTTTAAAAACTGTTTTTGTACGTTTGAAATAATATTAAATAAATATGAAAACTTTATTTTCCAAAACTAAGTATTTTTAAAAATCATTTTACTAAAAAGTTATATTAGTAGAGGTTGTTATATCGTAAAACATTTTAGAGAAATAAAATTAACTATACTTTTCATAGGTTTCAAGTTCTTAACGTTTGTTGGTGCAACGTGATATAACGTCTAAAGGTTAGATAAACATATAAAATCATTTTAATGTAAAATGTTAATTTACTTAACTTGTCAATATCCATCTTCTAATTTATCTATATTCTACAATTTTACTTCCAAGTTAATTAATATACAAGTTTAATAGTTTATCTTATCAAAAGTCACGAGACAATTATTGTAAAGCATAAATTGAAAATCAAACGGGAATCTCCACTAACCCTTGTCTAGTTCCCGTTAATTGACACTTTTGTTCCTTCTAATAAATCACTTTACCAATTATTTCGAATACCGTTAAAAAGAATAGATTTCTCAAATCATAGTGGACCTCTTAACAGAGACTCGTAATTATAATTCAATGTAACTAATAATTCAATCATTTGATATCATCTTTTAATTCCATTGATAACTATTAGAACATATTTTGAAATAATTACGTTTATATAAAGTATTCTACGTCTAATACTTTGTTAATGTTTTCAAGTTATAATATATACACATATACATATATAATCATGTTCGTTCATATAATAGTTCGTGAATCATTGGAATTTGGTCGAGGTTAAATGAGTGTATGAACACAGTTTAAAATTCTTGAGATTCAACTTACAAACTTTGCTTATCGTGTCGGAAATATATATAAAGATTAAAGTTTAAATTTGATCAGAAATTTCCGGGTTGTCACAATCTGTCTATCAAATTAGGTCAAGTCATAGTGTATCGTAATCCTAATGCTCGAGATCGATATGCAAAAGTCAACAAAAGTCAATTTGACCCAAAATGATTTCCATAATTTATACATGCTTATTATATAACTTAAATATAACTGTTTTATATATTTAAATATATTTATCAGGATTTTATTAAAGTAAAGAATACAAATCATTTATTAATAAGTAAAAATTTATATTAAAATTTATATATGATAAAAATATACTTTTATATATCTTAAGTAATAAAATTTATAAAGTTCACTTAATATCATAAAATATAGTGGTATGTATTATTAATGTAATTATATTACGTGTGGTAAAAATATGTTTGCATCACATATTTATTTGATAAAATAATATTGATAATAATAATAATGAGTAAAAGTTGTATTATTTTGTAATAATAATAATTATTATTATTTTACTAAAAATAATAACAATATTTATATTTACTAATGATAAAATTAATTATAATAAAATGATTATTTTAATCATGATAATTTTTAATAATAACGATACTTTTTATTATTAACTGTAATAATAATAATATTTTATAAAAATAATATTTCTATTCAAAATGATAATTTTTAATAATAATAATACTAAAATGATAATAATAATAATAATAATGATATTTAATAATAACAATGATATTTCTATTAAAATCATAATAAAAATGATAGTTTTAATATTAATGATACTTTTAATAATAATAATGATAGAAATAATAAAAAACGATATTTTTATCTAAATCAATACCTTTCAATTATGATACATATATTCATTATTTCCTAATCAATTTGTTAATAGCTTTTAGTCGTCTTTTATATCGCGTTCATATTAATGATAATAATAGTAATCATAATAGTTAGGTGTTACTAATATTATTTTTAATTATAATAATACTAATAATAATAAATATTATGATAATATTAATGATAATACTAATAACTATTTTAATGATAATAATAATAATAATACTAATTATAACTTTAACGATAACAATAATAATAAAAGTAATAATTTTTAATGATAATACCTTTTATTAATAACGATAATGATAATAATAATAATAATAATAATAATAATAATAATAATAATAACAATAATAATAATAATAATAATAATAATAATAATTATTATTATTATTATTATTATAATAATAATTAGATAATAATTATAACGACGATAATAACGACGATAATAATAATAATTTTTAATAATAATACAAAAATTCAATTGATTGTAACTTCTAATCCGTTCATCGAAACCATTCGATATCTAAATGAAAAGTTCTTAATTTTTCGCAAGCTTTCCAACGACATGCATATCATATGCCTTATCTCAACCGCATATGTAACTAGTTCATACTCTATCGTCAACTATTTAATGACAATATTAAATGTACAATCATGCATAATCCTATATACTTGAGCACTAGTCAGGGATACACTAATAATATATAAAAGTTAAGTTATGAGTGCTCACGTATCAATATTGAGATTCAATATTGCAGGAAAGGTACGTAAACGTAACAGAGATAATAAATACTAGTTTGACCTCATGAGCATACCCCTGATCCATACCCATAACCTCCATAGCCATAACCCATAATTTCCTTAGCTCTATCCTACTCGAAAAAATTCATTTTGAAAACACGCGGGCAGAACCTCGTCGTAGTATTTTATGTATAATACTAATAATATCGCTCCTAATACTACTAATACTACTAATAATAAGATTAATAATAATAATCTTAATAATAATATAAATATTGTATATAGAGAGAGATCGTGCGAGAGAGATAGATAGGAAAAAGAATATGAAATGAATTCGGTCGAGACTGAAGGTATTTCGTATGCCCGAGAGACATAATAAATTAATGTGGCTAATGTGTTATGATCCAAGTCGGGTCATACCCAATAACAAGCTTACCAACACCTTATAAGTATTTAATCATAACGAATGGATCGTTAAATAAATACGCAACACTTGGATTTCAGAAAATCGGTTTTCTGAAATATTATTACTTGAGATAAATTATTTGGATAATTTATGTATATATTATTTATGGGTTTAAATAATTAAAATGTGTTATAATTTTATAAAAGGTTTTATAAAATTATGCAAGTAACAAAACATGGGATTAATTTTATAACAAATCAAGTTGTTTAACAAGAAATTAAATTTCTTTTGACCACACCATAAGGGTGGCGGTTTTGGTGGTCTCCAAGACATTCCCATACCCCATTTTCTTGTTACTTACAAAGCACATTTTATTAGGAGCATGCTTGTTGGGAGTACCAAGTATTTTCCTTCACTCAAGTAAGATAATAAGTAGGAAACTCTCTCATATTACTCATGTCATGTTGCTGGCCGAAAATTACAACAAGAAGAGAGGGAGTTCTTGAGCTTATTACAAGTTATTTCCAAGTGCAATTAAATCCTAACCAAAGGCTAGGTTGTTGGTTACAAGTTTGGGGTATAATCCCTTGAGGTTTCACCATTAGAAGCTTGCATTCATTACCATCTTCTCAACAACCTGCTGTCCGATTTTTGGGTCATAAAGGAGAGTGGTTTCAAGCTTGTTTACAAGGTTATCAAGGTTCCATAGTGTAACCAATCTTTAGGGTGGTGTTGAAGAACAAAGCTAGGTGTTTTGCATCTTCATATTCATCTTCTTTGGAACTAAATTACCTCCTAACTTGGAGAAGGTATAACTCCATGAACTAGCTCTATTTACATTTTAGTATATTGTTTACAAGACTAGATTCTTTCATGGAATACATTTTAAGAGGTTAAAACATATTAAACAAAAGTGAAAAATGCTTCCGCTTGCTCTATTTGTAAATGCCGAATTATACACATACATAAATATGTTTTGTGGTTTTGTTTAAATGTTGTATTCCATAATTGGTATCTAGAGCCAAGTCTTGTTAATATACTTCTTGTTTTTGGCTAGAAAACTCATTTATTTTGCAATCTACCAACATGCATGAAAGTAGATTTGAAAAATCATGAGTTTTGGGTGGGTGTTTGGTTTGGCCGAAATCTTGGACCCCAAAAATGGGTTTTGGGACTTCAAGTTTGGCCAAGTTTTGTTGTTTAATGTGGTTCACAATCAAGCCTTGACCTTATGGTTGTTTGTTGTATGATTTGGTTAATTATTCATTCTTATGGTTTGTAATAATTATTCTTTCATTTTGGTTTGTAATAAGTTGTAATTTATTCTTGTAATTTGTTGATGTAATTTATTCTATTTGGTTTGTAAAAATAGAATAGGTTGTATTTCATTTTCTAGAAAAATTGTATTAGGATATAATTTTGTAAAAGAAAATGAAGATTCAAGAAGATTACAAGATGGAGCATAAGGATACAAGAGCTAGTGGGAGATTTGTTAATCTCTTACTTTTGTACTTTAACCCTTTAGGTAACACTTGTTTTGGCTAAACAAGTGTTCACCACCATGGCTTGATTGTGGACCTTCTTATTTGCATGCTTGTATGTTTGTTGTGTATGTGTTTGGTTGATACAAGTTCACATGAATACACTTGCAAAAATGACATTATAATTGGTTATAATCATAACAACAAAATGACACTAATAAATGGTTATTAAGGACATATATAAAATGATAATAAATTGGTTTATATCTAGTAATTGGTTTACTAAAAGAACATGAAAATGGATTTTCATAAAGTGCTTCACACCAAATGCATGTTGGTGTATAGCTATTTGTTTTCTAAAACTAGAATGTAGAAAACTTAAAATCCCTTTAACCAAAACAAGGAAAACAAGTTAAACGCCATCCTTTTGTATGAACACTTAGACATATTAGAAAACTCTTGATGGGATAAAGGTCACCTAACCGTCATGAGCGGACTAATATGAATAAGGTACACTTCGCATACATGTGGGATAAAGGTCACCTAACCACTTGTATGTTAAGTCTACATGTTTACACAAGTAGGACGACTTGATTTGGGAATCATGAACTTAGGGTCACCGAAGCATGATGAACAAATAGGCGTTGATGGGATTAATATGCCATGCAAAAGGATTGCATGATCCCATAACTTAGAAGTTGCAAAAGGATTGCAATTGTCATTATGACTACCTAGCTAAATCAAATGCCGGGATAAAGGTCACCTAACCGAAATTTGATTTACCGTTGGATTCTAAAATTTAATAAGACAATTAATATTAAAAGGGTATTGTTTATTAAATATAAAATCGATACTTAAATGAACTTTGTTAAATTTTGTAGATGGCCGCAAACAACAACAACAACATACCAAATGCACCAATTAATCTACATAACCTATCACTAAGGTCCCTCCTTGAGAAAGATAAACTCAATCATACGAACTTTATGGATTGGTTCCGTAATTTAAGAATTATCCTCAAACTTGAGGACAAAGCGTATGTGTTGGAGGACCCCATTCCCGATCAACCGGACGAGAATGATACGGAAGCAATGGCAATTTGGGACAAGTATTGCACCGATTCGGTGCAAGTCGGTTGCCTAATGCTTGGGACTATGATTCCCGAACTTCAAAAAGATTTCGAGCATCATAGTGCATATGACATGATTACGCAATTGAAGGAGATGTTCCTTCAACAAGCGCGTGTCGAGCGCTTTGAGACCGTTCGGGCGTTACATGCATGTCGTATGGACGACTCCCAATCTGTGTCATCTTATGTCCTTAGGATGAAAAGCCTTATCGATCGCGCTAACCGCCTCAACCTAAACATTTCCAATGAGCTTGCCACCGATCTCATCCTAAACTCCCTATCAAAAAGGTTTGATCAATTTGTAGTTAACTACAATATGAATGGGATGGAGAAAAGCATTGGTGAGCTTCATGGTATGCTTAGGACCGCGGAAACTAGCATGGGTAAAAGGGCTTTACCCGTGTTGACGATTGAAAAAGGTGGGTCAAAAGGTAACACCTCTAAGCCAAAGGTGGCTAAGAGAAAAGGACCCGCCTATCAAGGCAAAGGGAAGGGGAAGATGGTTACCCCAACCATCAACAAGGCCAAGAAGCAAAAGGTCACCGAGAAGGCAAACCCCAAGGAAGACCCGTGTTTCGGTTGCGGTGAAATGGGTCACTGGAAGCGAAATTGCCCGGTCTACCTTAAAGAGTTGAAGGACAAGAGGGATGCGGGGCAAACCTCAGGTAATATATATATGGTATATATTGAGCTAAATATTACTTCTTCTAATACATGGGTATTAGACACGGGATGTGGAACTCATATTTGCAATTCTTTGCAGGGGTTCAAAAGAAGTGATCATATGGCGGGAACATCAAGTCTCTATATGGGCAATGGTGCAAAGGTGCATGTTAAAGCTCAAGGAGATTTTGTTTTGAAGCTTCCAAGCGGATTGGAGCTTATTTTAGATAATGTTTTGTATGCACCGGATTTATGTCGAAACATTATTTCTATTTCTCGCTTAAAACAATGTGGTTTCAATGTTAATTTTATTGATGATGATATCCATGTTTCTAAAGATAATGTGTTCTATTTTAAGGCTTCGCCTTCAAATGGAATTTATGAATTGGTTCATGATGACGCATCATCTAGCTCTATGTACCATACTAGCACCAAGAAACTCAAAAAGGATTTGAGTGATTCCTACTTATGGCATTGTCGCCTTGGCCATATAAACAAGAACCGAATGCATACACTTCAAAAGAATGGACTTTTGAAGGCAAATGAGATAGACTCATTTGATGTATGCGAATCTTGTTTACAAGGCAAGATGACTAAAGCACCTTTCAAAGGGACATATGAAAGGGCTAAAGACTTATTGGGATTAATACATTCGGATGTATGTGGACCCTTTAAGCCCATGACTAGGAATGGTGAAAGATACTTTGTTACTTTCATTGATGACTTTAGTCGTTTCGGGTATGTCTACTTATTAAGACATAAGGATGAAACTTTTGAAGCATTCAAAGAATATCAAAACGAAGTACAAAATCAACTCAACAAGACAATTAAGGTACTTCGTACCGATAGAGGAGGTGAATACCTAAGCGATGCTTTCCAAGATCATCTTAGGAGTTGTGGGATTATCTCACAACTTACTCCACCAGGAACACCCCAACTTAATGGAGTTTCCGAAAGGAGGAACCGAACCCTAATGGATATGGTTCGATCTATGATGGCAAGAAGCTCGTTACCTCTATCATTTTGGGGTTATTGTCTATGCTCTGCGGCTCGTATTTTAAATATGGCCCCAACCAAGAAAGTGGAGCGAACTCCTCATGAGATATGGTTTGGTAAACCTCCTTCTCTTTCATACTTGAAAGTATGGGGATGTGAAGCTTATCCTAAGCGCTTTGTCGCTAATAAGCTAAATGCTCGATCCACGAAGTGTATCTTCATAGGATATCCCAAGGATGATATGGGATACTATTTCTATGATCCGACCGAGCAAAAAGTATTTGTTGCTCGAAAGGCGGAATTCCTTGAAACTAAGTTCCTATTGGAAGGAAATAGTGAAAGGAAGATAGATTTTGAAGAGGTTCAAGATCAAATAAATGATGCACAATTGGTTGACACTAGCACTCAACATGAAAATGTTGAGGATGATCAAGTGGATGATCAAAGTATGCAAAACGTTCGTAGATCTGGTAGGATTAGTAACCCTCCTGAGAGATATGGGTTTCTCATAGATGGTTGCTATACGATTGATTTGGATGAACCAATCAACTACCAAGATGCTTTATCAAGGACTGATAAAGACAAATGGCAGGAAGCCATGAACTCCGAGATGAAATCCATGTATGACAACCAAGTTTGGGAACTTGTTGTGCAACCTCCTGGCTCTAAGCTAGTTGATTGCAAATGGCTTTTCAAAATGAAAACCGACAAATATGGAAACTTGGATACATACAAAGCTAGACTTGTAGCAAGAGGTTTCACTCAAACTCAAGGGGTTGATTATGATGAAACTTTTTCACCTGTAGCAATGCTAAAGTCTATCAGGATATTATTTGCCATTGCTGCTCATTATGATTATGAAATATGGCAAATGGATGTCAAAACCGCTTTCCTAAATGGATATCTTGAGGAAGATATCTACATGGTTCAGCCTGAAGGTTTTGTTGATCCTAAACATCCTGACAAAGTATGTAAATTAAAGAAGTCAATCTACGGACTAAAACAAGCATCTAGAATGTGGAATCATCGTTTTAATGAGGAGGCCAAGAAATTTGGATTCATTAAAAATGGTGATGAAGCTTGTGTATACAAGAAAGCTAGTGGGAGTACTGTCATGTTCCTTGTACTATATGTGGATGATATATTATTATTTGGTAATGATATTCCCACAATGGAAGGAGTCAAGACATGGCTAAGGAGCTGCTTCTCCATTAAAGACCTTGGAGAAGCACAACACATATTGGGGATTGGGATCTATAGAGATAGATCCAAGAAATTGATAGGTTTAAGTCAAAGTACATACATTGACAAAGTCTTGAAAAGGTTCAAGATGGAGTACTCTAAGAGAGGTTTGGTACCTATTCAAAGAGGAACCATTCTCAGTACATCTCAGTGTCCTACGACAAAAGATGAACAAGAGAGAATGAAGAAAGTCCCATACGCGTCTGCTATTGGGTCAATCATGTATGCAATGATATGTACTAGGCCAGATGTGTCATGCGCTCTAAGCTTGACAAGTAGATACCAGAATAACCCAGGAAATGATCATTGGATTGCGGTTAAAAGTATATTGAAATACCTTAGAAGGACTAAGGACATGTTTCTAATATACGGATCTGGTGAGGATGAACTCGTGGTAAAGGGTTACGTGGATGCGAGTTTCCAAACTGATCAAGATGATTCTCGATCACAATCCGGTTATGTCTTCATGTTAAATGGAGGTGCAGTCTCTTGGAAGAGTTCAAAACAGGGAGTTGTTGCATTATCCACTACAGAATCGGAATACATTGCCGCCTCATTGGCAGCTCAGGAAGCTGCATGGATAAAGAAATTTGTTGACGACTTAGGAGTGGTCCCTACCATTCAAGACCCTCTTGAGATCTTTTGTGACAACGAGGGAGCAATAGCTCAAATCAAAGAGCCTCGTGATCACCAAAAGACACGTCACATTAAACGGCGATTCAACTACATAAGGGATGAAGTTGAGAATGGAATGATATGTATTCGCAAAGTTCACACAGATCAAAATATTGCGGATCCACTCACGAAGCTCCTACATAATCCAAAGCATGATAGACATGTTAGTGCAATGGGACTTCGATATTCTAGTGATTGGCTATGATCTGTTTTATGTATTGTACCGGAACGAATTGTTCAAACTCATTAATATAATTGTGGTTTAATTTATTTTGAGTTAAGTTCCTATTTAGCATATTTATCCATGAATAAATAATTATTCTAAATTCCGTAGTTGATCACATCTGTGGGAACAAATGTGAGGTTTAAACTATTATGAACTTGGATTGGTTTACATTCGCGAACTGAATGTGGGGCAAGGTTGCAACCAAGGTTCATAGATATTTGTGGGACACAAATATTGGAAGACCCGCTCTCAAAATTACTGTATGGAGCCTTTGTGGTTGATCACATGTAATCTTGAGTAAAGGCGAATATCATTGTATCCTCTGACCTGAGATACATATTGGGTTCGGATATTCACTTTGTATTGTGCCTTGATTCTTTCCTTCGCTATTCTGAAATATGGTAGCTCATAAGGAAGAACTCAGGTATATTGCAAAGCGTATATTTAGGACGTATGTAGTCAAGATGGAATTTGTCCCTCTTATTCGTTGAGAGTCAGATGTCTAAGGCCTGATTAAGTTAAATCTATAAGAGAGTGGTCACTCTGTATCTCTTGGATTTAACATGACATCTAGGATGAAAGGATATAATGTAAGATTCACCTATATAATCATATTCGAGATGGGAACTCGAAAGGGATGATGTTATTGAATGGCACAAAGTCATAACATATTAGGGGTGATGGACGGTGTGTTAGGCTGTATCCATCACTTGCATTAATTCCTTATGTTTCTCGTGCAAGTGGGAGATTGAAGGTATTTCGTATGCCCGAGAGACATAATAAATTAATGTGGCTAATGTGTTATGATCCAAGTCGGGTCATACCCAATAACAAGCTTACCAACACCTTATAAGTATTTAATCATAACGAATGGATCGTTAAATAAATACGCAACACTTGGATTTCAGAAAATCGGTTTTCTGAAATATTATTACTTGAGATAAATTATTTGGATAATTTATGTATATATTATTTATGGGTTTAAATAATTAAAATGTGTTATAATTTTATAAAAGGTTTTATAAAATTATGCAAGTAACAAAACATGGGATTAATTTTATAACAAATCAAGTTGTTTAACAAGAAATTAAATTTCTTTTGACCACACCATAAGGGTGGCGGTTTTGGTGGTCTCCAAGACATTCCCATACCCCATTTTCTTGTTACTTACAAAGCACATTTTATTAGGAGCATGCTTGTTGGGAGTACCAAGTATTTTCCTTCACTCAAGTAAGATAATAAGTAGGAAACTCTCTCATATTACTCATGTCATGTTGCTGGCCGAAAATTACAACAAGAAGAGAGGGAGTTCTTGAGCTTATTACAAGTTATTTCCAAGTGCAATTAAATCCTAACCAAAGGCTAGGTTGTTGGTTACAAGTTTGGGGTATAATCCCTTGAGGTTTCACCATTAGAAGCTTGCATTCATTACCATCTTCTCAACAACCTGCTGTCCGATTTTTGGGTCATAAAGGAGAGTGGTTTCAAGCTTGTTTACAAGGTTATCAAGGTTCCATAGTGTAACCAATCTTTAGGGTGGTGTTGAAGAACAAAGCTAGGTGTTTTGCATCTTCATATTCATCTTCTTTGGAACTAAATTACCTCCTAACTTGGAGAAGGTATAACTCCATGAACTAGCTCTATTTACATTTTAGTATATTGTTTACAAGACTAGATTCTTTCATGGAATACATTTTAAGAGGTTAAAACATATTAAACAAAAGTGAAAAATGCTTCCGCTTGCTCTATTTGTAAATGCCGAATTATACACATACATAAATATGTTTTGTGGTTTTGTTTAAATGTTGTATTCCATAAGAGACACGAGCTTTTAAAGACCTGACCTCCTTTCCCTTGCCATGCGATCGCATGGAGTTGTGAGGGAGTCCTCATGCGATCGCATGAGGTCCACTTCCAGCACACATTAATCCAACGAGAGCTGCCGACACTTATTTTAATTATTATTATTATATATAATTATATTTTTAATCTATTTAATTAATTATATATTATATTGAAGTGCCCCGTCCTAATCCATCTGGACGAAGTCATCAACATTTGATCCCAGAGCGATGATCGACTTCAAGTAATGTCCATAAAATGAGCAAATGCACAGCGGAAGATTTCTTTCATACCTGAGAATAAACATGCTTTCAAGTGTCAACCAAAAGGTTGGTGAGTTCATAGGTTTATCTTAAAACAATAAAATTCATCATTTTGATAGACCACAAAATTTAAATGCTGCATGGTACAAATGGGCCCGAATCCTATACCCACCTGTAATGTACATGCTATATCTTTTAAATACAGTACATCTTTCTCGTATACAAAACCATTTTCATAAATCATATTAACCGTACACATATCTTGTGCACAAAAATAACATACACATAACCTGTGTATAAAATCATTCTCTCGATACATAACATTCATATCAATTGGTGGCAATTATCGTGTCCACATAATTCAATGGTGGCAATTATCATGTCCACATAATTCAATGGTGGCAATTATCATGTCCACATAATTCAATGGTGGCAATTATCATGTCCACATAATTCAATAATAATCCGCAGAACTTCTGTCTGCATAATAATTCATTCGAGGAATGTTTTACTTGTGTCTATCTCGTCAAACATTTATAAAAGCATTTCATGTATTCGCAGTTCAAAATATATTTCAGAAGCATTTAATAAAACAGTTGTAAAAATAGCGCATGTATTCTCAGTCCCAAAAATGTAAAGAGTAAAAGGGATTCAAATGAACTCACTATACTGTATTTTGTAGTAAAAATACATATGATGATATTGAACAACTGAACAATTCAAGGTTGGCCTCGAATTCACGAACCTATATCATTTGTATATTTATTAAAACTTGTACTTGTAATCAAACGAATTTATATGGTATTATTATTAATAGTATACTTGTTATATTATGTTCTATAGGTGAACTTAATATATTTAATTCATACTTTGTATATAATTAATACTTATCATATTAAATTTTAATATAGTTTAGTTGGTAACAAAATATAGCATTTAGAAATATTAATATAGTGGTAAATGTGTTTTTATATATAAATTTTATTTGTAATCATAACAATAATAATAATAATAATAATAATAATAATAATAATAATAATAATAATAATAATAATAATAATGATTTTAAAAAATGATACTTAATAATACTTATATTACTAAACATAATATTAACAATAATAATACTAATAACAATAATACTTACATAAAAATAATAATAATAACAATCAAAATATCAATATTAGTACAAGTGTAATAATAATAATTATTATAATTATAATAGTAATAATAATTGGAATACTACCTTAAGGGTGTAAGCTTCCAAAAACATATAAAACTGCCTTATTCCGGGCTCGAACTCGATACCTCTCACTTGAACACAACCACTCCAAACCACTCCTCCATTCCTATTATTTATGTTTTAATTCAAGACCTAAAATCCTTTAACTCGATATCCTGTTTCTCTTTTTTTTTTCTATTTCTTCCACTAATCCATTCCTCATAGTAACTTACCATATATCGTCTATTCGAATTCTCATCTATATATCCATCATCATTCATATCATCTCACCGAACCATACCCTTATTATCACCACGAGTTTGTTAACTTCTCAACCTCTTTGCCTATATCTGTAACGACCCGACCAAAACCGTTATTGACGGCGCCGTTAACTTAGGTCCCGTTGCGTGGTCGTAGTCCCTATATGAGACTCGTTTGACCAAAATTATGTCGCATTCATTTGAAACGTACAAGACTTGCAAAGTTTAGTTTACAAACAATTCGACAACAAGTTTAAGATTACAAAAATTGTAAAGTATAAATGAAATAACTTGCGACATAATATAAGTTGAAAATCACAGTTGCTATAAATAGCGTAAGTATGTATGCTTTAAGGTTTAATTCAAAAGTGCTATCACTAGCGTATGCATGTATGCTTGACCTCAAGCAAGAAATCAAAGTGTGCGGAAGCATGTATCAAGTAGCCGAGTATGAACCTGAGAAACATATAGAAAACTGTCAACGAAAAACGTTGGTGAAATCATAGATGTATTTGTAAACGTTGTTTTTGAACCACAAGATTTAGTATTCCCATAGTTGATTATCAAAATCGTTTGCATTCCAAAAGTATTGTTCGCGAGCACCCAATTATCAAGACTTAACGTTTCCTTCCATAGAACCCCATCACAATAGTGTTAGAACATACACTGTTTCTCGAAAATATATTTCATCCGTAGATGGTAGCGAACCGTCCATAATGAGGGTTTGTCAAACCCGTATGGCCACACAATATAAGTTCTCGCTTACACCCTGCAAGTGTAACTAATGATAATCGAATTGAGGATTTTTGTTCTAACTCGCTGTGGAATGTTTGTTTTCCTTGTACTTGTGTTCAAAGTATAAAAGTAAGTAGTACAAAATGTAACAAAGTATATGTTTCTCAGCCCACAATTTAAAAGTATAAAAAGTTGTTGAAAAGGTGGGACTATGATCTCACCTCGAGTGCACGAGTATAAAGGTACTTCACAAAGTAAACGTGTGCATGAAAGTTGCTTAGCCTTGACCTAAACAAGTAAGTTGTATCAATTAACCGGTTACGACACAAGGTCGAGCGAAATGTGTTCAATTAGTTCTATGGCTCGTTACGACTCGAATAGTATAGCATGTGAATCACGTTGTCAAGTTTCATGCAAGAATCAAGTATAAAAGCATGTTAGAACGATTGTATAAAAGTTTGGTTAAGTTTGACTAAAAGTCAAACTTGGTCAAAGTCAACGAAAAAGTCAACACGTTCGGGTCGGGTCCCAAACTATTTTTCTAAGCTTAGAAGTCATATATGAGCATGTTGGCCAAGTTACATGTTAATCGGAGGTGCGTAGCATAGTTGGAATTAAACGAAAAAGTGCAAAGTTGGTCAGCCCCTGAACAAGGCAAATGTCGCGCCGCGACATATGGTGGCCGCGCCGCGACAATGGGCGTGGCCTGGTGCCTGGTCAGTTTCAAAAGTTCAAGTCTTGATCCAAAATTCAATTTAGCACAAAACGCAAACCGTAAACACTTAGAACGCGTATCTTATATCGTTTGAGAGCTCTTTTGACGAGTAGTACAACTAACTACTTTTCACCAAACAAAAACATCAATTTCAAAAACCGAAATCTCGTCAAGTGATCATTATAGGGTTATTTTCAAAGTTTCAAGTTCGTAAAACGTATTTTATGATTCGGGAATCCAATTTACACATACGATATGCCGTTTCGAAGGTAATTAAACATACATTGCATCTAAACACTTACTAACAACATTAACAAGCATTCAACGCATCAAAAGTTCATTTCAAAGTCTATCAAACCCTAACCAAAATTCACAAAAATCAATAATCATGTGTTTGAAGTTTTCTTAATCAACCTACGCATCAAAACGAAGCTAGTGATACTAGTAACACAATTAAAACATGAACTTTAACAATCAAACAACATTTAATCTTCCAAAATGCAAGATTAAGCAAACCCATTTTAAATGTTCAAACTAGTTACTCAAAACAACAAATCGAGCAAACAAAATATATATTCATGTTACACACGAGCCATAGACACTAACTAACACCATTTCAAGTATAAAAACACGAATTTAGAGAAAATCTAGAGTTTTAGAAATGTTACCCAAATGAGATGAAGTTGGTATCAAATTGTAGAAGATGAAGAGAGGATTCCAAATACGTAATTTGTTTTGATGTTGGCCTCCTAGATCGAATTTAGATGATGAATGATTGAATTGGGTAAATGTGTGTGTGTTCTTGCTAGAGAGAAAGAGAGAGAGATGGAGATGATTGAATGGTGGTGATTGGGGTGGACTAGTTGACCTAGTCAACTAGTTTGCCCCGTGTCAATTTTAGTCCCTCGAGTTTAGAAGCGGGTGCGGGATTTTACCGAAAGAATATTTTGAAAACGCTCGAGTAAACGAGTGATGTTATAATTAAGTAACGGAAATATTATGAACGTTAGTCAACGGAAACTACGAATTTAAATAACGAAAGGTATTATTTAAAAAAAAAAATGGTGTTAAAAATAAATTTAACGGAAAAACGCGGGATGTTACATTATCCACACCTCAAAAGAAATTTCGTCCCGAAATTTAGTTGGAAGTAGTAGTTGTTGAATATTCCTCGAGATCTTGCGTTGTAAATTCTACGGATAAGTGAAGGTACGTCCTTGGGCATTTCAACGAACTTCGACGGTCGGGATTTTTACGTTGGATTGAAGTTTGGTTTCACGATTCATAATTTCAACCGGTTCTCCTAGGAAGTGGAGTGTACCATCGATAGCAAGCTCATCGAAGGGAATAGCAAGTTACGTCTTCAGGTTCTATGTAGGATGAACGGATACTCAAATGAGTCGGAAAATCTAGATGACAAGCAACGGTTACAATACGCTCCATGGTTTCAAAAAGGATTAGTATATCGCGGATTTAACATTCCTATGTTTCCCGAAACGGTTTACACCTCCTCAAGGTGCGACTTCTAACGTGACGCGGTTTCCCACATGGAACTCGAAAGGTTTACGTCTAACATTGGCAAGCTCTCTGGGCGACTACGAGTCGTGTTGGGTCTTTCTTGAATATGGGTAAATTTTCACAGTTGCTCATGAATAAACTAGGTCCCGGTGAATTGATCATCGTTTACTTTGTTCGACAAAAGAGAATGACGTTTCCGGTCACATGTGGTTTCAAAAGGTGTGACGTTAAGAATCGAATGATAACTATCGTGGTAAGAGATTCTGGTTAAAGGCAAGACTTTTCTCGAGTGGTTTGAAGTTGGTAACACAAATTCGTATTACGGTTTCCAAGGTTTGAATCGTATGTTTGTTCGGTCCGTCGGGTTTTGGATGGTACGCGGTACTCATGTCTAAACGTGGTCCCGAGGCTTTTTGTAAGGCACTCCGAAATCTAGAAGTGATACGAGGATCTCGATCCGAAACGAAGTACATTCCGTAAGGTATATTTGAACAAGTTTGTTAGGACAAGTTTCTCAAGAAAATTCGCGTCGCGGAAGATTTATCGTTTTCCAAAAATGTTCGTCGGGACTATTCACCCTCGAGGCGAATACTAGTATAACGTGGAGAGTCTCTCTCTCCATTGAGAGTTTAGAATAAAAGATTTCCTGAGCCGGAATTTTGAGGGTGATGCAAGAGAAGTTTCCGCCCCGATGTAAGCATAACGAGTAAATTGTAGTTAATCAATAAGACTGTGCGAGGACGAGATAGTATACACGTGTAACATACGGTTGAAGTCGAAAGGAATCGGTAATTCATTCGGAAGCATAAGTATAGTTCGACAAAAATCGAAGGTGTGTCCCCGGTATGGTTGTTATCAATATTCTCGGAGTTTTCAGATGTCCAACATGAATAGATGAAGTCATGTACATGGCTCATGGTGGTGTTTAGGTTGATCGAGTCTAACCACCATCACGTGTCACTAGAACTTTGGTATGTCTTACCGTAATATAACCACGTTGATCGAGTGTCGTTATATTACGCTAACTCATACCTCCATTCCCACATCACTCTATAGATTCAAGTTCGTGTAATCGTGAAGTTTAAAATAAACAAAGTGTAACGACGTCTCTAACGTGACTCGTATTGAATCGAAAGAATTAGTGCAACTATAAAGAAGCGTTCCCCGAGGGAAGTGTATAAATGATTGTTCACGTCAATGTGGTTCGAGTCAGACAATAAGGTATTCAGGTATGAAAAGAGTAACGAGTCATGATAATGAGTAGTACGCAACCGTAGTGATAAATGTTGATGACGATACTCACCTAGAGTAGTGATGGTAGTAACACCAAAAAGTAGATAGTAAGAAACACCAGTGGGAAACCGATAGTAAGTTGAAACGGTGGCAAATAACAATCCGGGAGACAGAGTTCCCGAACAAGTGTGACTAATGAAGTCGTCGTCATCCATACGTGTATGAATCATGAATTTACGTGTGTTACCAAAAAGTGGCGGAATACGAGTTCGTATGATGAAGGTTGGGTACCATTAAAAAGTTTGCCTAAGAATGATTCAAGTATAATGCACAAGTAGTCAAGTAAGTGATATCTATAGCAAATGTATGTCAGAATGCAAATGCTAACTATCCGGTTGTAGTCTAGACTCACTAATGCGTCCTAACGACTCTGTTAGACACACTAATGCACGTCCTAGTTCCCTACAACCAACGCTCTGATACCACTTGTAACGACCCGACCAAAACCGTTATTGACGGCGCCGTTAACTTAGGTCCCGTTGCGTGGTCGTAGTCCCTATATGAGACTCGTTTGACCAAAATTATGTCGCATTCATTTGAAACGTACAAGACTTGCAAAGTTTAGTTTACAAACAATTCGACAACAAGTTTAAGATTACAAAAATTGTAAAGTATAAATGAAATAACTTGCGACATAATATAAGTTGAAAATCACAGTTGCTATAAATAGCGTAAGTATGTATGCTTTAAGGTTTAATTCAAAAGTGCTATCACTAGCGTATGCATGTATGCTTGACCTCAAGCAAGAAATCAAAGTGTGCGGAAGCATGTATCAAGTAGCCGAGTATGAACCTGAGAAACATATAGAAAACTGTCAATGAAAAACGTTGGTGAAATCATAGATGTATTTGTAAACGTTGTTTTTGAACCACAAGATTTAGTATTCCCATAGTTGATTATCAAAATTGTTTGCATTCCAAAAGTATTGTTCGCGAGCACCCAATTATCAAGACTTAACGTTTCCTTCCATAGAACCCCATCACAATAGTGTTAGAACATACACTGTTTCTCGAAAATATATTTCATCCGTAGACGGTAGCGAACCGTCCGTAATGAGGGTTTGTCAAACCCGTATGGCCACACAATATAAGTTCTCGCTTACACCCTGCAAGTGTAACTAATGATAATCGAATTGAGGATTTTTGTTCTAACTCGCTGTGGAATGTTTGTTTTCCTTGTACTTGTGTTCAAAGTATAAAAGTAAGTAGTACAAAATGTAACAAAGTATATGTTTCTCAGCCCACAATTTAAAAGTATAAAAAGTTATTGAAAAGGTGGGACTATGATCTCACCTCGAGTGCACGAGTATAAAGGTACTTCACAAAGTAAACGTGTGCATGAAAGTTGCTTAGCCTTGACCTAAACAAGTAAGTTGTATCAATTAACCGGTTACGACACAAGGTCGAGCGAAATATGTTCAATTAGTCCTATGGCTCGTTACGACTCGAATAGTATAGCATGTGAATCACGTTGTCAAGTTTCATGCAAGAATCAAGTATAAAAGCATGTTAGAACGATTGTATAAAAGTTTGGTTAAGTTTGACTAAAAGTCAAACTTGGTCAAAGTCAACGAAAAAGTCAACACGTTCGGGTCGGGTCCCAAACTATTTTTCTAAGCTTAGAAGTCATATATGAGCATGTTGGCCAAGTTACATGTTAATCGGAGGTGCGTAGCATAGTTGGAATTAAACGAAAAAGTGCAAAGTTGGTCAGCCCCTGAACAAGGCAAATGTCGCGCCGCGACATATGGTGGCCGCGCCGCGACAATGGGCGTGGCCTGGTGCCTGGTCAGTTTCAAAAGTTCAAGTCTTGATCCAAAATTCAATTTAGCACAAAACGCAAACCGTAAACACTTAGAACGCGTATCTTATATCGTTTGAGAGCTCTTTTGACGAGTAGTACAACTAACTACTTTTCACCAAACAAAAACATCAATTTCAAAAACCGAAATCTCGTCAAGTGATCATTATAGGGTTATTTTCAAAGTTTCAAGTTCGTAAAACGTATTTTATGATTCGGGAATCCAATTTACACATACGATATGCCGTTTCGAAGGTAATTAAACATACATTGCATCTAAACACTTACTAACAACATTAACAAGCATTCAACGCATCAAAAGTTCATTTCAAAGTCTATCAAACCCTAACCAAAATTCACAAAAATCAATAATCATGTGTTTGAAGTTTTCTTAATCAACCTACGCATCAAAACGAAGCTAGTGATACTAGTAACACAATTAAAACATGAACTTTAACAATCAAACAACATTTAATCTTCCAAAATGCAAGATTAAGCAAACCCATTTCAAATGTTCAAACTAGTTACTCAAAACAACAAATCGAGCAAACAAAATATATATTCATGTTACACACGAGCCATAGACACTAACTAACACCATTTCAAGTATAAAAACACGAATTTAGAGAAAATCTAGAGTTTTAGAAATGTTACCCAAACGAGATGAAGTTGGTATCAAATTGTAGAGGATGAAGAGAGGATTCCAAATACGTAATTTGTTTTGATGTTGGCCTCCTAGATCGAATTTAGATGATGAATGATTGAATTGGGTAAATGTGTGTGTGTTCTTGCTAGAGAGAAAGAGAGAGAGATGGAGATGATTGAATGGTGGTGATTGGGGTGGACTAGTTGACCTAGTCAACTAGTTTGCCCCGTGTCAATTTTAGTCCCTCGAGTTTAGAAGCGGGTGCGGGATTTTACCGAAAGAATATTTTGAAAACGCTCGAGTAAACGAGTGATGTTATAATTAAGTAACGGAAATATTATGAACGTTAGTCAACGGAAACTACGAATTTAAATAACGAAAGGTATTATTTAAAAAAAAACGGTGTTAAAAATAAATTTAACGGAAAAACGCGGGATGTTACAATATCTACGTGTCATCACAGCAAAATAGTAATATCGCCCTTTTTTTATGGAACCCGAAGTGGAAACACAATTATAGCAGCCCATAACCGAAAGTTTTACGGTCCACATGGATTAAAGAAATCCATTTTTATAGTCTATCAACTTTATTAGTTGGAACCACCAACTAGTCAAAATATTCGATTTATATAAAAATAAAAGGAGCTAATGCTTTACAGCAGCCTTACACGGCTATTCTCCTCATCTTCATTTATGCACATAATCATCTTCTTTTGGCCCCATAACAATAGAATATACAGCCCAAGTTGTAGTAAACAAGTTCATGTCTCCAGCCTTAAATCATATTCACGGCAACTTGATTCATTTGCAAGTGGTATCTCTTTGTTTAATATTGTCGACCCCAATAACAAAAAAAAAAAAAAAAAAAATCATGACGTATTGATGATACACATAGGATTCGGTATTGAAACAAAAAGCATTGTCATCCTCCACTTAGTTAACTTTATCGATTTTTAAATTCCCATTTGCCCATTATTCTGTGTTTGTTAATCGTCACACTTATTTCAACAACTTAATACCATTATTATATGTTTATCACCATTGTTTATTCTCTTGATACAAAAATGGGATTGGGAAGAATTTTACCTTCTCTCATTGCTGTAATAGAAAAAAGAAGATGGTAACATGCGAGTGATTGTAGTGAAGGTTTTATTAACGGGTGGTGGTGGCACAAGGTGGCGATGGTGTTTGTAAGTGTATGTGAATGGTGATAGGTTCCACGATCATTCAAACAGAATGAGCAGGTGAGCTATGGTAGTCGTAGATCAAAGAAAGGGTTAAATGGGTGACGTTTCAAAAGGTGGTGGAATGAATCACGATGGGTCCTATGGGTGCAGGGTGTTCTTAATGGTGGTCTAGTGGTGAGTTTCGGATGCTAACTAGGATCGAAATAGAAGTATTAGCTTATCGAGCTCGTGAAGTTTTTATTGGGTTGTTGATCATGGGAATTTAGAAAACAAAAAGAGAACATATGATAGGTGATGGCGAGTTTTATCAATATATATATATATATATATATATATATATATATATATATATATATATATATATATATATGTAATGACCCGCACTTTTTCGATCAATTTATACTTATAAGATTAATATTTACATAAATTAAACCTTACCAACATGATAAGCAATCCAAATTGTTGAGACTTATGTTTTCAAAGAGAGTTTTACACAACGATTGACCGTCTAGTTTGACCGATGATATCACGAACTATACAATATATGATAATTATACGTTTGTGTATATATATGTATATATACATATTTAACATGATCTAAGGATGTTTTAATACCTCATTTTGTATTAATAACAATAAGTTATAAGTATATTTTGAAACTACTAACTTAAGTTTTCAAAACAATAACCATACGTAACGTTATTTGATATAAATACTTATAACCTATAATGTTTATACATATATCGTATATATAATGTATTTAATCACTTTCTAAGGACTTAAATACATAAAACCATATAAGTATATTCACAAAAGATAGCTATATTTGAATTCTCATTCCGTTTTCACAAGATTTCTATACGTATATCTAGAGTATATGTACTCGTATCATACCTAGCTTCTATACGTATTTACTATTGGTAAATACACATCAAATCACCACCTAACTAGCCCTTGTTACTGCCCTAAGGTAGAGGTAATTACTTTTGTATGATTGCTTGACTAAATACATAAAATTACAAACTAAAATCTTGTCCTTGTTCCCTTGATTCACGTTTTTAAGGACCATGGGGGGATCATCATTTTGATTCATTTTTACTTCAATTTTCTAGCTAAATACACACACACTTATGAGCCTTAAACACCTAAACCATCTCAGCTCACAACCATGAAGATCTAGCTTCAAAAACATCACTTAATCACCATAAGAAAACTCTTACAAAAACACTTCAAGAATCCTTCCAAGAACACAAGTTTACTTCCAATCTTTCATCCAATTCCATCACCCTTTTGGTTCTAGGTTCTTACTCCTCTTTTACAGCAATCTTGTCCAAGTAACTTGAGGTAGTAACTTTGTTCATAACCTTATTCGATTCATATATATATAGCTATCTTATTTTGTGGTATAAAATTTTAACAACAAGAACATAGTTTGAATGTTTTCAAACTTGTTTGCAAACTAAATAGATCCTTCTAACTTAACTTTTAAAATACTTCAAGACCTGTAATATAACATAAATATATGCTAATTTAACAAGGTATAACTTGGTTTTTCAAAGAACACCTTAAAAACTGTTTTTACGACGTCGGAGTGCAACCGGGGGCTGTTTGGGGTTGGATAATTAAAAACCATCTTGAACTTTGAATTGGAGGTTTATATTCTGGAAAAATGATATTTCTTATGAATATGTTAACACATAAAAATTTCATGATTTAATTCAAAGTATAAGTGTTTTTAGAAAAATGGTCATTAAATGATATTTTTGTAACAAAAATGATTAACTTCATAAGTTTCACCAAAGTTTGACCTATGACCTGTGATTTTGAATACAAACTAAGGTATTTACAGTTCATATTCTTAAAGAAGGACTCGATCCAAGGAAGTGGCAAGTTGAATCAACGAAAACGGAGTTGTAACGAAGAAACTATGACCAAAACGAGATCGGATATCTAAGACTAGTTTAGCTACGAAAATAATTGGAGAAAATTAAATAAATCACATCTTTTTAAAATAACATGATATTTTATATATATGTACTCATAATTTAATTTTATATGGTTCAGGATCACCCGTAAACAATACGAGAAGATTAATCATAAGATCCCATGATTGTACGCAACACGTCATTTGACAACACCGGTACTTTATGTACGCAACACGTCATTTGACAACACCGGTACCGTGGGTCAAGATTAATCTCGACCAATACATATACGATGGGGGTTTTTATTTATTTCATTGGGGGTTTATTAAACACCTAAAAATGAACCATTAAAATTGAATTACTAACATCGGACTGCTAACTACGGACTAAGAAATTATTAAAATTATTAAAAGTATAATAAGTATATATATGTGACGATTGTTTTAAAAAGAAAAGGTATTGATATATTATATATGGATAGGTTCGTGATATCAATCGGAGACCAAGTCGAAATTACATATCTTCAAGACAAAAGTGAGTATATAGTCCCACTTTTAAACTCTAAATATTTCGGGATGAGAATACATGTATTTTATGTTTTACGTTATGGACACAAGTAACTGAAAAATATATTCTACGTTGAGTTGTACCACTGGCATACTTCCCTGTAGCTTGGTAACTGTTATTTACAGCGGTATTGTAAACGCGAATCCTGTTGATAGATCTATCGGGCCTGACAACCCCAACCGGACTGGACGACCAGTATTCAACGGTTGCACAGTACTTCGTTTCGTGACTACACTTGGTACGGTGTAGTAAGATTTCATAATAAAGGGAATATGCGACGTGATTAAATGTTAAGTATGGTTACCAAGTGCTCAACCACTTAGAATATTTTTATTAAAATGTTTACATATGAAATCTTGTGGTCTATATTTATACCGCTGCCGGCATTAAACCTATATCTCACCAACTTTATGTTGACGTTTTAAACATGTCTATTCTCAGGTGATAACTAAAAGCTTCCGCTGCAACATGTTGAATTTAAGCAAGATCTTGAGTATGCATATTTGTGTCAAAAATAAAACTGCATATCCGAGGAATTGTAATGTAAAATATGCTAGAAATCGTATTGTTATCATCACATGTAAAGTTTGTAAGTCTAAGATTATCGCTTGTAACATCCCGCGTTTTTCCGTTAAATTTAATTTTAACACCGTCTTTTTTTTTAAAACATAATCTTTCGTATTTAAATTAATAGTTTCCGTGAGTAACGTTCATTATATTCCCGCTATTTAATTTTGACATCACCCGTTTACTCGAGCGTTTTAAAATATTCGTTTGGTTAATTACCGCACCCGCTTTGAAACTTGAGGGACCAATCTCGTCACTTGGCCAAATTGGGGCAACTAGTCACCACCTCCCCACCTTCCTCACCATTCAATCACCTCCATCTCTCTCTCTCTTTCTCTCTAGCAAGAACACACACAAACACCCAATTCAAACATTCATCATCTAAATTCGGATCGGGAAGCAAACTTCAAAACAAATTACATATTCGTGATCCTCTCTTCATCCTCTTCAATTTGATACCAACTTCATCTCATTTGGGTAACTTTCTAAAATCACTAATTTTATGTGTTCTTGAGATTTTTGAGTTATAAAGTTGTTAATTAGTGTCTATGGCTCATTGTGATGTCGTGTATGTAATTTGTATGCTCGATTCGTTGTTTTTGGTGTAACTAGTTCAATATGAAAATTACTTGCTAAATCCTTGATTTTGGATGATCAAATGTTGTTAGATTGTTAAAGTGCATGTTTTAAAAGTGTTACTAGTATCATTAGCTTCGTTTTGATGTATAGGTGGATTAAGGAAACTCCAAGAACATGATTAATGATTTTGTGAACTTGGATTAGGGTTTGATGAGCTTTACATGAACTTTTGATGCGTCAAATGCTATGAGATATTGTTGTTAAGTGTTTTGTTGCAATGTGTGTTTGATTACCTTCAAAACGGCATATCACATGTGTGAATTGGATTCCCGAAACTTAAATTGCATTTGATGAACTTGAAACCTTAAAAAAAGAACGTTTAATGATCACTTGATGAGTTTTCGGCTATTATAAATGATGTTTTTGTTTGGTGAAACATGTTTAGTTGTGTTCCTTGTCAAAAGAGCTTTCCAACGGTATAAGATACGCCTTCTAGTTGTTTACGGTTTGAGTTTTGCGTTTGTTTGAAAATTGACCAAGTCTTGAACAAGTGAAACAGGCCTGGGACCAGGCCACGGCCATTGTCGCGGCGCGACAGGCCTGGCCGCGGCGCGGCATAAGCCGTGCCCGGCTTCTGTCTCCAATGTCCGTTTCACGTGAAATGTTTGCCATGTTTTAGACTTCCAATTCGCATGCAACTTGTTCTAACATGCTTATATATGAATAACTAGCATAGAAAATTTGTCCGAGACCCGACCCGAACATGTTGACTTTTTCGTTGACTTTGACCCGACCAAGTTTGACTTTTTGTCAAACTTAATCAATTAATTATGCAACCTTTCTAACATGATTATTTACTTGTATCTTGCATGAAACTTGACTAGTTGACTCACATGTTAATATAATCGAGTCGTAACGAGCCATAGGACTAATTGAACATCTTTGACCGTTTGCGTTTACCGTTATTGATATAACCTATATGTTTAGGTCAAGACTAGCCTTGTCTTTGCACGCGTTTACTTGTTGAAGTACTTTATTAACTCTTGCACTCAAGGTGAGATCATAGTCCCACTTTTACTCTTTTTGAACTTATATTGGGATGAGAAAACATAAACGATTCTTTTGAACTAAGTGAACACAAGAACGGGAAAACAAACATTCTACATACGAGTTTAGAACAAAATCCTCAATTCGATTATCATTAGTTACACTTGCCGGGTGTAAGAGAGAACTTATGTTGTATGGATCCATATGGGTTGACAACCCTCATCTTTGACGGTTCGCTACCGTCTACGGATGAAATATATTTTCGAGAATCAGTGTTTGTTCTAGCACTAAGTGATGGGGTATACAATGGAAGGAATGTTAAGCCTTGATAATTGGGTGCTCGTGAAACAAACTTTTGGAATGTATTACTATTATTTCATTGATGCAAATCTTGTGGTTCACTTGTACTTACTTACTTAAACCTATGATTTCACCAACGTTTTCGTTGACAGATTTCTATGTTTTTCTCAGGTCTTGCACGATATGTGAAACATGCTTCCGTTTACTATTTGATACTTGCATCCGATGTCGAGTATACATGCATTTCATGGAGCGTCTTTTGACTTTACTTTAAACCGTGTCGCCTAGATTTCAATCGTACTTATAACATTGTAACTTAACTCTTGGTTGAACAATTCTTGTAAACTTTGAACAATCTTTATTTTGAAATGAAGGCGACATATTTTGGTCAAACGTTGTTTTAAAGACTTATGACCACGTAACGGGACCTAAGTAGACGGCGCCGTCAATGATTATTTGGTCGGGTCGCTACAGATGGTATCAGAGCGTTGGTTGTAGGGATTTAGAGTTCATTGGTGTCAACCCCGAGTCATAGGGTACATTAGTGAGTCTAGACTACAACCGGCATATAGACTAGGAGTAGGAATTACTTGACTACTTGTGCATTTATACTCGATCTCTTCTATTCACATCTAACTCTTATTTTACCTTAATCTCACGTGGTTGATTTGATTGACACGCCACCTTGACTATATGAAATGATGTCGAATGCACATATGAATCAGGGTAATATAATTTCCGGGATTATATTACGGTGACTCATATGAACATTCCGACATTATGACATAAAGAATTTAAGGCGAGTCAAGGAAAAATTTCCTCTTTATCTTGATTTCCACATCACGATTAGTATTATTGATAATACTAAACAACGGTATTCTTGTGTCATGAAGGAACAATGGCTCACCAAGGTCAACACAATACCCCTCCCGAAACTCTCGAACAAGCTCTTCAACGAATGATAGCCACCGCTGTGGGAGAGGCAGTGGCCGGTCACTTCTCCAACAACAACAACAATCATGGGGTCGGTAATTCAAACGGGGGGTGCTCCTACAAAAACTTCATGAAGTACAATCCTCCCACTTTCAATGGAACCGAAGGACCGGTTGCTCTCACCCGATGGTTCGAACAAACAGAAGCCGTTTTTAGCATAAGCGGTTGTCGGGACCAAGATAAGGTCAAGTTTTCCACCCTCACTCTCACCGGTATTGCTCTCTCATGGTGGAACACGTATGTACAATCGGTGGGTATCGATGAAGCCCTTACACTCTCTTGGACCGAATTAAGAGAGAGAATGACCACCGAATACTCCCCGCGCGAAGAGACTCGAAGACTCGAACAGGGGCCAAGAAATTTAAAAATAGCCCGAGATGACCTCGAAGCTTATAATCAACGGTTTGCCGAACTAACCTCAATTTGTCCAAACCTCCGGGCTCCCGGGCCCCAAGGAGTTGAGTTTTACATGGATGGCCTCCCTAAGAGCATTCCACACGGGGTAATGCCATTAAGACCCGCCGACCTACAAGAGGCTGTGATGATAGCCCGCCGATTTATAAAAACTGTGGATGAAATCGAAGCGCTGGCACCAACGGCCGAGGCCCAACCAGTTAACAACAAAAGAAAACGGGAAGCCTCTCCATCAAGCAACCACAACCACAACGACTCCACCAAGAAGCCTTTCACCCCCGGCGGCAGGAAAAATTATGCTGGAACACGACCTTTTTGCAACACGTGCCACAAACATCATTATGGAAAATGTGGCGGACCATTTTGCATCAAGTGTCAAAGAAGTGGCCATGTGGCCCATAGTTGTAAGGGTGCCGCCCCCGTCGCTAAAAAGGTGCCCAGTGCACGCAGAAGGGGTGCTTGTTTTGAATGTGGACAACTGGGTCATTTTAAGAATGCATGTCCCAAGAAGAACGCCCACCCTAATGTACGCGAATGAGCTTTCAACCTTAACACATAGGATTCCCGGAACGACAATTAGTTACGGGTACGTTTCTTCTCAACGACTCTTATGTTTCATGTTTATCCGATTCGGGTATCGATAAATGTTTTGTATCCAAGGCTTTGGAGCCTACTCTTTGCACTCCACCCCTCCCCCTAGATATTACTTACGCCATTCAAGTGACCAACGGAAAACCATTGCGTATCGATAAATTTTATCGGAGGGAGTACGTTAAACTTATTGGGTAGGTAATTTGAACTTCGATTTGACATCTATAGAACTAGGGAGCCCAAAACCTATACGTTAGGAAGGGAATGTTTTCCCCACATATATGTGATTTTAGTGAACTAAATGATTTCCGTTTAAGAACCGATATCCTCTTTCCCGTATCAACAACCTCTTGAACCGTTACACGGATCTCGCGTATAGTCTAAAATCGACCTTCATTCTGGTTATCATCAATTGAGGGTTAAGGGAGAAGATGTCTCCTAAACCGCTTTCCGAACTCGCTACGATAGTTATAAATTTCTTTTAGTACCGTTCAGTTTATCTAAGGCTCCGCCCGTACTCATAGACCTCCGGAACCGCGTATGCAAACTTATCTAGACAAATCCGTTACCGTACTTATAATTGATGTTTTAAGCTATTCAAGAAAAAAAAAAAAAAAAAACGGACAACGTCTCCGTCTTACGCTTGAACTCTTGAGAAAAGAGCAACTCTATGCCGAATTCTCCAAGTGAGAATTTTGGTTAAACGAAGTCCAAATTCTAAACCATGTTGTTAGTGGTCAAGGTAAAAAAAAAAAAAAAAAAAAAAAAAAATTTTAATTAATTAATTTTGGACAAACCCTCACGACTCCGACTTGTATTCGTAAAATTTTGGATCTCGCGATTATTACCAAAGATTAATTTCCAATTTTTCCCGTATCGCTCGTCCTTTAACCTCGTTAACGTACTATGGGAAAGAATTAAACATTTTTCGTGTCCGGACTTTGAACGTGATTTTTTTTCACACCAACCTTACTAGATAAATTCGTGTGGCACAAAATGGAACTCAAATATAGAAATACTTCTAAGTGAACGCCTGAAAGGCAACCCCTCTCGACTCGAAATCAAGGAAGCTGAAATTCGTTATTTTACACGGAGAATTTGAATACTTATTTATGGATCCGATCAATCTTCTCGTTATCGCGTACCACGATACATAGCTCTGCTATTTCACTATTACCGTCTGATATTACTGAGACCAAAGATAACACACAATCCAAGGATACCCCTTTTCTTCTTTGACTTAACGTCCTTGTGCTTCTGTTATACGGCCAACTACTACTCAACCCCGAGAATACTGATAACAACCATACCCGGGACACATTTTCGATTATTGTCGAACCATAGTTATACTTCCAAATGAATGGAAAATTCTTTCAACATCAGTCGTTTTCGCATAGTTTTATCGACGAACTACAAACTGTTTGGTATGCTCACATCGAGGCGGAAACTTCTCTCGCATTACACTCGTACTTCCGTTTAAGGAAATCCTTATTCTAAATTCTCAATGGAGAGCGACTCTTCACGTCATACAAGTATTCGCCGCGAGGGTGGATAGTCCTAACAATCGTTTTCAAAACCCGATAAGAACTTGCCCCGACGAATGTTTTTGGAAACCGATAAATCTTCCGCGACGCGAATTTTCTTGAGAAACTTGTCCTAGATAACGTTTTCAATTCCTAGCAAACTTGTTCAATATGCCTTAGGGAAATGTACCCCGTTTCGGATCGAGATCCTCGTTTCACTTCTAGATTTTGGAGTACCTTACAAAAAGCCTCGGAACCGCGTTTAGACAGGAGTACCGCGTACCATCCACAACCCGACGGACCGAACAAACATACGATTTAAGTCTTGAAAACCATAATACGAATTTGTATTACCAACTTCAAATTTACTTGAGAAAAGTATTTGCTTTTAGCCGAATTCTAGCACTACAATAATTTTCATTCGAGTATTAACGCCACACCTTTCGAGAACTCATATAGCCACAATTGTCATTTTCTAAATTGTTGAACCGAAGTAGTTGACATGCAAACCACCGGACCCGGACTCATTCATGAGATAACCGTTATGATCGTTCAAATCCAAGAAAGGCTCAAGGCGGACCGTAGTCGCCAAAAGAGCTATGCCGATGTTAGACGTGGACCTCTCGAATTCCAAGTGGGTAACCGCGTAACGTTAAAAGTCGCACCTTAGGAAGGTGCAATCTGTTTCGGGAAACGTAGGAAGCTAAATCCGCGATACACAAAACCTTTTAAAATCCTGGGGCGTTTCGGACCCGTTACTAGCCGTTTAGATTTTCCGGCTCATTTCGAGTCTCCGTTTATCCTACATTCAATGTATCAACTTAAAGACGTGTTTTGCGAAACGAGAACTTGTTATCTCCTTTGATGAACTCACCATCGACGATAACCCTCACTTCCTAGGAGGACCGGTTGAAACCATGAATCGTGAAGCCAAACCTTAAAACAACATACGACCCCGACCTTCAAGTTCGTTGAAATGCTCAAGGACGTACCTTCACTTATTCGTAGAATTTACAACGCAAGATCTCGAGTAAGATTCAACAACTACTACATCCAACTAAATTTCGGGACGAAATTTCTTTTGAGGCGTGGATAATGTAACATCCCGCGTTTTTCCGTTAAATTTAATTTTAACACCGTCTTTTTTTTTTAAAACATAATCTTTCCTATTTAAATTAATAGTTTCCGTGAGTAACGTTCATTATATTCCCGCTATTTAATTTTGACATCACCCGTTTACTCGAGCGTTTTAAAATATTCGTTTGGTTAATTACCGCACCCGCTTTGAAACTTGAGGGACCAATCTCGTCACTTGGCCAAATTGGGGCAACTAGTCACCACCTCCCCACCTTCCTCACCATTCAATCACCTCCATCTCTCTCTCTTTCTCTCTAGCAAGAACACACACAAACACCCAATTCAAACATTCATCATCTAAATTCGGATCGGGAAGCAAACTTCAAAACAAATTACATATTCGTGATCCTCTCTTCATCCTCTTCAATTTGATACCAACTTCATCTCATTTGGGTAACTTTCTAAAATCACTAATTTTATGTGTTCTTGAGATTTTTGAGTTATAAAGTTGTTAATTAGTGTCTATGGCTCATTGTGATGTCGTGTATGTAATTTGTATGCTCGATTCGTTGTTTTTGGTGTAACTAGTTCAATATGAAAATTACTTGCTAAATCCTTGATTTTGGATGATCAAATGTTGTTAGATTGTTAAAGTGCATGTTTTAAAAGTGTTACTAGTATCATTAGCTTCGTTTTGATGTATAGGTGGATTAAGGAAACTCCAAGAACATGATTAATGATTTTGTGAACTTGGATTAGGGTTTGATGAGCTTTACATGAACTTTTGATGCGTCAAATGCTATGAGATATTGTTGTTAAGTGTTTTGTTGCAATGTGTGTTTGATTACCTTCAAAACGGCATATCACATGTGTGAATTGGATTCCCGAAACTTAAATTGCATTTGATGAACTTGAAACCTTAAAAAAAGAACGTTTAATGATCACTTGATGAGTTTTCGGCTATTATAAATGATGTTTTTGTTTGGTGAAACATGTTTAGTTGTGTTCCTTGTCAAAAGAGCTTTCCAACGGTATAAGATACGCCTTCTAGTTGTTTACGGTTTGAGTTTTGCGTTTGTTTGAAAATTGACCAAGTCTTGAACAAGTGAAACAGGCCTGGGACCAGGCCACGGCCATTGTCGCGGCGCGACAGGCCTGGCCGCGGCGCGGCATAAGCCGTGCCCGGCTTCTGTCTCCAATGTCCGTTTCACGTGAAATGTTTGCCATGTTTTAGACTTCCAATTCGCATGCAACTTGTTCTAACATGCTTATATATGAATAACTAGCATAGAAAATTTGTCCGAGACCCGACCCGAACATGTTGACTTTTTCGTTGACTTTGACCCGACCAAGTTTGACTTTTTGTCAAACTTAATCAATTAATTATGCAACCTTTCTAACATGATTATTTACTTGTATCTTGCATGAAACTTGACTAGTTGACTCACATGTTAATATAATCGAGTCGTAACGAGCCATAGGACTAATTGAACATCTTTGACCGTTTGCGTTTACCGTTATTGATATAACCTATATGTTTAGGTCAAGACTAGCCTTGTCTTTGCACGCGTTTACTTGTTGAAGTACTTTATTAACTCTTGCACTCAAGGTGAGATCATAGTCCCACTTTTACTCTTTTTGAACTTATATTGGGATGAGAAAACATAAACGATTCTTTTGAACTAAGTGAACACAAGAACGGGAAAACAAACATTCTACATACGAGTTTAGAACAAAATCCTCAATTCGATTATCATTAGTTACACTTTCCGGGTGTAAGCGAGAACTTATGTTGTATGGATCCATATGGGTTGACAACCCTCATCTTTGACGGTTCGCTACCGTCTACGGATGAAATATATTTTCGAGAATCAGTGTTTGTTCTAGCACTAAGTGATGGGGTATACAATGGAAGGAATGTTAAGCCTTGATAATTGGGTGCTCGTGAAACAAACTTTTGGAATGTATTACTATTATTTCATTGATGCAAATCTTGTGGTTCACTTGTACTTACTTACTTAAACCTATGATTTCACCAACGTTTTCGTTGACAGATTTCTATGTTTTTCTCAGGTCTTGCACGATATGTGAAACATGCTTTCGTTTACTATTTGATACTTGCATCCGATGTCGAGTATACATGCATTTCATGGAGCGTCTTTTGACTTTACTTTAAACCGTGTCGCCTAGATTTCAATCGTACTTATAACGTTGTAACTTAACTCTTGGTTGAACAATTCTTGTAAACTTTGAACAATCTTTATTTTGAAATGAAGGCGACATATTTTGGTCAAACGTTGTTTTAAAGACTTATGACCACGTAACGGGACCTAAGTAGACGGCGCCGTCAATGATGATTTGGTCGGGTCGCTACATCGCTAAACGATAATCATCTTTATATTGTCTAAAGCTTGTATTAACATAAGAGTTATGGTTTGTAATGTAAAATAAATGCAGTTGTTCTTTTAAAAATGTCGCATATAGAGGTCAATACCTCGCAATGAAATCATACGTTATCTAACTCGTTCTTATGGTTAAGGACGGGTTATGACAATATATATATATATATAAATTTATTTCTTACCGAGAATTTATAGACGAGATAGATGGTTTTCAACTTGAACGATCGGAATGGTCGTGATGATTGGTAGTAGCGAAAATGAAGAAGTTATAACATCTGTTGATTTGTGTTTATATAAGAGAGATGAGGAGAGAATAGAGGAAGAGAAGGGTGGTGATTATATTATAAACCTAAATAAGAAACGGGTATCAATAGAAGAACAAGACAGAAAGACGAAAAAATGATGTAACATCGATTAAGTGGGTTTCGTAATTGATATTCGTTAATAGTTGTGGTACATTTAAAAATTCTTATCAGTAATGTGAGCTAATTGATCGAGACCTATACATTGAATTTTGGATATCTATTATTGTAAACCCAGTACAGAAGAAATAATAATAAAAAAAAGGTTGATTAATATTTCTAACAGATTTTGTAATTATCCTAGATGCTAATTGATCCCTAACAGATATATGAGAATTTAGGACACACAGAATAATGGTTTGATATGGATATCAAACCGAATTGGGCCCATGTACTACTTTTAAGTTTTATTTAATATTAATAATAAATATATTAATAATAATAATAATAACAATAATATTAATAATACTAGTAATAAATAAATGATAATAATTATATTATTAATTTTAATGATAATAAAATGTATCATTTTCTAATAGTAATAATGATCATATTTGTAATTGTAAGTATATAGATAAAATACTAAATATAATAATAGAATTAATTATATCGTTAATAATAATAATATCAATTTTTAAAGTGTAATAAAAAATATTAATATGATAATCATAATTATAAAAATGACAATAATAATATTATTAATGATAATAATAATAATGATTTTTAATGATAAAGGTAATAATAATTTGATAATTATACAAATAATAATTAAGATATATACTGTTATTTGTATCAAATTTCATACCCATAATTTTATATTACAATTAATAATGTTAATAACACAGATATTAATAAATAATAATAATAATAATAAATAATAATAATATTAATATAACATTTATCTTAATTTATAATTTAATATATTAATATTTTAATTCATTAAATATGTAATATTTACTAGTTATATAACATATATATATTTAATAACATACATTTAATATTTAATATTTAATATTTATATGTTTTAACACCATATACATGTAATCATTAATTATATAAAAATGATATTCATATATATATATATATATATATATATATATATATATATATATATATATATATACACTACATATTTAATTACACAAAATTGTTCGTGAATCGTCGGAATTGGTCGAAGGGTAAATGTATGTATGAACATAATTTAAAATCCTTGAGATTTAACTTAACAAACTTTGCTTATCGTGTCAGATATATATAAAGATTGAAGTTTAAATTTGGTCGGAAATTCCCGGGTCATCACAGTACCTACCCGTTAAAGAAATTTCGTCCCGAAATTTGAGTGAGGTCGTCATGGTTAACAATAAAAATGTTTTCATGACGAATATGCGTTGATAAATATATTTTTATCATCATTGAGTAATGTGGATAAAAAAATTCGATTATTCGAAGAGTACGAATGAAGCT
Source organism: Rutidosis leptorrhynchoides (assembly GCF_046630445.1). Lineage (NCBI taxonomy): Eukaryota > Viridiplantae > Streptophyta > Magnoliopsida > Asterales > Asteraceae > Rutidosis > Rutidosis leptorrhynchoides. The sequence goes on from NC_092343.1 coordinate 410,773,062, forward strand.
ATCACGAAAGATTGGAATAGGAAAAGTAAAGATTCGTTTTAACTTTTAGCAGAGTTAGAGTTGAATTCCGGAATTCAAGGGATTTAAAGAAGATCTTCAAAATCTAAAATATTTGGTTCTTTGGCGAGTAAGGAAATTAAGATCTCTATAATTAAATACGGTGATCTGTCTTGATCACTATGTCTGACATTTCCATTATAAATTAAACTTTTTCCGTTCCAATATTTTCACCATTCCTATACTTTCTTTCTTAGTTCATTCATCCCAAAAGATTGTGAAATGCTTAATCCCGTTCTAATCCTTGTTCTCATTCTGACTATCGTAATGTTTGTTCTTCTTTTCTAACTTTCACCAGAAGAATCTGTTTATTTCTACTATGCTCTAGTGATTATTGTATTTATAATCATCCCGTGTCTTTATATTGCTATACGCACTGATATTTACAGTTTGTAATTTATGTGTTGTTATTGGGCTTTATATCTTCCCTGATATTTCGAAGTCCCTGCTTCTATCTTCTATAATCATTGTCATCCCCAGTTAATACTTCCCCCCTATTTGCTGTGATCTATACTCTAATTTCTACTTCGGAGCTTTGTCCCTTCGTTTCTTCTTCTTCTTGCGATTGGGCATCTCTTGTAATGGTCCAGAATTCGCAGATATAAGTTTCAGAATGAACATTGTCAATGTCCTGAGAAAGAAATGGTAATAGCACAATTTGACTTGTCAAATTACCAGAATCGCTGAGAATATAACTATCAAGAATATATTTTCTTGATATGTTCAGAAGTTAATCAGAATGAAAGAGTTATGTAACATGACACATGATGACGTTATAATCTGTGAATCATCATGTTCCATTTAGAAACTCAGTATGTCTTACTGTAATATAATCACGTTGATCAAGTGTCATTATATTATACTAACTCATGCATCAGTTCCCAACATTACTTCAATAACATTCATATTTTTAAGCTCGAAAGTTTACATAATATAGAAACTAACAGTTTCTATATGATGTAACACTGATAGTACTAAGAGATTAATGATTTCAGATAAGAATAGTTATGAAAATATCATCAGAAATATGGAGGATATTTATAATGAAAAATACGATAATATCTTTAAATATCTAAGATCATAGGATGATGGAGACTATTGTCCGCAGAGATTTAGAGTAAGGAGCAAGATATTCTTTAAAGACTTCAGCAGACATTGAATCATTTAGATTCTTTGAAGTCAAACTTATTCTTTGTGATTTGTCCACGGCTTCTTTCATAGTTTCGCATAATCCGCTTTTCGGTACTAGATTTTCTATCGAGCGTTCCTAACACTCCATTCTTTATCATCAAACTTTTGGCTGTTGAGGTCGTTTACAGTTTTTGTAGCTTCATTCAACTTTTCAAAATTCAGAGTATTAATTCGCAGAATGGGTGCTTTTCAGAATTTCAGAATGGAAGATCATAATTCTAAGATAAATGTTATATGTTTACATATAACTGTTGATGTAGACATGCTGCGAGATTTCAAAATACTGATTGCTGATTTTTGGTAATTGGTATAGTAATTCTTGTTATAAGATGTAAATGAGTAAATGATAGGGTTTCACTGAATATAGTGATTTTTCAGAAAGTCAAAGATCAACGGAGTTGTTGGTAAATTTACCGCTAATGTGGTGTGATATAAACGGTTTCTCGGTATCGATGACAAAAGACAACTTATATATCAGGGTTATAATAAGCTAATCCGAGTGAAAAGTTGAAGTTGACTTGTTGGAGCTGTGACAAAATTGGCTAATTTGGAAAGGGATTGCAAAGTTATTTTGGGTAATAATAACACTAAAAGAATTAACACAGCTATGTGTTAAACGTTTACTCAGTTTTCGAGAGTTCTCAGGTGCATAACTATATGCATCAATCTTTTCTTCCATCTATGAAGTGAGGTTGGTTCATCCTCTCGATTGAGGTGTTTTCAAGAATCACGAAAGGTTTGAACGCAGATTGTAATTGTCAAGATACAAACGAGTTTTAAGATGAAATCAAGTGGCAACTTGAAGAATCGTTTAGTTTCATATGTTATAATCAATATTTTAATTTATTTTAATTGTCCAATGTTGGTAGTTCTCAGTTGATAGTCCACAGTTAGCAATTCAATAATTCATATATAGTTTATAATATTCGAATTAATTAATAAGTATCGTGACCCGTGTACATGTCTCAGACTCGATCACAACTCAAGCTATATATATTATTACAGAATCAACCTCAACCCTGTATAGAGAACTCGATCATTACTGCATATAGAGTGTCTATGGTGATTCCAAATAATATATATAGATGCGTCGATATGATATGTCAAAACCTTGTATACGTGTCCCGATATTTAAAGTGCGTAAAATAAATCACAGAAATTAAATAACGATAAATAAAATTGCGAGAATATAAATTGCGATAAATAAAATGCGATAAATAAATTGCGATAAATAAAAGGTAATCAGTTAGCTAGGAACAGTTAGCTAGGAACAGTTAGCATGGATTCTTAACAAAATTTCTCATAGTTAATTTGTTTGTTTCTAACAAATTTTATTTTGTTAAATGTTTTCTTCATTATGCCACTTGTTGGATTCTAATAAGTCAAAATCCGATTATGAATTTGAATGAAAATGGTTACTCTGTGGTGAACAGATTCGTATAGTTGTGGGTGTAAGTAGGATAGTAAATGACTGTTGAATTGGATTTGAAAGAATGTACATTGTACTTATTAATGTGAAATCTGAATATTCCTCGGGTATTACCTACCCGTTAAAATATTTTCACAATTAACACTTTTACGAAAGAATTTTTAATTACAATCTTTATGAAAACATATATACATATATATTTTCTTCAGATGTAATCACGGATTCATTGAGTTAATATGATATTAAACTCATTTGATTTACCGTTAGAACTAGAATACATAATCTCTAAAACATTTAGAGATTACTTAATCGCCATGAAGAACGAAGATAATTGATGTAGAACGATACGTAGAACGAAGATCATACTCAAAGTACAGATGGTGATATTGAGGCATGGATTGTTGATGGTACTGGTGCTGTTACCGATGGTACTGTTGGTGCCAGTGACGTTGCTGAAGCTGGTACATTTTGCACCATATTCTCCAAATTTATTTTTCGAGCGCGAAGTTTGTTGACTTCTTTTATTATTCCGAGGTGATTGTCGGTTGGAACGAGCGAATGAATAAGGTTTAGAATTTTAGATAGAATATAATCTTGGCGAGATATTCGGGAAGTGAGAGAGAAAATAGTATTACAAACAGGTTCGCCGGTAAGTGCTTCAGGTTCATCGCCAAGAGGTAAATTCGGTTGGTGGAAGGGATCGCCTTCTTCGCGTCTCCATGGATTAAGTCGACTATGAACCCATCAGATGAATTGAGGATGACTGATTGGTTGATTCATTCTGGTTATACTGCTTTCGAAGTTCGAGTGGAAATACATATCGGAATAGCTGTCGGAATAACTATCGAAAAAGCTATTGGAATCTGAGGGACTCGAACTGGTTGAGGGATTCATCTCGTACGATCAGATGAAGAATTTTCGATAAGAAGTAGATTATAGGATGTAGATTAGTACCCTGCAATATATAATTTACATATGCATATATAATACTAAAGTCCCATAAGTTACGGAGGAATCTACGGAAGCTGTCAGGCAAATGTAACATTAACAGATACGCTAAGATATGAATTTATCTATACACTGTCTACGTGATAGAGGCAGTAAGACATGTCTAGACTAAGAATGATAAGCATGTAATTTCCTAAGGATGATAAGCAGATGATTTCCGACTAGAAATGATAAGTAAAAATTTTGACATGCAGACACGGTCGAAGTCCAGACTCACTAATGCATTTAAACAATTATCGGTTAGACACACTAATGTGAGACCTGGTTCGCTAAGACCACCCCTCTGATACCAACTGAAGTGCCCCGTCCTAATCCATCTGGACGAAGTCATCAACATTTGATCCCAGAGCGATGATCGACTTCAAGTAATGACCATAAAATGAGCAAATGCACAGCGAAAGATTTCTTTCATACCTGAGAATAAACATGCTTTCAAGTGTCAACCAAAAGGTTGGTGAGTTCATAGGTTTATATTAAAACAATAAAATTCATCATTTTGATAGACCACAAAATTTAAATGCTGCATGGTACAAATGGACCCGAATCCTATACCCACCTGTAATGTACATGCTATATCTTTTAAATACAGTACATCTTTCTCGTATACAAAACCATTTTCATAAATCATATTAACCGTACACATATCTTGTGCACAAAAATAACATACACATAACCTGTGTATAAAATCATTCTCTCGATACATAACATTCATATCAATTGGTGGCAATTATCATGCCCACATAATTCAATGGTGGCAATTATCATGTCCACATAATTCAATGGTGGCAATTATCATGTCCACATAATTCAATGGTGGCAATTATCATGTCCACATAATTCAATAATAATCCGCAGAACTTCTATCTACATAATAATTCATTCGAGGAATGTTTTACTTGTGTCTATCTCGTCAAACATTTATAAAAGCATTTCATGTATTTGTAGTGACCCGAACTTTTCCATGTTTATATATATTAATTGAGATTGATATTTACATGATTAAATGTTTCCAACATGTTAAGCAATCAAACTTGTTAAGACTTGATTAATTGAAATATGTTTCATATAGACAATTGACCACCCAAGTTGACCGGCGATTCACGGACGTTAAAACTTGTAAAAACGACATGACGATATATATATGGATATACATATGGTTAACATGAGATTATGATAAGTAAGTATCTCCATAAGTATATTAACAATGAGTTATATACATATAAACAAGACTACTAACTTAAGGATTTCGAAACGAGACATATATGTAACGATTATCATTGTAACGACATTTAAATGTATATATATCATATTAAGATATATTAATACATCATAATATAATGATAATATAATAATTTAACATCTCATTAGATATAATAAACAATGGGTTAACAACATTAATTGAGATCGTTAACTTAAAGGTTTCAAAACAACACTTACATGTAACGACTAACGATGACTTAACGACTCAGTTAAAATGTATATACATGTAGTGTATTTAGATGTATTAAAATACATTTGGAAGACTTCAAGACATATATCAAAACACTCATACTTAACGAAAATGGTTACAGTTACTTTCCCATTCTTTTCTTTCATCAAGAATTCTAGTCGTATTCTTACCCGTATTATACACAGCTTCAAAACATACTTACTATGGGTATATACCAATAGGAACTAGCATGGGATTCCACTCTTGATTATGTCATGTATGACTAATCAATTTTAACTTCTACCATGAGCTAGTCAACTAACTAGAACTCCTTTTAACCCCACTCACCACTCACCAATTACCACTCATCATTCACTCCATTTCACTTCCAATTCTCTTTCTAATTCTCTCTCAACACACACACACTATTATGAACGTATTTTTCTAGTAGTTAATCATCAACTTCATCAAAAATCACTTCAAGAATCAAGCTATAATCATCATAGGAAGAACACTTCAAGAACACTTCAAAAATCCCTTCAAGTTTACTAATTTACTTCCAAGCTTTCTAATCCATTCCAAGTAATCATCTAAGATCAATAAACCTTTGTTATATACAGTAGGTTATCTTTCTTATTCAAGGTAATATTCATATTCAAACTTTGATTCAATTTCTATAACTATAAACTATCTTAATTCGAGTAAAAATCTTACTTGAACTTGTTTTTGTGTCATGATCCTACTTCAAGAACTTTCAAGCCATCCAAGATCCATTGAAGCTAGATCATTTCTTGTCACTTCCAGTAGGTTTACCTACTAAACTTGAGGTAGTAATGATGTTCATAACATCATTCGATTCATATATATAAAACTATCTTATTCGAAGGTTTAAACTCGTAATCACCAGAACATAGTTTAGTTAATTCTAAATTTGTTCGCAAACAAAAGTTAATCCTTCTAACTTAACTTTTAAAATTAACTAAACACATGTTCTATATCTATATGATATGCTAACTTAATGATTTAAAACCTGGAAACACGAAAAACACCGTAAAACCGAATTTACGCCGTCGTAGTAACACCGCGGGCTGTTTTGGGTTAGTTAATTAAAAACTATGATAAACTTTGATTTAAAAGTTTTTATTCTGAGAAAATGATTTTTATTATGAACATGAAACTATATCCAAAAATTATGGTTAAACTCAAAGTGGAAGTATGTTTTCTAAAATGGTCATCTAGACGTCGTTCTTTCGACTGAAATGACTACCTTTACAAAAACAACTTGTAACTTATTTTTCCGACTATAAACCTATACTTTTTCTGTTTAGATTCATAAAATAGAGTTTAATATGAAACCATAGCAATTTGATTCACTCAAAACGGATTTAAAATGAAGAAGTTATGGGTAAAACAAGATTGGATAATTTTTCTCATTTTAGCTACGTGAAAATTAGTAACAAATCTATTCCAACCATAACTTAATCAACTTGTATTGTATATTATGTAATCTTGAGATACCATAGACACGTATACAATGTTTCGACCTATCATGTCGACACATCTATATATATTTCGGAACAACCATAGACACTCTATATGTGAATGTTGGAGTTAGCTATACAGGGTTGAGGTTGATTCCAAAATATGTATAGTTTGAGTTGTGATCAATACTGAGATACGTATACACTGGGTCGTGGATTGATTCAAGATAATATTTATCGATTTATTTCTGTATATCTAACTTTGGACAACTAGTTGTAGGTTACTAACGAGGACAGCTGACTTAATAAACTTAAAACATCAAAATATATTAAAAGTGTTGTAAATATATTTTGAACATACTTTGATATATATGTATATATTGTTATAGGTTCGTGAATCAACCAATGGCCAAGTCTTACTTCCCGACGAAGTAAAAATCTGTGAAAGTGAGTTATAGTCCCACTTTTAAAATCTAATATTTTGGGATGAGAATACATGCAGGTTTTATAAATGATTTACAAAATAGACACAAGTACGTGAAACTACATTCTATGGTTGAATTATCGAAATCGAATATGCCCCTTTTTATTAAGTCTGGTAATCTAAGAATTAGGGAACAGACACCCTAATTGATGCGAATCCTAAAGATAGATCTATTGGGCCTAACAAACCCCATCCAAAGTACCGGATGCTTTAGTACTTCGAAATTTATATCATATCCGAAGGGTGTCCCGGAATGATGGGGATATTCTTATATATGCATCTTGTTAATGTCGGTTACCAGGTGTTCACCATATGAATGATTTTTATCTCTATGTATGGGATGTGTATTGAAATATGAAATCTTGTGGTCTATTGTTACGATTTGATACATATAGGTTAAACCTATAACTCACCAACATTTTTGTTGACATTTAAAGCATGTTTATTCTCAGGTGAATATTAAGAGCTTCCGCTGTTGCATACTAAAATAAGGACAAGATTTGGAGTCCTTGTTTGTATGATATTGTGTAAAAACTGCATTCAAGAAACTGATTTCGATGTAACATATTTGTATTGTAAACCATTATGTAATGGTCGTGTGTAAACAGGATATTGTAGATTATCATTATTTGATAATCTACGTAAAGCTTTTTAAACCTTTATTTATGAAATAAAGGTTATGGTTTGTTTTAAAAATGAATGCAGTCTTTGAAAAACATCTCATATAGAGGTCAAAACCTCGCAACGAAATCAATTAATATGGAACGTTTTTAATCAATAAGAACGGGACATTTCAGTTGGTATCAGAGCGTTGGTCTTAGAGAACCAGAATTTTGCATTAGTGTGTCTTATCGAGTTTGTTAGGATGCATTAGTGAGTCTGGACTTCAACCGTGTTTACTTGAAAAATGATTGCTTAACAAATTTTGTTGGAAACTATATATTTTTAACATGTGAATATTATGTGATATATTAATCTCTTAACGCGTTTGATATTATGTGATAGATGTCTACCTCTAGAACAAGTCCCATTGACTCACCTAATAATAATGAAGAGTCAAATGTAAATTGGAATGATTCGTGGACTGATTCACAAGTTCCCGAAGAGGAACCGGAAGAAGAGTCGGAACCAGAAGAAGAATCGGAACCGGAAGAAGAATCGGAACCGGATGAAGAAATAGAACCGGTGGGGGAAATAATAAAACGGTTAAGTAAAAGAAAATCCTCAACCAACCGACCAAGGTTAATTATGGTCAATGGTGTTTCCGCTAAGGAAGCAAAATATTGGGAGGATTACCAATTCTCCGATGAATCGGATTCTGACGAGAATTCCGATGATATTATAGAAATTACCCCAACTGAATTTAAAAAGGCAAAAGAAAATAATAAGGGAAAGGGCATAAAAATAGAGAAATCTAATTCCAACCCCGATGAACTTTATATGTATCGTCAACCCCCGAAGTCCTTAAGTTGTAACAATGACCCGGGAACCTCTAAACCACCAGGTTTTTCTAAACCAATGTGGATAACGACGGCTCGTATTAGGGGAACATCATATATCCCTAGAAACTTGGCAAAACAAACTAAAACCGAAGAAGAAGAAACAAGCGAGTCGGAATAAGATAGTTGTATTCGTGTGGTGTAATATAAGTAATATAGTGTGCTTATGCTTTATGATATATGTAAAAATTGCTTGTATTAATAAGTATTTTTTTTATGAATCTAACTCTTGTCTATTTTACAGTATAAAACCACAAAATGGATAGACAACCCAATATTTAAAGAGACCTACCCGGAGACATGATTGATGAAATCTTGTCTAGAGTCGGTCAGAATTCTTCGGCACAACTATTTAAGGCGAGATCAGTTTGTAAGACATTCAAAGAACGTTCCAAGAATGCCTTGGTTTATAAAAGGCTTTCGTTCGAAAGATGGGGGATATCACATTGGGAAATCCATAAGTTACGATGTGTTTACTTTGACGCATATATTGCGGGGAACCCAAATGCTATTTTACGTAATGGGTTAAGAAATTATTTTGACTCAATATATCCGAATATTGGACTTCGTGATTTAGAAAAAGCGGCTAACATGCAACATAAAGAAGCATGTTATGCTTACGGATTAGTAATGTTCACTTCTCACCAAAGTGAGAACAAGAACATCGGGCTACAACTATTAAACAAAACGTTCCCATAAGTGACGGAGTCGGTAATTGGGGTAAGAAATGAGGTTTTTAGATTGTTACGGGACTGTTGGACATTACGTAACCCTCGTCCATTTGACGACGTTACAACACGCTGTCTTATCAACGGCCATAACGGTTATGTTCCACAAGACCAAGGATGGGAAGTAATCCTAGTAAAACCAGAATGCATGACTTGTTTCTGGACGTATGAATTACGTGTCTTTATTGCCTTTGCTGAACGACTTGTGTACTAGCTAGAATTATCTTCACAACCATCTTGTATCAAATTTATTGTGTGCTATATTTCATGCTATATGTAAAATAAGCGGTATTGTAAGTTTGTAAAATATTGTGTAAAAGTTTGAACGCGAAATATTATTATAATCAGTTTTTCATATAGAATTGTAGTAGTTGAATTGTATATTAGCTACTAAGTATGAACTTAACGGGTAGGTACTACCCGAATTTAAACTTATAAAACGCTAATATGAAGAAAAAGCTTTTATAAATGAGTTCATATTATGCTACGAAATACTATTAACTACTCTTAATATTCTGTATGATTAACTTGTTCCATTTGACTATTTTGAAGGAAATGGCACCGACTACTCGACACACCGTGAATATGAATGAAGAGGAATTCCGTACTTTTCTAGCTTCAAACATAGCCGCAGTACAGGCTGCGCTACATACCAACAATAACCTTGGATCTAGCAGTACAGGAAATCGTGTAGGATGCACCTACAAAGAATTCACTGCCTGCAAACCTTTGGAATTTGATGGAACCGAAGGACCGATCGGATTGAAACGGTGGACCGAGAAGGTCGAATCGGTGTTTGCCATAAGTAAGTGTACTGAAGAGGACAAAGTGAAGTACGCTACGCATACCTTCACAGGTTCTGCGTTAACATGGTGGAATACCTATCTAGAGCAAGTGGGACAAGACGATGCATACGCACTACCGTGGTCAGTATTCAAGCACTTAATGAACGAGAAGTACCGTCCCAGAACCGAGGTCAATAAGCTCAAGATAGAATTTAGAGGGTTACGAACCCAAGGATTTGATATTACCACGTACGAAAGACGATTCACAGAATTGTGCCTATTGTGTCCGGGAGCATTCGAAGATGAGGAAGTTAAGATCGACGCGTTTGTGAAAGGATTACCGGAAAGAATCCAAGAAGATATAAGTTCACACGAGCCCGCCTCCATACAACAAGCATGTAGAATGGCTCACAAACTAGTGAACCAGATTGAAAAAAGAATTAAAGAACAGACTGCTGAAGAGGCCAATGTGAAGCAAGTCAAAAGAAAGTGGGAGGAAAACGGTGATAAGAATCACCAATACAACAACAACAGCAATTACAACAATAATCGCAACAATTATCCCAACAATCGCAACATCAATCGCAACTACAACAAACGGCCCAACAACAACAACAACAACAACAACAACAACAACAACAACAACAGCAGCAACTGCAACAATCATCCCAACAACAATAATAACCGCAACAAAAACAACAATCAGAAGCAGCTATGCCAAAGGTGTGAAAAGTATCACTCGGGGTTCTGCACCAAATTTTGCAACAAGTGTAAAAGAAATGGTCATAGCGCGGTGAAGTGTGAGGTCTACGGACCATGGGTTAATAGAACGAAAGGAACAAATGGTGTCGGAACGAGTAATGGCGGAGGAAGTAGTGTCGGAGCAAGTTATGCCAATGTAGTTTGTTATAAATGTGGAAAACCGGGCCACATTATTAGAAATTGCCCGAACCAGGAGAACACGAATGGACAAGGCCGCGGAAGAGTTTTCAATATTAATGCGGCAGAGGCACAGGAAGACCCGGAGCTTGTTACGGGTACGTTTCTTATTGACAATAAATCTGCTTACGTTTTATTTGATTCGGGTGCGGATAGAAGCTATATGAGTAGAGTTTTTTGTGCTAAATTAAGTTGTCCATTGATGCCTTTGGATAGTAAATTTTTACTCGAATTAGCAAATGGTAAATTAATTTCAGCAGATAATATATGTCGGAATCGAGAAATTAAACTGGTTAGCGAAACATTTAAGATTGATTTGATACCTGTAGAGTTAGGGAGTTTTGATGTGATAATCGGTATGGACTGGTTGAAAGAAGTGAAAGCAGAGATCGTTTGTTACAAAAATGCAATTCGCATTATACGAGAAAAAGGAAAACCCTTAATGGTGTACGGAGAAAAGGGCAACACGAAGCTACATCTTATTAGTAATTTGAAGGCACAAAAACTAATAAGAAAAGGTTGCTATGCTGTTCTAGCACACGTCGAAAAAGTACAAACTGAAGAAAAGAGCATCAATGATGTTCTCATTGCAAAAGAATTTCCCGATGTATTTCCGAAAGAATTACCGGGATTACCCCCACATCGATCCGTTGAATTTCAAATAGATCTTGTACCAGGAGCTGCACCAATAGCTCGTGCTCCTTACAGACTCGCACCCAGCGAGATGAAAGAACTGCAAAGCCAATTACAAGAACTTTTAGAGCGTGGTTTCATTCGACCAAGCACATCACCGTGGGGAGCTCCTGTTTTGTTTGTCATGAAGAAAGATGGTACATTCAGGTTGTGTATCGACTACCGAGAGTTGAACAAACTTACCATCAAGAACCGCTACCCACTACCGAGAATCGACGACTTATTTGATCAACTACAAGGCTCGTCTGTTTATTCAAAGATTGACTTACGTTTCGGGTATCATCAAATGCGGGTGAAAGAAGATGATATTCCAAAGACTGCTTTTAGAACACGTTACGGTCATTACGAGTTTATGGTCATGCCGTTTGGTTTCACTAATGCACCAGCTGTATTCATGGACCTTATGAACCGAGTGTGTGGACCATACCTTGACAAGTTTGTCATTGTTTTCATTGATGACATACTTATTTACTCAAAGAATGACCAAGAACACGGTGAACATTTGAGAAAGGTGTTAGAAGTATTGAGGAAGGAAGAATTGTACGCAAAGTTTTCAAAGTGTGCATTTTGGTTGGAAGAAGTTCAATTCCTCGGTCAAATAGTGAACAAAGAAGGTATTAAGGTGGATCCGGCAAAGATAGAAACTGTTGAAAAGTGGGAAACCCCGAAAACTCCGAAACACATACGCCAGTTTTTAGGACTAGCTGGTTACTACAGAAGGTTCATCCAAGACTTTTCCAGAATAGCAAAACCCTTGACTACATTAACGCATAAAGGGAAGAAATTTGAATGGAATGATGAACAAGAGAAAGCGTTTCAGTTATTGAAGAAAAAGCTAACTACGGCACCTATATTGTCATTGCCTGAAGGGAATGATGATTTTGTGATTTATTGTGATGCATCAAAGCAAGGTCTCGGTTGTATATTAATGCAACGAACGAAGGTGATTGCTTATGCGTCTAGACAATTGAAGATTCACGAACAAAATTATACGACGCATGATTTGGAATTAGGCGCGGTTGTTTTTGCATTAAAGACTTGGAGGCACTACTTATATGGGGTCAAAAGTATTATATATACCGACCACAAAAGTCTTCAACACATATTTAATCAGAAACAACTGAATATGAGGCAGCGTAGGTGGATTGAATTATTGAATGATTACGACTTTGAGATTCGTTACCACCCGGGGAAGGCAAATGTGGTAGCCGATGCCTTGAGCAGGAAGGACAGAGAACCCATTTGAGTAAAATCTATGAATATAATGATTCATAATAACATTACTACTCAAATAAAGGAGGCACAACAAGGAGTTTTAAAAGAGAGAAATTTAAAGGATGAAATACCCAAAGGATCGGAGAAGCATCTTAATATTCGGGAAGACAGAACCCGGTATAGGGCTGAAAGGATTTGGGTACCAAAATTTGGAGATATGAGAGAAATGGTACTTAGAGAAGCTCATAAAACCAGATACTCAATACATCCTGGAACGGGGAAGATGTACAAGGATCTCAAGAAACATTTTTAGTGGCCGGGTATGAAAGCCGATGTTGCTAAATACGTAGGAGAATGTTTGACGTGTTCTAAGTTCAAAGCTGAGCATCAGAAACCATCAGGTCTACTTCAACAACCCGAAATCCCGGAATGGAAATGGGAAAACATTACCATGGATTTCATCACTAAATTGCCAAGGACTGCAAGTGGTTTTGATACTATTTGGGTAATAGTTGATCGTCTCACCAAATCAGCACACTTCCTACCAATAAGAGAAGATGAAAAGATGGAGAAGTTAGCACGACTGTATTTGAAGGAAGTCGTCTCCAGACATGGAATACCAATCTCTATTATCTCTGATAGGATGGCAGATTTATTTCAAGATTCTGGCAGACATTACAGCAAGCATTAGGAACTCGTCTAGACATGAGTACTGCCTATCATCCACAAACTGATGGGCAGAGCGAAAGGACGATACAAACGCTTGAAGACATGCTACGAGCATGTGTTATTGATTTCGGAAATAGTTGGGATCGACATCTACCGTTAGCAGAATTTTCCTACAACAACAGCTACCATTCAAGCATTGAGATGGCGCCGTTTGAAGCACTTTATGGTAGAAAGTGCAGGTCTCCGATTTGTTGGAGTGAAGTGGGGGATAGACATATTACGGGTCCGGAGATTATACAAGAAACTACCGAGAAGATCATCCAAATTCAACCACGGTTGAAAACCGCCCAAAGTCGACAAAAGAGCTACGCTGACATTAAAAGAAAAGATATAGAATTTGAAATTGGAGAGATGGTCATGCTTAAAGTTGCACCTTGGAAAGACGTTGTTCGATTTGGTAAACGAGGGAAACTAAATCCAAGGTATATTGGACCATTCAAGATTATTGATCGTGTCGGACCAGTAGCTTACCGACTTGAGTTACCTCAATAACTCGCTGCTGTACATAACACTTTCCACGTCTCGAATTTGAAGAAATATTTTGCTAAAGAAGATCTCACTATTCCGTTAGATGAAATCCAAATCAACGAAAAACTTCAATTCATCGAAGAACCCGTCGAAATAATGGATCGTGAGGTTAAAAGACTTAAGCAAAACAAGATACCAATTGTTAAGGTTCGATGGAATGCTCGTAGAGGACCCGAGTTCACCTGGGAGCGTGAAGATCAGATGAAGAAGAAATACCCGCATCTATTTCCAGAAGATTCGTCAACACCTTCAACAGCTTAAAATTTCGGGACGAAATTTATTTAACGGGTAGGTACTGTAGTGACCCGAACTTTTCCATGTTTATATATATTAATTGAGATTTATATTTACATGATTAAATGTTTCCAACATGTTAAGCAATCAAACTTGTTAAGACTTGATTAATTGAAATATGTTTCATATAGACAATTGACCACCCAAGTTGACCGGCGATTCACGGACGTTAAAACTTGTAAAAACGACATGACGATATATATATGGATATACATATGGTTAACATGAGATTATGATAAGTAAGTATCTCCATAAGTATATTAACAATGAGTTATATACATATAAACAAGACTACTAACTTAAGGATTTCGAATCGAGACATATATGTAACGATTATCGTTGTAACGACATTTAAATGTATATATATCATATTAAGATATATTAATATATCATAATATCATGATAATATAATAATTTAACATCTCATTAGATATAATAAACAATGGGTTAACAACATTAATTGAGATCGTTAACTTAAAGGTTTCAAAACAACACTTACATGTAACGACTAACGATGACTTAACGACTCAGTTAAAATGTATATACATGTAGTGTATTTAGATGTATTAAAATACTTTTGGAAGACTTCAAGACATATATCAAAACACTCATACTTAACGAAAATGGTTACAGTTACTTTCCCATTCTTTTCTTTCATCAAGAATTCTAGTCGTATTCTTACCCGTATTATACACAGCTTCAAAACGTACTTACTATGGGTATATACCAATAGGAACTAGCATGGGATTCCACTCTTGATTATGTCATGTATGACTAATCAATTTTAACTTCTACCATGAGCTAGTCAACTAACTAGAACTCCTTTTAACCCCACTCACCACTCACCAATTACCACTCATCATTCACTCCATTTCACTTCCAATTCTCTTTCTAATTCTCTCTCAACACACACACACACACACTATTATGAACGTATTTTTCCAGTAGTTAATCATCATCTTCATCAAAAAATCACTTCAAGAATCAAGCTATAATCATCATAGGAAGAACACTTCAAGAATCCCTTCAAGTTTACTAATTTACTTCCAAGCTTTCTAATCCATTCCAAGTAATCATCTAAGATCAAGAAACCTATGTTATATACAGTAGGTTATCTTTCTTATTCAAGGTAATATTCATATTCAAACTTTGATTCAATTTCTATAACTATAAACTATCTTAATTCGAGTAAAAATCTTACTTGAACTTGTTTTTGTGTCATGATCCTACTTCAAGAACTTTCAAGCCATCCAAGATCCTTTGAAGCTAGATCATTTTTTGTCACTTCCAGTAGGTTTACCTACTAAACTTGAGGTAGTAATGATGTTCATAACATCATTCGATTCATATATATAAAACTATCTTATTCGAAGGTTTAAACTCGTAATCACTAGAACATAGTTTAGTTAATTCTAAACTTGTTCGCAAACAAAAGTTAATCCTTCTAACTTGACTTTTAAAATTAACTAAACACATGTTCTATATCTATATGATATGCTAACTTAATGATTTAAAACCTGGAAACACGAAAAATACCGTAAAACCGGATTTACGCCGTCGTAGTAATACCGCGGGCTGTTTTGGGTTAGTTAATTAAAAACTATGATAAACTTTGATTTAAAAGTTTTTATTCTGAGAAAATGATTTTTATTATGAACATGAAACTATATCCAAAAATTATGGTTAAACTCAAAGTGGAAGTATGTTTTCTAAAATGGTCATCTAGACGTCGTTCTTTCGACTGAAATGACTACCTTTACAAAAAAGACTTGCAATTTATTTTTCCGACTATAAACCTATACTTTTTCTGTTTAGATTCATAAAATAGAGTTTAATATGAAACCATAGCAATTTGATTCACTCAAAACGGATTTAAAATGAAGAAGTTATGGGTAAAACAAGATTGGATAATTTTTCTCATTTTAGCTACGTGAAAATTGGTAACAAATCTATTCCAACCATAACTTAATCAACTTGTATTGTATATTATGTAATCTTGAGATACCATAGACACGTATACAATGTTTCGACCTATCATGTCGACACATCTACATATATTTCGGAACAACCATAGACACTCTATATGTGAATGTTGGAGTTAGCTATACAGGGTTGAGGTTGATTCCAAAATATGTATAGTTTGAGTTGTGATCAATACTGAGATACGTATACACTGGGTCGTGGATTGATTCAAGATAATATTTATTGATTTATTTCTGTATATCTAACTGTGGACAACTAGTTGTAGGTTACTAACGAGGACAGCTGACTTAATAAACTTAAAACATCAAAATATATTAAAAGTGTTGTAAATATATTTTGAACATACTTTGATATATATGTATATATTGTTATAGGTTCGTGAATCAACCAGCGGCCAAGTCTTACTTCCCGACGAAGTAAAAATCTGTGAAAGTGAGTTATAGTCCCACTTTTAAAATCTAATATTTTGGGATGAGAATACATGCAGGTTTTATAAATGATTTACAAAATAGACACAAGTACGTGAAACTACATTCTATGATTGAATTATCGAAATCGAATATGCCCCTTTTTATTAAGTCTGGTAATCTAAGAATTAGGGAACAGACACCCTAATTGACGCGAATCCTAAAGATAGATCTATTGGGCCTAACAAACCCCATCCAAAGTACCGGATGCTTTAGTACTTCGAAATTTATATCATATCCGAAGGGTGTCCCGGAATGATGGGAATATTCTTATATATGCATCTTGTTAACGTCGGTTACCATGTGTTCACCATATGAATGATTTTTATCTCTATGTATGGGATGTGTATTGAAATATGAAATCTTGTGGTCTATTGTTACGATTTGATACATATAGGTTAAACCTATAACTCACCAACATTTTTGTTGACGTTTAAAGCATGTTTATTCTCAGGTGAATATTAAGAGCTTCCGCTGTTGCATACTAAAATAAGGACAAGATTTGGAGTCCATGTTTGTATGATATTGTGTAAAAACTGCATTCAAGAAACTGATTTCGATGTAACGTATTTGTATTGTAAACCATTATGTAATGGTCGTGTGTAAACAGGATATTGTAGATTATCATTATTTGATAATCTACGTAAAGCTTTTTAAACCTTTATTTATGAAATAAAGGTTATGGTTTGTTTTAAAAATGAATGCAGTCTTTGAAAAACGTCTCATATAGAGGTCAAAACCTCGCAACGAAATCAATTAATATGGAACGTTTTTAATCAATAAGAACGGGACATTTCAGTATTCGCAGTTCAAAATATATTTCAGAAGCATTTAATAAAACAGTTGTAAAAATAGCGCATTTATTCTCAGTCCCAAAAATGTAAAGAGTAAAAGGGATTCAAATGAACTCACTATACTGTATTTTGTAGTAAAAATACATATGATGATATTGAACAACTGAACAATGCAAGGTTGGCCTCGGATTCACGAACCTATATCATTTGTATATTTATTAAAACTTGTACTTGTAATCAAACGAATTTATATGGTATTATTATTAATAGTATACTTGTTATATTATGTTATATAGGTGAACTTAATATATTTAATTCATACTTTGTATATAATTAATACTTATCATATTAAATTTTAATATAGTTTAGTTGGTAACAAAATATAGCATTTAGAAATATTAATATAGTGGTAAATGTGTTTTTATATATAAATTTTATTTGTAATCATAACAATAATAATAATAATAATAATAATAATAATAATAATAATAATAATAATAATAATAATAATAATAATAATAATAATAATAATAATAATAATAATAATAATAATAATAATGATGATTTTAAAAAATGATACTTAATAATACTTATATTACTAAACATAATATTAACAATAATAATACTAATAACAATAATACTTACATAAAAATAATAATAATAACAATCAAAATATCAATATTAGTACAAGTGTAATAATAATAATTATTAGAATTATAATAGTAATAATAATTGGAATACTACCTTAAGGGTGTAAGCTTCCAAAAACATATAAAACTGCCTCATTCCGGGCTCGAACCCGATACCTCTCACTTGAACACAACCACTCCAAACCACTCCTCCATTCCTATTATTTATGTTTTAATTCAAGACCTAAAATCCTTTAACTCGATTTCCTGTTTCTCTTTCTTTTCTCTTTCTTCCACTAATCCATTCCTCATAGTAACTTACCATATATCGTCGATTCGAATTCTCATCTATATATCCATCATCATTCATATCATCTCACCGAACCATACCCTTATTATCACCACGAGTTTGTTAACTTCTCAACCTCTTTGCCTATATCTACGTATCATCACAGCAAAATAGTAATATCGCCCTTTTTTTTATGGAACCCGAAGTGGAAACACAATTATAGCAGCCCATAACCGAAAGTTTTACGGTCCACATGGATTAAAGAAATCCATTTTTATAGTCTATCAACTTTATTAGTTGGAACCACCAACTAGTCAAAATATTCGATTTATATAAAAATAAAAGGAGCTAATGCTTTACAGCAGCCTTACACGGCTACTCTCCTCATCTTCATTTATGCACATAATCATCTTCTTTTGGCCCCATAACAATAGAATATACAGCCCAAGTTGTAGTAAACAAGTTCATGTCTCCAACCTTAAATCATATTCACGGCAACTTGATTCACTTGCAAGTGGTATCTCTTTGTTTAATATTGTCGACCCCAATAACAAAAAAAAAAAAATCATGACGTATTGATGATATACATAGGATTCGGTATTGAAACAAAAAGCATTGTCATCCTCCACTTAGTTAACTTTATCGATTTTTAAATTCCCATTTGCCCATTATTCTGTGTTTGTTAATCGTCACACTTATTTCAACAACTTAATACCATTATTATATGTTTATCACCATTGTTTATTCTCTTGATACAAAAATGGGATTGGGAAGAATTTTACCTTCTCTCATTGCTGTAATAGAAAAAAGAAGATGGTAACATGCGAGTGATTGTAGTGAAGGTTTTATTAACGGGTGGTGGTGGCACAAGGTGGCGATGGTGTTTGTAAGTATGTGTGAATGGTGATAGGTTCCACGATCATTCAAACAGAATGAGCAGGTGAGCTGTGGTAGTCGTAGATCAAAGAAAGGGTTAAATGGGTGACGTTTCAAAAGGTGGTAGAATGAATCACGATGGGTCCTATGGGTGCAGGGTGTTCTTGATGGTGGTCTAGTGGTGAGTTTCGGATGCCAACTGAAATGTCCCGTTCTTATTGATTAAAAACGTTCCATATTAATTGATTTCGTTGCGAGGTTTTGACCTCTATATGAGACGTTTTTCAAAGACTGCATTCATTTTTAAAACACCATAACCTTTATTTCTTAAATAAAGGTTTAAAAAGCTTTACGTAGATTATCAAATAATGATAATCTAAAATATCATGTTTACACACGACCATTACATAATGGTTTACAATACAAATATGTTACATCGAAATCAGTTTCTTGAATGCAGTTTTTACACAATATCATACAAACATGGACTCCAAATCTTGTCCTTATTTTAGTATGCAACAGCGGAAGCTCTTAGTATTCACCTGAGAATAAACATGCTTTAAACGTCAACAAAAATGTTGGTGAGTTATAGGTTTAACCTATATATATCAAATCGTAACAATAGACCACAAGATTTCATATTTCAATACACATCCCATACATAGAGATAAAAATCATTCATATGGTGAACACCTGGTAACCGACAATAACAAGATGCATTTTTAAGAATATCCCCATCATTCCGGGACACCCTTCGGATATGATATAAATTTCGAAGTACTAAAGCATCTGATACTTTGGATGGGGTTTGTTAGGCCCAATAGATCTATCTTTAGGATTCGCGTCAATTAGGGTGTCTGTTCCCTAATTCTTAGATTACCAGACTTAATAAAAAGGGGCATATTCGATTTCGATAATTCAACCATAGAATGTAGTTTCACGTACTTGTGTCTATTTTGTAAATCATTTATAAAACCTGCATGTATTCTCATCCCAAAAATATTAGATTTTAAAAGTGGGACTATAACTCACTTTCACAGATTTTTTTACTTCGTCGGGAAGTAAGACTTGGCCACTGGTTGATTCACGAACCTATAACAATATATACATATATATCAAAGTATGTTTAAAATATATTTACAATACTTTTAATATATTTTGATGTTTTAAGTTTATTAAGTCAGCTGTCCTCGTTAGTAACCTACAACTAGTTGTCCACAGTTAGATGTACAGAAATAAATTGATAAATATTATCTTGAATCAATCCACGACCCAGTGTATACGTATCTCAGTATTGATCACAACTCAAACTATATATATTTTGGAATCAACCTCAACCCTGTATAGCTAACTCCAACATTCACATATAGAGTGTCTATGGTTGTTCCGAAATATATATAGATGTGTCGACATGATAGGTCGAAACATTGTATACATGTCAATGGTATCTCAAGATTACATAATATACAATACAAGTTGATTAAGTTATGGTTGGAATAGATTTGTTACCAATTTTCACGTAGCTAAAATGAGAAAAATTATCCAATCTTGTTTTACCCATAACTTCTTCATTTTAAATCCGTTTTGAGTGAATCAAATTGCTATGGTTTCATATTGAACTCTATTTTATGAATCTAAACAGAAAAGTATAGGTTTATAGTCGGAAAAAATAGGTTACAAGTCGTTTTTGTAAAGGTAGTCATTTCAGTCGAAAGAACGACGTCTAGATGACCATTTTAGAAAACATACTTCCACTTTGAGTTTAACCATAATTTTTGGATATAGTTTCATGTTCATAATAAAAATCATTTTCTCAGAATAATAACTTTTAAATCAAAGTTTATCATAGTTTTTAATTAACTAACCCAAAACAGCCCGCGGTGTTACTACGACGGCGTAAATCCTGTTTTACGGTGTTTTTCGTGTTTCCAGGTTTTAAATCATTAAGTTAGCATATCATATAGATATAGAACATGTGTTTAGTTAATTTTAAAAGTCAAGTTAGAAGGATTAACTTTTGTTTGCGAACAAGTTTAGAATTAACTAAACTATGTTCTAGTGATTACGAGTTTAAATCTTCGAATAAGATAGTTTTATATATATGAATCGAATGATGTTATGAACATCATTACTACCTCAAGTTTAGTAGGTAAACCTACTGGAAGTGACAAGAAATGATCTAGCTTCAAAGGATCTTGGATGGCTTGAAAGTTCTTGAAGTAGGATCATGACAAAAAAACAAGTTCAAGTAAGATTTTTACTCGAATTAAGATAGTTTATAGTTATAGAAATTGAATCAAATTTTGAATATGAATATTACCTTGAATAAGAAAGATAACCTACTGTATATAACAAAGGTTTCTTGATCTTAGATGATTACTTGGAATGGATTAGAAAGCTTGGAAGTAAATTAGTAAACTTGAAGGGATTTTTGAAGTGTTCTTGAAGTGTTCTTCCTATGATGATTATAGCTTGATTCTTGAAGTGATTTTTGATGAAGATGATGATTAACTACTGGAAAAATACGTTCATAATAGTGTGGGTGTGTTGAGAGAGAATTAGAAAGAGAATTGGAAGTGAAATGGAGTGAATGATGAGTGGTAATTGGTGAGTGGTGAGTGGGGTTAAAAGGAGTTCTAGTTAGTTGACTAGCTCATGGTAGAAGTTAAAATTGATTAGTCATACATGACATAATCAAGAGTGGAATCCCATGCTAGTTCCTATTGGTATATACCCATAGTAAGTACGTTTTGAAGCTGTGTATAATACGGGTAAAAATACGACTAGAATTCTTGATGAAAGAAAAGAATGGGAAAGTAACTGTAACCATTTTCGTTAAGTATGAGTATTTTGATATATGTCTTGAAGTCTTCCAAAAGTATTTTAATACATCTAAATACACTACATGTATATACATTTTAACTGAGTCGTTAAGTCATCGTTAGTCGTTACATGTAAGTGTTGTTTTGAAACCTTTAAGTTAACGATCTCAATTAATGTTGTTAACCCATTGTTTATTATATCTAATGAGATGTTAAATTATTATATTATCATGATATTATGATATATTAATATATCTTAATATGATATATATACATTTAAATGTCGTTACAACGATAATCGTTACATATATGTCTCGTTTCGAAATCCTTAAGTTAGTAGTCTTGTTTATATGTATATAACTCATTGTTAATATACTTATGGAGATACTTACTTATCATAATCTCATGTTAACCATATGTATATCCATATATATATCGTCATGTCGTTTTTACAAGTTTTAACGTTCGTGAATCGCCGGTCAACTTGGGTGGTCAATTGTCTATATGAAACATATTTCAATTAATAAAGTCTTAACAAGTTTGATTGCTTAACATGTTGGAAACATTTAATCATGTAAATATCAATCTCAATTAATGTATATAAACATGGAAAAGTTCGGGTCACTACAGTACCTACCCGTTAAATAAATTTCGTCCCGAAATTTTAAGCTGTTGAAGGTGTTGACGAATCTTCTGGAAATAGATGCGGGTATTTCTTCTTCATCTGATCTTCACGTTCCCAGGTGAACTCGGGTCCTCTACGAGCATTCCATCGAACCTTAACAATTGGTATCTTATTTTGCTTAAGTCTTTTAACCTCACGATCCATTATTTCGACGGGTTCTTCGATGAATTGGAGTTTTTCGTTGATTTGGATTTCATCTAATGGAATAGTGAGATCTTCTTTAGCAAAACATTTCTTCAAATTCGAGACATGGAAAGTGTTATGTACAGCCGCGAGATGTTGAGGTAACTCAAGTCGGTAAGCTACTGGTCTGACACGATCAATAATATTGAATGGTCCAATATACCTTGGATTTAATTTACCTCGTTTACCAAATCGAACAACGCCTTTCCAAGGTGCAACTTTAAGCATGACCATCTCTCCAATTTCAAATTCTATATCTTTTCTTTTAATGTCAGCGTAGCTCTTTTGTCGACTTTGGGCGGTTTTCAACCGTTGTTGAATTTGGATGATCTTCTCGGTAGTTTCCTGTATAATCTCCGGACCCGTAATCTGTCTATCCCCCACTTCACTCCAACAAATCGGAGACCTGCACTTTCTACCATAAAGTGCTTCAAACGGCGCCATCTCAATGCTTGAATGGTAGCTGTTGTTGTAGGAAAATTCTGCTAACGGTAGATGTCGATCCCAACTGTTTCCGAAATCAATAACACATGCTCGTAGCATGTCTTCAAGCGTTTGTATCGTCCTTTTGCTCTGCCCTCAGTTTGTGGATGATAGGCAGTACTCACGTCTAGACGAGTTCCTAATGCTTGCTGTAATGTCTGCCAGAATCTTGAAATAAATCTGCCATCCCTATCAGAGATAATAGAGATTGGTATTCCATGTCTGGAGATGACTTCCTTCAAATACAGTCATGCTAACTTCTCCATCTTGTCATCTTCTTTTATTGGTAGGAAGTGTGCTGATTTGGTGAGACGATCAACTATTACCCAAATAGTATCAAAACCACTTGCAGTCCTTGGCAATTTAGTGATGAAATCCATGGTAATGTTTTCCCATTTCCATTCTGGGATTTCGGGTTGTTGAAGTAGACCTGATGGTTTCTGATGCTCAGCTTTGACCTTAGAACACGTCAAACATTCTCCTACGTATTTAGCAACATCGGCTTTCATACCCGGCCACCAAAAATGTTTCTTGAGATCCTTGTACATCTTCCCCGTTCCAGGATGTATTGAGTATCTGGTTTTATGAGCTTCTCTAAGTACCATTTCTCTCATATCTCCAAATTTTGGTACCCAAATCCTTTCAGCCCTATACCGGGTTCCGTCTTCCCGAATATTAAGATGCTTCTCCGATCCTTTGGGTATTTCATCCTTTAAATTTCCCTCTTTTAAAACTCCTTGTTGCGCCTCCTTTATTTGAGTAGTAAGGTTATTATGAATCATTATATTCATAGATTTTACTCGAATGGGTTCTCTGTCCTTCCTGCTCAAGGCATCGGCTACCACATTTGCCTTCCCCGGGTGGTAACGAATCTCAAAGTCGTAATCATTCAACAATTCAATCCACCTACGCTGCCTCATATTCAGTTGTTTCTGATTAAATATGTGTTGAAGACTTTTGTGGTCGGTATATATAATACTTTTGACCCCATATAAGTAGTGCCTCCAAGTCTTTAATGCAAAAACAACCGCGCCTAATTCCAAATCATGCGTCGCATAATTTTGCTCGTGAATCTTCAATTGTCTAGACGCATAAGCAATCACCTTCGTTCGTTGCATTAATACACAACCGAGACCTTGCTTTGATGCATCACAATAAATCACAAAATCATCATTCCCTTCAGGCAATGACAATATAGGTGCCGTAGTTAGCTTTTTCTTCAATAACTGAAACGCTTTCTCTTGTTCATCATTCCATTCAAATTTCTTCCCTTTATGCGTTAATGCAGTTAAGGGTTTTGCTATTCTGGAAAAGTCTTGGATGAACCTTCTGTAGTAACCAGCTAGTCCTAAAAACTGGCGTATGTGTTTCGGAGTTTTCGGGGTTTCCCACTTTTCAACAGTTTCTATCTTTGCCGGATCCACCTTAATACCTTCTTTGTTCACTATGTGACCGAGGAATTGAACTTCTTCCAACCAAAATGCACACTTTGAAAACTTAGCGTACAATTCTTCCTTCCTCAATACTTCTAACACCTTTCTCAAATGTTCACAGTGTTCTTGGTCATTCTTTGAGTAAATAAGTATGTCATCAATGAAAACAATGACAAATTTGTCAAGGTATGGTCCACACACTCGGTTTATAAGGTCCATGAATACAGCTGGTGCATTAGTTAAACCAAATGGCATGACCATAAACTCGTAATGACCGTAACGTGTTCTAAAAGCAGTCTTTGGAATATCATCTTCTTTCACCCGCATTTGATGATACCCGGAACGTAAGTCAAACTTTGAATAAATAGACGAGCCTTGTAGTTGATCAAATAAGTCGTCGATTCTAGGTAGTGGGTAGCGGTTCTTGATGGTAAGTTTGTTCAACTCTCGGTAGTCGATACACAACCTGAATGTACCATCTTTCTTCTTGACAAACAAAACAGGAGCTCCCCACGGTGATGTGCTTGGTCGAAAGAAACCACGCTCTAAAAGTTCTTGTAATTGGCTTTGCAGTTCTTTCATCTCACTAGGTGCGAGTCTGTAAGGAGCACGAGCTATTGGTGCAGCTCCTGGTACAAGATCTATTTGAAATTCAACGGATCGATGTGGGGGTAATCCCGGTAATTCTTTCGGAAATACATCGGGAAATTCTTTTGCGACGGGAACATCATTGATGCTCTTTTCTTCAGTTTGTACTTTCTCGACGTGTGCTAGAACAGCATAGCAACCTTTTCTTATTAGTTTTTGTGCCTTCAAATTACTAATAAGATGTAGCTTCGTGTTGCCCTTTTCTCCGTACACCATTAAGGGTTTTCCTTTTTCTCGTATAATGCGAATTGCATTTTTGTAACAAACGATCTCTGCTTTCACTTCTTTCAACCAGTCCATACCGATTATCACATCAAAACTCCCTAACTCTACTGGTATCAAATCAATCTTAAATGTTTCGCTAACCAGTTTAATTTCTCGATTCCGACATATATTATCTGCTGAAATTAATTTACCATTTGCTAATTCGAGTAAAAATTTACTATCCAAAGGCGTCAATGGACAACTTAATTTAGCACAAAAATCTCTACTCATATAGCTTCTATCCGCACCCGAATCAAATAAAACATAAGCAGATTTATTGTCAATAAGAAACGTACCCGTAACAAGCTCCGGGTCTTCTTGTGCCTCTGCCGCATTAATATTGAAAACTCTTCCGCGGCCTTGTCCATTCGTGTTCTCCTGGTTCGGGCAATTTCTAATAATGTGGCCCGGTTTTCCACATTTATAACAAACTACATTGGCATAACTTGCTCCGACACTACTTGCTCCGCCATTACTCGTTCCGACACCATTTGTTCCTTTCGTTCTATTAACCCCTGGTCCGTAGACCTCACACTTCGCCGCGCTATGACCATTTCTTTTACACTTGTTGCAAAATTTGGTGCAGAACCCCGAGTGATACTTTTCACACCTTTGGCATAGCTGCTTCTGATTGTTGTTGTTGTTGTTGCGGTTATTATTGTTGTTGGGATGATTGTTGTAGTTGCTGCTGTTGTTGTTGTTGTTGTTGTTGTTGTTGTTGGGCCGTTTGTTGTAGTTGCGATTGATGTTGCGATTGTTGGGATAATTGTTGCGATTATTGTTGTAATTGTTGTTGTTGTTGTATTGGTGATTCTTATCACCGTTTTCCTCCCACTTTCTTTTGACTTGCTTCACATTGGCCTCTTCAGCAGTCTATTCTTTAATTCTTTCTTCAATCTGGTTCACTAGTTTGTGAGCCATTCTACATGCCTGTTGTATGGAGGCGGGCTCGTGTGAACTTATATCTTCTTGGATTCTTTCCGGTAATCCTTTCACAAACGCGTCGATCTTCTCTTCCTCATCTTCGAATGCTCCCGGACACAATAGGCACAATTCTGTGAATCGTCTTTCGTACGTGGTAATATCAAATCCTTGGGTTCGTAACCCTCTAAGTTCTGTCTTGAGCTTATTGACCTCGGTTCTGGGATGGTACTTCTCGTTCATCAAGTGCTTGAATGCTGACCACGGTAGTGCGTACGCATCATCTTGTCCCACTTGCTCTAGATAGGTATTCCACCATGTTAACGCAGAACCTGTGAAGGTATGCGTAGCGTACTTCACTTTGTCCTCTTCAGTACACTTACTTATGGCAAACACCGATTCGACCTCCTCGGTCCACCGTTTCAATCTGATCGGTCCTTCGGTTCCATCAAATTCCAAAGGTTTGCAGGCAGTGAATTCTTTGTAGGTGCATCCTACACGATTTCCTGTACTGCCAGATCTAAGGTTATTGTTGGTATGTAGCGCAGCTTGTACTGCGGCTATGTTTGAAGCTAGAAAAGTACGGAATTCCTCTTCATTCATATTCACGGTGTGTCGAGTAGTCGGTGCCATTTCCTTCAAAATAGTCAAATGGAACAAGTTAATCATACAGAATATTAATAGTAGTTAATAGTATTTCGTAGCATAATATGAACTCATTTATAAAAGCTTTTTCTTCATATTAGCGTTTTATAAGTTTAAATTCGGGTAGTACCTACCCGTTAAGTTCATACTTAGTAGCTAATATACAATTCAACTACTACAATTCTATATGAAAAACTGATTATAATAATATTTCGCGTTCAAACTTTTATACAATATTTTACAAACTTACAATACCGCTTATTTTACATAAAGCATGAAATATAGCACACAATAACTTTGATACAAGATAGTTGTGAAGATTATTCTAGCTAGTACACAAGTCGTTCAGCAAAGGCAATAAAGACACGTAATTCATACGTCCAGAAACAAGTCATGCATTCTGGTTTTACTAGGACTACTTCCCATCCTTGGTCTTGTGGAACATAACCGTTATGGCCGTTGATAAGACAGCGTGTTGTAACGTCGTCGAAGGGACGAGGGTTACGTAATGTCCAACAGTCCCGTAACAATCTAAAAACCTCATTTCTTACCCCAATTACCGACTCCGTCACTTGTGGGAACGTTTTGTTTAATAGTTGTAGGCCGATGTTCTTGTTCTCACTTTGGTGAGAAGCGAACATTACTAATCCGTAAGCATAACATGCTTCTTTATGTTGCATGTTAGCCGCTTTTTCTAAATCACGAAGTCCAATATTCGGATATATTGAGTCAAAATAATTTCTTAACCCATTGCGTAAAATAGCATTTGGGTTCCCCGCAATATATGCGTCAAAGTAAACACATCGTAACTTATGGATTTCCCAATGTGATATCCCCCATCTTTCGAACGAAAGCCTTTTATAAACCAAGGCATTCTTGGAACGTTCTTCGAATGTCTTACAAACTGATCTCGCCTTAAATAGTTGTGCCGAAGAATTCTGACCGACTCTAGACAAGATTTCATCAATCATGTCTCCGGGTAGGTCTCTTAAAATATTGGGTTATCTATCCATTTTGTGTTTTTATACTGTAAAATAGACAAGAGTTAGATTCATAAAAAAAAAAATACTTATTAATACAAGCAATTTTTACATATATCATAAAGCATAAGCACACTATATTACATATATTACACCACACGAATACAACTATCTTATTCCGACTCGCTCGTTTCTTCTTCTTCGGTTTTGGTTCGTTTTGCCAAGTTTCTAGGGATATATGATGTTCCCCTAATACTAGCTGTTATTTTCCACATTGGTTTAGAAAAACCTGGTGGTTTAGAGGTTCCCGGGTCATTGTTACAACTTAAGGACTTCGGGGGTTGACGATACATATAAAGTTCATCCGGGTTGGAATTAGATTTCTCTATTTTTATGCCCTTTCCCTTATTATTTTCTTTTGCCTTTTTAAATTCAGTTGGGGTAATTTCTATAACATCATCGGAATTCTCGTGGGAATCCGATTCATCGGAGAATTGGTAATCCTCCCAATATTTTGCTTCCTTGGCGGAAACACCATTGACCATAATTAACCTTGGTCGGTTGGTTGAGGATTTTCTTTTACTTAACCGTTTTATTATTTCCCCCACCGGTTCTATTTCTTCATCCGGTTCCGATTCTTCTTCCGGTTCCGATTCTTCTTCCGGTTCCGACTCTTCTTCCGGTTCCTCTTCGGGAACTTGCGAATCAGTCCACGAATCATTCCAATTTACATTTGACTCTTCATTATTATTAGGTGAGTCAATGGGACTTGTTCTATGTAGTGACCCGAACTTTTCCATGTTTATATATATTAATTGAGATTGATATTTACATGATTAAATGTTTCCAACATGTTAAGCAATCAAACTTTTTAAGACTTGATTAATTGAAATATGTTTCATATAGACAATTGACCACCCAAGTTGATCGGTGATTCACGAACGTTAAAACTTGTAAAAACTATATGATGACATATATATGGATATATATATATATAGTTAACATGATACTATGATAAGAAAACATATCATAAAGTATATTAACAATGAACTACATATGTAAAAACAAGACTACTAACTTAATGATTTTTAAACGAGACATATATGTAACGATTATCGTTGTAAAGACATTTAATGTATATATATCATATTAAGAGATATTCATACATGATAATATCATGATAATATAATAATTTAAAATCTCATTTGATATTATAAACATTGGGTTAACAACATTTAACAAGATCGTTAACCTAAAGGTTTCAAAACAACACTTACATGTAACGACTAACGATGACTTAACGACTCAGTTAAAATGTATATACATGTAGTGTTTTAATATGTATTTATACACTTTTGAAAGACTTCAATACACTTATCAAAATACTTCTACTTAACAAAAATGCTTACAATTACATCCTCGTTCAGTTTCATCAACAATTCTACTCGTATGCACCCGTATTCGTACTCGTACAATACACAGCTTTTAGATGTATGTACTATTGGTATATACACTCCAATGATCAGCTCTTAGCAGCCCATGTGAGTCACCTAACACATGTGGGAACCATCATTTGGCAACTAGCATGAAATATCTCATAAAATTACAAAAATATGAGTAATCATTCATGACTTATTTACATGAAAACAAAATTACATATCCTTTATATCTAATCCATACACCAACGACCAAAAACACCTACAAACACTTTCATTCTTCAATTTTCTTCATCTAATTGATCTCTCTCAAGTTCTATCTTCAAGTTCTAAGTGTTCTTCATAAATTCCAAAAGTTCTAGTTTCATAAAATCAAGAATACTTTCAAGTTTGCTAGCTCACTTCCAATCTTGTAAGGTGATCATCCAACCTCAAGAAATCTTTGTTTCTTATAGTAGGTTATCATTCTAATACAAGGTAATAATCATATTCAAACTTTGGTTCAATTTCTATAACTATAACAATCTTATTTCAAGTGATGATCTTACTTGAACTTGTTTTCGTGTCATGATTCTGCTTCAAGAACTTCGAGCCATCCAAGGATCCATTGAAGCTAGATCCATTTTTCTCTTTTCCAGTAGGTTTATCCAAGGAAATTAAGGTAGTAATGATGTTCATAACATCATTTGATTCATACATATAAAGCTATCTTATTCGAAGGTTTAAACTTGTAATCACTAGAACATAGTTTAGTTAATTCTAAACTTATTCGCAAACAAAAGTTAATCCTTCTAACTTGACTTTTAAAATCAACTAAACACATGTTCTATATCTATATGATATGCTAACTTAATGATTTAAAACCTGGAAACACGAAAAACACCGTAAAACCGGATTTACGCCGTCGTAGTAACACCGCGGGCTGTTTTGGGTTAGTTAATTAAAAACTATGATAAACTTTGATTTAAAAGTTGTTATTCTGAGAAAATGATTTTTATTATGAACATGAAACTATATCCAAAAATTATGGTTAAACTCAAAGTGGAAGTATGTTTTCTAAAATGGTCATCTAGACGTCGTTCTTTCGACTAAAATGACTACCTTTACAAAAACGACTTGTAACTTATTTTTCCGACTATAAACCTATACTTTTTCTGTTTAGATTCATAAAATATAGTTCAATATGAAACCATAGCAATTTGATTCACTCAAAACGGATTTAAAATGAAGAAGTTATGGGTAAAACAAGATTGGATAATTTTTCTCATTTTAGCTACGTGAAAATTGGTAACAAATCTATTCCAACCATAACTTAATCAACTTGTATTGTATATTATGTAATCTTGAGATACCATAGACACGTATACAATGTTTCGACCTATCATGTCGACACATCTATATATATTTCGGAACAACCATAGACACTCTATATGTGAATGTTGGAGTTAGCTATACAGGGTTGAGGTTGATTCCAAAATATATATAGTTTGAGTTGTGATCAATACTGAGATACGTATACACTGGGTCGTGGATTGATTCAAGATAATATTTATTGATTTATTTCTGTACATCTAACTGTGGACAACTAGTTATAGGTTACTAACGAGGACAGCTGACTTAATAAACTTAAAACATCAAAATATATTAAAAGTGTTGTAAGTATATTTTGAACATACTTTAATATATATGTATATATTGTTATAGGTTCGTGAATCAACAGTGGCCAAGTCTTACTTCCCGACGAAGTAAAAATCTGTGAAAGTGAGTTATAGTCCCACTTTTAAAATCTAATATTTTTGGGATGAGAATACATGCAGGTTTTATAAATGATTTACAAAATAGACACAAGTACGTGAAACTACATTCTATGGTTGAATTATCGAAATCGAATATGCCCCTTTTTATTAAGTCTGGTAATCTAAGAATTAGGGAACAGACACCCTAATTGACGCGAATCCTAAAGATAGATCTATTGGGCCTAACAAACCCCATCCAAAGTACCGGATGCTTTAGTACTTCGAAATTTATATCATATCCGAAGGGTGTCCCGGAATGATGGGGATATTCTTATATATGCATCTTGTTATTGTCGGTTACCAGGTGTTCACCATATGAATGATTTTTATCTCTATGTATGGGATGTGTATTGAAATATGAAATCTTGTGGTCTATTGTTACGATTTGATATATATAGGTTAAACCTATAACTCACCAACATTTTTGTTGACGTTTAAAGCATGTTTATTCTCAGGTGAATATTAAGAGCTTCCGCTGTTGCATACTAAAATAAGGACAAGATTTGGAGTCCATGTTTGTATGATATTGTGTAAAAACTGC
Organism: Rutidosis leptorrhynchoides; assembly: GCF_046630445.1. Lineage (NCBI taxonomy): Eukaryota > Viridiplantae > Streptophyta > Magnoliopsida > Asterales > Asteraceae > Rutidosis > Rutidosis leptorrhynchoides. The sequence continues at coordinate 410,805,426 of NC_092343.1, forward strand.
ATTCAAGAAACTGATTTCGATGTAACATATTTGTATTGTAAACCATTATGTAATGGTCGTGTGTAAACAGGATATTTTAGATTATCATTATTTGATAATCTACGTAAAGAATTTTAAACCTTTATTTATGAAATAAAAGTTATGGTTTGTTTTAAAAAGGAATGCAGTCTTTGAAAAACGTCTCATATAGAGGTCAAAACCTCGCAACGAAATCAATTAATATGGAACGTTTTTAATCAATAAGAACGGGACATTTCAGTTGGTATCCGAGCGTTGGTCTTAGAGAACCAGAAAATTTGCATTAGTGTGTCTTATCGAGTTGTTAGGATGCATTAGTGAGTCTGGACTTCGACCGTGTTTTCTTTAAAAATGATTGCTTAACATTTTTGTTGGAAACTATATATTTTTAACATATGAATATTATGTGATATATTAATCTCTTAACGTGTTTGATATTATGTGATAGATGTCTACCTCTAGAACAAGTTCCATTGACTCACCTAATAATAATGAAGAGTCAAATGTAAATTGGAATGATTTGTGGACTGATTCACAAGTTCCCGAAGAAGAACCGGAAGAAGAGTCGGAACCGGAAGAAGAATCGGAACCGGAAGAAGAATCGGAACCGGATGAAGAAATAGAACCGGTGGGGGAAATAATAAAACGGTTAAGTAAAAGAAAATCCTCAACCAACCGACCAAAGTTAATTATGGTCAATGGTGTTTCCGCCAAGGAAGCAAAATATTGGGAGGATTACCAATTCTCCGATGAATCGGATTCCGACGAGAATTCCGATGATGTTATAGAAATTACCCCAACTGAATTTAAAAAGGCAAAAGAAAATAATAAGGGAAAGGGCATAAAAATAGAGAAATCTAATTCCAACCCCGATGAACTTTATATGTATCGTCAACCCCCGAAGTCCTTAAGTTGTAACAATGACCCGGGAACCTCTAAACCACCAGGTTTTTCTAAACCAATGTGGACAACGACGGCTCGTTTTAGGGGAACATCATATATCCCTAGAAACTTGGCAAAACGAACCAAAACCGAAGAAGAAGAAGAAACGAGCGAGTCGGAATAAGATAGTTGTATTCGTGTGGTGTAATATATGTAATATAGTGTTCTTATGCTTTATGATATATGTAAAAATTGCTTGTATTAATAAGTATTTTTTTTATGAATCTAACTCTTGTCTATTTTACAGTTTAAAAACACAAAATGGATAGACAACCCAATATTTTAAGAGACCTACCCGGAGACATGATTGATGAAATCTTGTCTAGAGTCGGCCAGAATTCTTCGGCACAACTATTTAAGGCGAGATCAGTTTGTAAGACATTCGAAGAACGTTCCAAGAATGTCTTGGTTTATAAGAGACTTTCGTTTGAAAGATGGGGGATATCACATTGGGAAACCCATAAGTTACGATGTGTTTACTTTGACGCATATATTGCGGGGAACCCAAATGCTATTTTACGCAACGGGTTAAGAAATTATTTTGACTCAATATATCCGAATATTGGACTTCGTGATTTAGAAAAAGCGGCTAACATGCAACATAAAGAAGCATGTTATGCTTACGGATTAGTAATGTTCGCTTCTCACCAAAGTGAGAACAAGAACATCGGGCTACAACTATTAAACAAAACGTTTCCACAAGTGACGGAGTCGGTAATTGGGGTAAGAAATGAGGTTTTTAGATTATTACGGGACTGTTGGACATTACGTAACCCTCGTCCCTTTGATGACGTTACAACACGCTGTCTTATCAACGGCCATAACGGTTATGTTGCACAAGACCAAGGATGGGAAGTAGTCCTAGTAAAACCAGAATGCATGACTTGTTTCTGGACGTATGAATTACGTGTCTTTATTGCCTTTGCTGAACGACTTGTGTACTAGCTAGAATTGTCTTCACAACTATCTTGTATCAAAGTTATTGTGTGCTATATTTCATGCTTTATGTAAAATAAGCGGTATTGTAAGTTTGTAAAATATTGTATAAAAGTTTGAACGCGAAATATTATTATAATCAGTTTTTCATATAGAATTGTAGTAGTTGAATTGTATATTAGCTACTAAGTATGAACTTAACGGGTAGGTACTACCCGAATTTAAACTTATAAAACGCTAATATGAAGAAAAAGCTTTTATAAATGAGTTCATATTATGCTACGAAATACTATTAACTACTCTTAATATTCTGTATGATTAACTTGTTCCATTTAACTATTTTGAAGGAAATGGCACCGACTACTCGACATACCGTGAATATGAATGAAGAGGAATTCCGTACTTTTCTAGCTTCAAACATAGCCGCAGTACAGGCTGCGCTACATACCAACAATAACCTTGGATCTAGCAGTACAGGAAATCGTGTAGGATGCACCTACAAAGAATTCACTGCCTGCAAACCTTTGGAATTTGATGGAACCGAAGGACGGATCGGATTGAAACGGTGGACCGAGAAGGTTGAATCGGTGTTTGCCATAAGTAAGTGTACTGAAGAGGACAAAGTGAAGTACGCTACGCATACCTTCACAGGTTCTGCGTTAACATGGTGGAATACCTATCTAGAGCAAGTGGGACAAGATGATGCGTACGCACTACCGTGGTCAGCATTCAAGCACTTGATGAACGAGAAGTACCGTCCCAGAACCGAGGTCAATAAGCTCAAGACAGAACTTAGAGGGTTACGAACCCAAGGATTTGATATTACCACGTACGAAAGACGATTCACAGAATTGTGCTTATTGTGTCCGGGAGCATTCGAAGATGAGGAAGAGAAGATCGACGCGTTTGTGAAAGGATTACCGGAAAGAATCCAAGAAGATATAAGTTCACACGAGCCCGCCTCCATACAACAGGCATGTAGAATGGCTCACAAACTAGTGAACCAGATTGAAGATAGAATTAAAGAACAGACTGCTGAAGAGGCCAATGTGAAGCAAGTCAAAAGAAAGTGGGAGGAAAACGGTGATAAGAATCACTAATACAACAACAACAGCAATTACAACAATAATCGCAACAATTATCCCAACAATCGCAACATCAATCGCAACTACAACAAACGGCCCAACAACAACAACAACAACAGCAACTACAACAATCATCCCAACAACAATAATAACCGCAACAACAACAACAATCAGAAGCAGCTATGCCAAAGGTGTGAAAAGAATCACTCGGGGTTCTGCACCAAATTTTGCAACAAGTGTAAAAGAAATGGTCATAGCGCGGCGAAGTGTGAGGTCTACGGACCAGGGGTTAATAGAACGAAAGGAACAAATGGTGTCGGAACGAGTAATGGCGGAGCAAGTAGTGTCGGAGCAAGTTATGCCAATGTAGTTTGTTATAAATGTGGAAAACCAGGCCACATTATTAGAAATTGCCCGAACCAGGAGAACACGAATGGACAAGGCCGTGGAAGAGTTTTCAATATTAATGCGGTAGAGGCACAGGAAGACCCGGAGCTTGTTACCGGTACGTTTCTTATTGACAATAAATCTGCTTACGTTTTATTTGATTCGGGTGCGGATAGAAGCTATATGAGTAGAGATTTTTGTGCTAAATTAAGTTGTCCATTGACGCCTTTGGATAGTAAATTTTTACTCGAATTAGCAAATGGTAAATTAATTTCAGCAGATAATATATGTCGGAATCGAGAAATTAAACTGGTTAGCGAAACATTTAAGATTGATTTGATACCAGTAGAGTTAGGGAGTTTTGATGTGATAATCGGTATGGACTGGTTGAAAGAAGTGAAAGCGGAGATCGTTTGTTACAAAAATGCAATTCGCATTATACGAGAAAAAGGAAAACCCTTAATGGTGTACGGAGAAAAGGGCAACACGAAGCTACATCTTATTAGTAATTTGAAGGCACAAAAACTAATAAGAAAAGGTTGCTATGCTGTTCTAGCACACGTCGAGAAAGTACAAACTGAAGAAAAGAGCATCAATGATGTTCCCATTGCAAAAGAATTTCCCGATGTATTTCCGAAAGAATTACCGGGATTACCCCCACATCGATCCGTTGAATTTCAAATAGATCTTGTACCAGGAGCTGCACCAATAGCTCGTGCTCCTTACAGACTCGCACCCAGCGAGATGAAAGAACTGCAAAGCCAATTACAAGAACTTTTAGAGCGTGGTTTCATTCGACCAAGCACATCACCGTGGGGAGCTCCTGTTTTGTTTGTCAAGAAGAAAGATGGTACATTCAGGTTGTGTATCGACTACCGAGAGTTGAACAAACTTACCATCAAGAACCGCTACCCACTACCGAGAATCGACGACTTATTTGATCAACTACAAGGCTCGTCTATTTATTCAAAGATTGACTTACGTTCCGGGTATCATCAAATGCGGGTGAAAGAAGATGATATTCCAAAGACTGCTTTCAGAACACGTTACGGTCATTACGAGTTTATGGTCATGCCGTTTGGTTTAACTAATGCACCAGCTGTGTTCATGGACCTTATGAACCGAGTGTGTGGACCATACCTTGACAAGTTTGTCATTGTTTTCATTGATGACATACTTATTTACTCAAAGAATGACCAAGAACACGGTGAACATTTGAGAAAGGTGTTAGAAGTATTGAGGAAGGAAGAATTGTACGCTAAGTTTTCAAAGTGTGCATTTTGGTTGGAAGAAGTTCAATTCCTCGGTCACATAGTGAACAAAGAAGGTATTAAGGTGGATCCGGCAAAGATAGAAACTGTTGAAAAGTGGGAAACCCCGAAAACTCCGAAACACATACGCCAGTTTTTAGGACTAGCTGGTTACTACAGAAGGTTCATCCAAGACTTTTCCAGAATAGCAAAACCCTTGACTGCATTAACGCATAAAGGGAAGAAATTTGAATGGAATGAAGAACAAGAGAAAGCGTTTCAGTTATTGAAAAAAAAGCTAACTACGGCACCTATATTGTCATTGCCTGAAGGGAATGATGATTTTGTGATTTATTGTGATGCATCAAAGCAAGGTCTCGGTTGTGTATTAATGCAACGAACGAAGGTGATTGCTTATGCGTCTAGACAATTGAAGATTCACGAACAAAATTATACGACGCATGATTTGGAATTAGGCGCGGTTGTTTTTGCATTAAAGACTTGGAGGCACTACTTATATGGGGTCAAAAGTATTATATATACCGACCACAAAAGTCATCAACACATATTTAATCAGAAACAACTGAATATGAGGCAGCGTAGGTGGATTGAATTATTGAATGATTACGACTTTGAGATTCGTTACCACCCGGGGAAGGCAAATGTGGTAGCCGATGCCTTGAGCAGGAAGGACAGAGAACCCATTCGAGTAAAATCTATGAATATAATAATTCATAATAACATTACTACTCAAATAAAGGAGGCGCAACAAGGAGTTTTAAAAGAGGGAAATTTAAAGGATGAAATACCCAAAGGATCGGAGAAGCATCTTAATATTCGGGAAGACGGAACCCGGTATAGGGCTGAAAGGATTTGGGTACCAAAATTTGGAGATATGAGAGAAATGGTACTTAGAGAAGCTCATAAAACCAGATACTCAATACATCCTGGAACGATGAAGATGTACAAGGATCTCAAGAAACATTTTTGGTGGCCGGGTATGAAAGCTGATGTTGCTAAATACGTAGGAGAATGTTTGACGTGTTCTAAGGTCAAAGCTGAGCATCAGAAACCATCAGGTCTACTTCAACAACCCGAAATCCCGGAATGGAAATGGGAAAACATTACCATGGATTTCATCACTAAATTGCCAAGGACTGCAAGTGGTTTTGATACTATTTGGGTAATAGTTGATCGTCTCACCAAATCAGCACACTTCCTACCAATAAGAAAAGATGACAAGATGGAGAAGTTAGCACGACTGTATTTGAAGGAAGTAGTCTCCAGACATGGAATACCAATCTCTATTATCTCTGATAGGGATGGCAGATTTATTTCAAGATTCTGGCAGACATTACAGCAAGCATTAGGAACTCGTCTAGACATGAGTACTGCCTATCATCCACAAACTGATGGGCAGAGCGAAAGGACGATACAAACGCTTGAAGACATGCTACGAGCATGTGTTATTGATTTCGGAAACAGTTGGGATCGACATCTACCGTTAGCAGAATTTTCCTACAACAACAGCTACCATTCAAGCATTGAGATGGCGCCGTTTGAAGCACTTTATGGTAGAAAGTGCAGGTCTCCGATTTGTTGGAGTGAAGTGGGGGATAGACAGATTACGGGTCCGGAGATTATACAAGAAACTACCGAGAAGATCATCCAAATTCAACAACGGTTGAAAACCGCCCAAAGTCGACAAAAGAGCTACGCTGACATTAAAAGAAAAGATATAGAATTTGAAATTGGAGAGATGGTCATGCTCAAAGTTGCACCTTGGAAAGGCGTTGTTCGATTTGGTAAACGAGGGAAATTAAATCCAAGGTATATTGGACCATTCAAGATTATTGATCGTGTCGGACCAGTAGCTTACCGACTAGAGTTACCTCAACAACTCGCGGCTGTACATAACACTTTCCACGTCTCGAATTTAAAGAAATGTTTTGCTAAAGAAGATCTCACTATTCCGTTAGATGAAATCCAAATCAACGAAAAACTTCAATTCATCGAAGAACCCGTCGAAATAATGGATCGTGAGGTTAAAAGACTTAAGCAAAACAAGATACCAATTGTTAAGGTTCGATGGAATGCTCGTAGAGGACCCGAGTTCACCTGGGAGCGTGAAGATCAGATGAAGAAGAAATACCCGCATCTATTTCCAGAAGATTCGTCAACACCTTCAACAGCTTAAAATTTCGGGACGAAATTTATTTAACGGGTAGGTACTGTAGTGACCCGAACTTTTCCATGTTTATATATATTAATTGAGATTGATATTTACATGATTAAATGTTTCCAACATGTTAAGCAATCAAACTTGTTAAGACTTGATTAATTGAAATATGTTTCATATAGACAATTGACCACCCAAGTTGATCGGTGATTCACGAACGTTAAAACTTGTAAAAACTATATGATGACATATATATGGATATATATATATATATAGTTAACATGATACTATGATAAGAAAACATATCATAAAGTATATTAACAATGAACTACATATGTAAAAACAAGACTACTAACTTAATGATTTTTAAACGAGACATATATGTAACGATTATCGTTGTAAAGACATTTAATGTATATATATCATATTAAGAGATATTCATACATGATAATATCATGATAATATAATAATTTAAAATCTCATTTGATATTATCAACATTGGGTTAACAACATTTAACAAGATCGTTAACCTAAAGGTTTCAAAACAACACTTACATGTAACGACTAACGATGACTTAACGACTCAGTTAAAATGTATATACATGTAGTGTTTTAATATGTATTTATACACTTTTGAAAGACTTCAATACACTTATCAAAATACTTCTACTTAACAAAAATGCTTACAATTACATCCTCGTTCAGTTTCATCAACAATTCTACTCGTATGCACCCGTATTCGTACTCGTACAATACACAGCTTTTAGATGTATGTACTATTGGTATATACACTCCAATGATCAGCTCTTAGCAGCCCATGTGAGTCACCTAACACATGTGGGAACCATCATTTGGCAACTAGCATGAAATATCTCATAAAATTACAAAAATATGAGTAATCATTCATGACTTATTTACATGAAAACAAAATTACATATCCTTTATATCTAATCCATACACCAACGACCAAAAACACCTACAAACACTTTCATTCTTCAATTTTCTTCATCTAATTGATCTCTCTCAAGTTCTATCTTCAAGTTCTAAGTGTTCTTCATAAATTCCAAAAGTTCTAGTTTCATAAAATCAAGAATACTTTCAAGTTTGCTAGCTCACTTCCAATCTTGTAAGGTGATCATCCAACCTCAAGAAATCTTTGTTTCTTACAGTAGGTTATCATTCTAATACAAGGTAATAATCATATTCAAACTTTGGTTCAATTTCTATAACTATAACAATCTTATTTCAAGTGATGATCTTACTTAACTTGTTTTCGTGTCATGATTCTGCTTCAAGAACTTCGAGCCATCCAAGGATCCATTGAAGCTAGATCCATTTTTCTCTTTTCCAGTAGGTTTATCCAAGGAAATTAAGGTAGTAATGATGTTCATAACATCATTCGATTCATACATATAAAGCTATCTTATTCGAAGGTTTAAACTTGTAATCACTAGAACATAGTTTAGTTAATTCTAAACTTATTCGCAAACAAAAGTTAATCCTTCTAACTTGACTTTTAAAATCAACTAAACACATGTTCTATATCTATATGATATGCTAACTTAATGATTTAAAACCTGGAAACACGAAAAACACCGTAAAACCGGATTTACGCCGTCGTAGTAACACCGCGGGCTGTTTTGGGTTAGTTAATTAAAAACTATGATAAACTTTGATTTAAAAGTTGTTATTCTGAGAAAATGATTTTTATTATGAACATGAAACTATATCCAAAAATTATGGTTAAACTCAAAGTGGAAGTATGTTTTCTAAAATGGTCATCTAGACGTCGTTCTTTCGACTAAAATGACTACCTTTACAAAAACGACTTGTAACTTATTTTTCCGACTATAAACCTATACTTTTTCTGTTTAGATTCATAAAATAGAGTTCAATATGAAACCATAGCAATTTGATTCACTCAAAACGGATTTAAAATGAAGAAGTTATGGGTAAAACAAGATTGGATAATTTTTCTCATTTTAGCTACGTGAAAATTGGTAACAAATCTATTCCAACCATAACTTAATCAACTTGTATTGTATATTATGTAATCTTGAGATACCATAGACACGTATACAATGTTTCGACCTATCATGTCGACACATCTATATATATTTCGGAACAACCATAGACACTCTATATGTGAATGTTGGAGTTAGCTATACAGGGTTGAGGTTGATTCCAAAATATATATAGTTTGAGTTGTGATCAATACTGAGATACGTATACACTGGGTCGTGGATTGATTCAAGATAATATTTATTGATTTATTTCTGTACATCTAACTGTGGACAACTAGTTATAGGTTACTAACGAGGACAGCTGACTTAATAAACTTAAAACATCAAAATATATTAAAAGTGTTGTAAATATATTTTGAACATACTTTAATATATATGTATATATTGTTATAGGTTCGTGAATCAACAGTGGCCAAGTCTTACTTCCCGACGAAGTAAAAATCTGTGAAAGTGAGTTATAGTCCCACTTTTAAAATCTAATATTTTTGGGATGAGAATACATGCAGGTTTTATAAATGATTTACAAAATAGACACAAGTACGTGAAACTACATTCTATGGTTGAATTATCGAAATCGAATATGCCCCTTTTTATTAAGTCTGGTAATCTAAGAATTAGGGAACAGACACCCTAATTGACGCGAATCCTAAAGATAGATCTATTGGGCCTAACAAACCCCATCCAAAGTACCGGATGCTTTAGTACTTCGAAATTTATATCATATCCGAAGGGTGTCCCGGAATGATGGGGATATTCTTATATATGCATCTTGTTATTGTCGGTTACCAGGTGTTCACCATATGAATGATTTTTATCTCTATGTATGGGATGTGTATTGAAATATGAAATCTTGTGGTCTATTGTTACGATTTGATATATATAGGTTAAACCTATAACTCACCAACATTTTTGTTGACGTTTAAAGCATGTTTATTCTCAGGTGAATATTAAGAGCTTCCGCTGTTGCATACTAAAATAAGGACAAGATTTGGAGTCCATGTTTGTATGATATTGTGTAAAAACTGCATTCAAGAAACTGATTTCGATGTAACATATTTTTATTGTAAACCATTATGTAATGGTCGTGTGTAAACAGGATATTTTAGATTATCATTATTTGATAATCTACGTAAAGCCTTTTAAACCTTTATTTATGAAATAAAGGTTATGGTTTGTTTTAAAAAGGAATGCAGTCTTTGAAAAACGTCTCATATAGAGGTCAAAACCTCGCAACGAAATCAATTAATATGGAACGTTTTTAATCAATAAGAACGGGACATTTCATTCTAGAGGTAGACATCTATCACATAATATCAAACGCGTTAAGAGATTAATATATCACATAATATTCACATGTTAAAAATATATAGTTTCCAACAAAATTTGTTAATCAATCATTTTTCAAGTAAACACGGTCGAAGTCCAGACTCACTAATGCATCCTAACAAACTCGATAAGACACACTAATGCAAAATTCTGGTTCTCTAAGATCAACGCTCGGATACCAACTGAAATGTCCCGTTCTTATTGATTAAAAACGTTCCATATTAATTGATTTCGTTGCGAGGTTTTGACCTCTATATGAGACGTTTTTCAAAGACTGCATTCATTTTTAAAACACCATAACCTTTATTTCATAAATAAAGGTTTAAAAAGCTTTACGTAGATTATCAAATAATGATAATCTAAAATATCATGTTTACACACGACCATTACATAATAGTTTACAATACAAATATGTTACATCGAAATCAGTTTCTTGAATGCAGTTTTTACACAATATCATACAAACATGGACTCCAAATCTTGTCCTTATTTTAGTATGCAACAGCGGAAGCTCTTAGTATTCACCTGAGAATAAACATGCTTTAAACGTCAACAAAAATGTTGGTGAGTTATAGGTTTAACCTATATATATCAAATCGTAACAATAGACCACAAGATTTCATATTTCAATACACATCCCATACATAGAGATAAAAATCATTCATATGGTGAACACCTGGTAACCGACAATAACAAGATGCATTTTTAAGAATATCCCCATCATTCCGGGACACCCTTCGGATATGATATAAATTTCGAAGTACTAAAGCATCCGATACTTTGGATGGGGTTTGTTAGGCCCAATAGATCTATCTTTAGGATTCGCGTCAATTAGGGTGTCTGTTCCCTAATTCTTAGATTACCAGACTTAATAAAAAGGGGCATATTCGATTTCGATAATTCAACCATAGAATGTAGTTTCACGTACTTGTGTCTATTTTGTAAATCATTTATAAAACCTGCATGTATTCTCATCCCAAAAATATTAGATTTTAAAAGTGGGACTATAACTCACTTTCACAGATTTTTTTACTTCGTCGGGAAGTAAGACTTGGTCACTGGTTGATTCACGAACCTATAACAATATATACATATATATCAAAGTATGTTTAAAATATATTTACAATACTTTTAATATATTTTGATGTTTTAAGTTTATTAAGTCAGCTGTCCTCGTTAGTAACCTACAACTAGTTGTTCACAGTTAGATGTACAGAAATAAATTGATAAATATTATCTTGAATCAATCCACGACCCAGTGTATACGTATCTCAGTATTGATCACAACTCAAACTATATATATTTTGGAATCAACCTCAACCCTGTATAGCTAACTCCAACATTCACATATAGAGTGTCTATGGTTGTTCCGAAATATATATAGATGTGTCGACATGATAGGTCGAAACATTGTATACGTGTCTATGGTATCTCAAGATTACATAATATACAATAAAAGTTGATTAAGTTATGGTTGGAATAGATTTGTTACCAATTTTCACGTAGCTAAAATGAGAAAAATTATCCAATCTTGTTTTACCCATTACTTCTTCATTTTAAATCCGTTTTGAGTGAATCAAATTGCTATGGTTTCATATTGAACTCTATTTTATGAATCTAAACAGAAAAGTATAGGTTTATAGTCGGAAAAAATAGGTTACAAGTCGTTTTTGTAAAGGTAGTCATTTCAGTCGAAAGAACGACGTCTAGATGACCATTTTAGAAAACATACTTCCACTTTGAGTTTAACCATAATTTTTGGATATAGTTTCATGTTCATAATAAAAATCATTTTCTCAGAATAATAACTTTTAAATCAAAGTTTATCATAGTTTTTAATTAACTAACCCAAAACAGCCCGCGGTGTTACTACGACGGCGTAAATCCGGTTTTACGGTGTTTTTCGTGTTTCCAGGTTTTAAATCATTAAGTTAGCATATCATATAGATATAGAACATGTGTGTAGTTAATTTTAAAAGTCAAGTTAGAAGGATTAACTTTTGTTTGCGAACAAGTTTAGAATTAACTAAACTATGTTCTAGTGATTACGAGTTTAAATCTTCGAATAAGATAGTTTTATATATATGAATCGAATGATGTTATGAACATCATTACTACCTCAAGTTTAGTAGGTAAACCTACTGTAAGTGACAAGAAATGATCTAGCTTCAAAGGATCTTGGATGGCTTGAAAGTTCTTGAAGTAGGATCATGACAAAAAAACAAGTTCAAGTAAGATTTTTACTCGAATTAAGATAGTTTATAGTTATAGAAATTGAATCAAAGTTTGAATATGAATATTACCTTGAATAAGAAAGATAACCTACTGTATATAACAAAGGTTTCTTGATCTTAGATGATTACTTGGAATGGATTAGAAAGCTTGGAAGTAAATTAGTAAACTTGAAGGAATTTTTGAAGTGTTCTTGAAGTGTTCTTCCTATGATGATTATAGCTTGATTCTTGAAGTGATTTTTGATGAAGATGATGATTAACTACTGGAAAAATACGTTCATAATAGTGTGGGTGTGTTGAGAGAGAATTAGAAAGAGAATTGGAAGTGAAATGGAGTGAATGATGAGTGGTAATTGGTGAGTGGTGAGTGGGGTTAAAAGGAGTTCTAGTTAGTTGACTAGCTCATGGTAGAAGTTAAAATTGATTAGTCATACATGACATAATCAAGAGTGGAATCCCATGCTAGTTTCTATTGGTATATACCCATAGTAAGTACGTTTTGAAGCTGTGTATAATACGGGTAAAAATACGACTAGAATTCTTGATGAAAGAAAAGAATGGGAAAGTAACTGTAACCATTTTCGTTAAGTATGAGTGTTTTGATATATGTCTTGAAGTCTTCCAAAAGTATTTTAATACATCTAAATACACTACATGTATATACATTTTAACTGAGTCGTTAAGTCATCGTTAGTCGTTACATGTAAGTGTTGTTTTGAAACCTTTAAGTTAACGATCTCAATTAATGTTGTTAACCCATTGTTTATTATATCTAATGAGATGTTAAATTATTATATTATCATGATATTATGATATATTAATATATCTTAATATGATATATATACATTTAAATGTCGTTACAACGATAATCGTTACATATATGTCTCGTTTTGAAATCCTTAAGTTAGTAGTCTTGTTTATATGTATATAACTCATTGTTAATATACTTATGGAGATACTTACTTATCATAATCTCATGTTAACCATATGTATATCCATATATATATCGTCATGTCGTTTTTACAAGTTTTAACGTTCGTGAATCGCCGGTCAACTTGGGTGGTCAATTGTCTATATGAAACATATTTCAATTAATCAAGTCTTAACAAGTTTGATTGCTTAACATGTTGGAAACATTTAATCATGTAAATATCAATCTCAATTAATGTATATAAACATGGAAAAGTTCGGGTCACTGCACTAACTAGGATCGAAATAGAAGTATTAGCTTATCGAGCTCGTGAAGTTTTTATTGGGTTGTTGATCATGGGAATTTAGAAAACAAAAAGAGAACATATGATAGGTGATGGCGAGTTTTATCAATATATATATATATATATATATATATATATATATATATATATATATATATATATATATATATATATATATATATATAAATTTATTTCTTACCGAGAATTTATAGACGAGATAGATGGTTTTCAACTTGCACGATCGGAATGGTCGTGATGATTGGTAGTAGCGAAAATGAAGAAGTTATAACATCTGTTGATTTGTGTTTATATAAGAGAGATGAGGAGAGAATAGAGGAAGAGAAGGGTGGTGATTATATTATAAACCTAAACAAGAAACGGGTATCAATAGAAGAACAAGACAGAAAGACGAAAAAATGATGTAACATCGATTAAGTGGGTTTCGTAATTGATATTCGTTAATAGTTGTGGTACATTTAAAAATTCTTATCAGTAATGTGAGCTAATTGATCGAGACCTATACATTGAATTTTGGATATCTATTATTGTAAACCCAGTACAGAAGAAATAATAATAAAAAAAAGGTTGATTAATATTTCTAACAGATTTTGTAATTATCCTAGATGCTAATTGATCCCTAACAGATATATGAGAATTTAGGACACACAGAATAATGGTTTGATATGGATATCAAACCGAATTGGGCCCATGTACTACTTTTAAGTTTTATTTAATATTAATAATAAATATATTAATAATAATAATAATAACAATATAATTAATAACAATAATATTAATAATACTAGTAATAAATAAATGATAATAATTATATTATTAATTTTAATGATAATAAAATGTATCATTTTCTAATAGTAATAATGATCATATTTGTAATTGTAAGTATATAGATAAAATACTAAATATAATAATAGAATTAATTATATCGTTAATAATAATAATATCAATTAATAAAGTGTAATAAAAAATAATAATATGATAATCATAATTATAAAAATGACAATAATAATATTATTAATGATAATAATAATAATGATTTTTAATGATAAAGGTAATAATAATTTGATAATTATACAAATAATAATTAAGATATATACTGTTATTTGTATCAAATTTCATACCCATAATTTTATATTACAATTAATAATGTTAATAACAAAGATATTAATAAATAATAATAATAATAAATAATAATAAAATTAATATAACATTTATCTTAATTTATAATTTAATATATTAATATTTTAATTCATTAAATATGTAATATTTACTAGTTATATAACATATATATTTAATAACATACATTTAATATTTAATATTTATATGTTTTAACACCATATACATGTAATCATTAATTATATAAAAATGATATTCATATATATATATATATATATATATATATATATATATATATATATATATATATACACTACATATTTAATTACACAAAATTGTTTGTGAATCGTCGGAATTGGTCGAAGGGTAAATGTATGTATGAACATAATTTAAAATCCTTGAGATTTAACTTAACAAACTTTGCTTATCGTGTCAGATATATATAAAGATTGAAGTTTAAATTTGGTCGGAAATTCCCGGGTCATCACATATATTATATTCACATGCAAAATGGACTTGTAATTTTTGTTCCGATGACTCGTACGTTTACGCTCAACTTATGTCCGGGTTCCAGTTTCTCAAACGCATCTTCGTACGCTTAGAAAACTGATAATGCTAAAAACAAACATATATTTCATAGCATTATTCCTCAAGAAAGACAAGCTTTTAGTTGAAATTGTTCTATTTACAAGTGATATTCGTTTAAATAATAAAAGGTGAAGACAAAAGACAGATTCGACGAATTGAAGACGCAAACGATCAAAAAGCTCAAAAGTACAAAATACAATCAAAGTGGTTCAAATTATTGATGAGAAACGTCTAAAAGTTACAAGAGTACGAGCCGCAAAACGCAAAGTACAAGATATTAAATAGTACGAAAGGACGTTTGAAAATCTGGAACCGGGACCAGAGTCAACTCTCAACACGCGACGCAAAGGACTAAAAATTACAAGTCAACTATGCACATAAATATAATATAATATATAAATAATTCTTAAAATTATATATATATATATATATATTATATTTATTTATTAAAACCGTCGGCAAATAAAAAACAAAAGTATGTGAGCTGTAAAAGAAGGCCATGCGATCGCATGGCCAGGAAGACCAAAAACCAAGCGATCACATGGTGCACTGTATCAGCTCAGGTCCTATAAAGTTCGCGTGTTTTGGCCGAAAATAAAAAACCTTTTTCTAATCTAACTCTCACTCTCAACGATATATATATATATATATATATATATATATATATATATATATATATATATAATTTATAATTTTAATTTAAGATTAATAATAATAAGGGTATGTTAGCGAATGTTGTAAGTGTGTAAGTCAAAATTTTGTCCGTGTAACGCTACGCTATTATTAATCATTGTAAGTTATGTTCAACCTTTTTAAATTAATGTCTCGTAGCTAAGTTATTATTATGCTTATTTAGATCGAAGTAATCGTGATGTTGGGCTAAAATATTAAAGACGGGGTAATTGGGCTTTGGACCATAATTGGGGTTTGGACAAAAGAACGACACTTGTGGAAATTAGACTATGGGCTATTAATGATCTTTATATTTGTTTAATTGAATGATAGTTCGTTAATTTAATATAAAAATTACAATTGGACGTACCTATAAATAACCACATACACTCGATCGGACACGATGGGCGGAATATTTATAAGTACTAATAATCGTTCATTTAACCGGACACGGGAATGGATTAATAGTCAATGGACTTATTAAAACAGGGGTGAATTACATACAAGGAAAATTGGTGTAATTATAGTTTAAGTCCCCAATTGGTTGGAATATTTGACTTCGGATATAAGGATAATTTGACGAGGACACTCGCACTTTATATTTATGACTGATGGACTGTTATGGACAAAAACCAGATAGACATATTGAATAATCCAAGACAAAGGACAATTAACCCATGGTAATAAACTAAAATCAACATGTCAAACATCATGATTATGGAAGTTTAAATAAGCATAACTCCTTTATTTCATATTTCATCGCATTTTTATTTACTGTCATTTTATTTATTGCACTTTTAATTATCGTACTTTTTAATTATCGCAATTTTATTTATCGCACTTTAATTATTGTTATTTACTTTACGCTTTAAATTAAGTTTTATTTAATATTTTTACATTAGGTTTTAACTGCGACTAAAATTTTAAAATCGACAAACCGGTCATTAAACTGTAAAAACCCCCTTTTATAATAATAATACTACTTTTATATATATATATATATATATATATATATATATATATATATATATATATATATATATATACAAATATAGTTTTAAAAATATAGCGTTAAACTTGGCTAGTTCCCTGTGGACGAACCAGACTTACTAAAAACTACACTACTGTACGGTTAGGTACACTGCATATAAGTGTTGTAGCAAGGTTTAGGTATATCCACTCTATAAATAAATAAATAACTTGTGTAAAATTGTATCGTATTTAATAGTTTTTCATAATAAATATATAACTATTTCGTATACACATCCACGCACATCAAGTATTTTTGGCGCCGCTAAAAAAAAGATTTTATTAAGTTTTAATTTCTTTTTGTAAAAATACTTTTAGATATTAAAAATACAAAAATATAAAAAGAAAAACAAAATATATATATTTTTAAGAGTTGTTCAAAATATATAAAATTATAAAGTAATTTTTATTTCTATTTTAGTTTTTAAATATAAGTTTTATTTCATTTATATAAATATTTTATATGAATATTAAAACAGAAAAAAATATATAAAGTATTCGGGCTACACTGTAGCAGCCCAATTTGTGATCTGAATATATGGGCCATGCGACCGCATGAGACAGTCTGACACGCCTGATACTTCTGCCGACAGCATTAATTACGGGGTATTATTAATAATAATTATTAATCAACCCTAATTAGGGTTTAGTTTTATATAAATTAATTTTAGTTTTATTTATTTTATATTTTTAAGTTTTAATTAGTTTTAATAAATATATAAACTTAATACTTTTATAAAATAATAATATAAAAATAATATTTTTATAAAATTGTAATTTTATCACTTTTTATATCTTTTTATAAATTGTATATTTTAATCGTGTATTCGTAATATTTGTATTTTTTTTCCTTCGTACTTAGTTTTAAACTTAGTTTTTGCCGTAGTTATTTTTTTTTTCTAGATTTTTAGGCTTTGCCGTAAAATCTCTTAAGTGCTTTTTCTTAAGACTAAGACTTAGGCACTATAGAATTTTACGACGTTGTTTATCGCTTTAATTTTTAAATAAATTTTAGTACCTTTTAAGTTATTGCCGTTTTGGATATAGAATTTATTTTAAGCTTTAATACTTTTAGACGCAACTTTTAATTCTTAGTTTTTAGACTTTTAAGTTTCGACGCGCTACGTTCTTTTTATTATTTTTCGACCTTTTATTTTTTGACGTTTTTCGACACGCTCTTTTTCTTTCTTATTTCTCACCCCTTTAGTTTTTAGGACATAGAATTTTCTATTTCTTCTCTAAAATTTCAAAACGAAAAATTATTTTAAGCGGTTAAATTAATAGACATCCAAAATTTTCTTGTTCGTAGTAATAGTTGGATTTGTTAGTGGCGAGTTGTGGGCTTCCGATTTAAAGGGTCCTGGCTACCTGCTGCATCTATTAGCTATTTGAAACGTGGGCAAAATCAGAAAAGTCTATTAATTTGATAACTTATATAATTTTTATTTTTTTTACTAATAGGATATTCAGTGAATGCACCGAGCAAAACGTTCACCACCTTTCATACGTTCACCACCTGTAACTCGATCAAGACATCTAGCCAATATTGTCGCCGTTGATTTTTCTTTAGAATCGTCATCCAGTTGACCAAGTACTCCAATTCAAATTTCCGATAATCCATTTTTTGAACCCGACCTCACAATTGAGAATCCGGAGGATATTCAGGGACAATTCAGAGATCCTGAACCACTAATCATTCCTCCTGAACCACAAATCACTCATCCAGAAATTGTCGAGGAAGAAACCATTAAATCATAATCCTTTAGTGATTCAGATTCAACAAATTCAATCATGGAAAATCTGGAACCTCTAAGTATGGAAGACCGAATGAGAGCTAAACGCACTGGCCAAGGTCACGCAATTACTCAACCAGACATTAATGCGCCAGATTATGAAATCAAAAGACAAATCCTACACATGGTAACTAATCAATGCCAATTTAGTGGTGCGCCGAAGAAAGATCCAAACGAACATCTTCGCACCTTTAATAGGATATGTACTCTATTTAAAATCAGAAAAGTAGAGGATGAACAGATATATCTCATGTTATTTCCCTGGACTTTAAAGGGAGAAGCCAAAGATTGGTTAGAATCGTTACCTGAAGGGGCGATTGATACATGGGATGTTTTAGTTGAAAATTTTCTTAAACAATTTTTTCCGGCATCTAAAGCCGTGAGACTTCAAGGAGAAATTGTTACGTTCACACAGAAGCCAAATGAAACTTTATATGAAGCATGGACAAGATTTGGAAAATTGTTGAGAGGATGTCCTCAACATTGTTTAGACACTTATCATATAGTACAAATATTCTACCAAGGATGCGACATCACTACAAGAAAAGATATTGATATAGCAGCTGGTGGTTCCATTATGAAGAAAACCACAACTGAAGCTTACAAAATTATTGATAACACTGCTTCCCACTCACATGAGTGGCACCAAGAAAAAGATATCGTTAGATCATCTAAAGCAGCTAGAGCTGATTCTAGCCATGACTTTGATTCCATTTCCGCAAAGATAGATGCTGTCGAGAGACGAATGGAAAACATGACTAAGGATATTCACTCAATACGAATTAGTTGTGAGCAGTGTGGAGGACCACATTTGACAAAAGATTGTCCCAGTATTGAACAAACAATGGAACAAAGAGAAAATGTTTCATACATGAACCAAAGGCCTGAAAATAATTATCAGAATAATTATCAACCGCCAAGACCAATTTACAATCAAAACCAGAATTATAACCGAAATGTTCCATACAACAACCAACAAGGTCCTAGCAATCAACAAGTATCCAACAATACTTACAATCAGCAAAGACCTATTTTACAAAATAAACCACCACAAACCGATGATAAAAAGCCAAATTTAGAAGATATGATGTCGAAGCTAGTTGAATATCAAACGCAGTTTTTCACATCTCAGAAACAAACGAATGAACAAAGTGCTCAAGCATTTAGAAATCAACAAGCTTCAATCCAAAATCTGGAACAAGAAGTAAGCAACCTAGCAAGGTTGATAGGTGAAAGAAAACCGGAAAGTCTACCTAGCGATACAAATGCTAACCCCCGGAATGAAACAGCTAAAGCCATTACCACAAGAAGTGGTATTACACTTAAACCACCTGAAATGCCTGTAATTTCTGATGACGCTATTCCTACTCCACAAGAACCACAATCTGAACAAGATAAGGAAACAGAACCGGTAGTTGAAAAGGTTAATGAAGATAACACAGTTAAGGCTAAACCTTATGTTAAACCATACCAACCACCACTTCCTTACCCGAGTAAAATGAGAAAAGAAAGACTTGAAGTCGAGCAATCCAAATTCTTGGATATGTTTAAACAAATAAATGTAAATCTTCCTTTCATTGATGTGATTTCAGGAATGCCTAGATATGCTAAATTCTTGAAAGATCTAATCACAAATAGAAAGAAAATGGAAGAACTCTCGGCTGTTACTATGAATGCTAATTGTTCTTCAGTGCTATTGAATAAGATACCAGAAAAATTATCAGATCCAGGAAGTTTCACAATTCCATGTTTTCTAGGTAGTCTTAGTTCAATAGAAGCATTGGCAGACTTAGGTGCTAGTATAAATTTAATGCCGTATTCATTATACGCTAAACTAGACCTTGGAGAATTGAAACCAACACGAATAAGCATACAACTAGCCGATCGATCAGTAAAATATTCTAGAGGGATAATGGAGAACATGCTAGTTAAAGTTGGTACTTTAGTATTTCCAGTAGATTTTGTTATTCTGGACATGGAAGAAGATTCTCGAGTTCCTCTCATATTAGGAAGACTATTCTTAAACACGGCTAAAGCAATAATAGACGTGTTCGGTAAGAAACTGACCCTAAGTATAGAGGACGAGAGTGTTACCTTTTCTGTTGATAGAGCCATGCAACAACCGCAATCTGCAGATGATACATGTTATTATATTCAAACTATAGATTCACATGCAGAATTGTTAGAAGAATTTCCAGAATTACAAGGAACATGAGAATGTTCTTTAGGAGAAGGAACTGAACCAATTGATGAAGCTAAAATGTTAGCTACACTCATGGCTAATGGATATGAACCAACAACAGAAGAAATTCAAATGTTAAAAGAAGAAGACAGATATTGATACAAATCATCGATAGAAGAACCACCAATATTAGAGTTAAAGCCACTTCCAAACCATTTGGAATATGCTTATTTACATGGTGAATCTGAATTACCTGTAACAATATCGTCTTCTCTTACGAAAAATGAAAAATCTCAACTCATTACTGTGCTAAAAGCTCATAAACCAGCTATTGCATGGAAGATTCATGACATTAAAGGCATAAGTCCTTCGTATTGCACATATAAAATCCTTATGGAAGAAGGTCATAAAACGTATGTGCAACGCCAACGAAGACTAAATCTAAATATGCAAGATGTTGTTAAGAAAGAAATTATTAAACTGCTAGATGCAGGTTTAATTTATCCAATCTCTGATAGTCCATGGGTAAGCCCAGTTCAATGCGTACCTAAGAAGGGTGGCATGACTGTCATCACAAATGAGAAAAATGAGCTTATTCCTACTAGGACTGTAACAGGATGGCGTGTTTGTATTGATTATAGAAAATTAAATGACGCCACCAAAAAAGATCACTTTTCCTTACCTTTCATTGATCAAATGTTGGAAAGGTTAGCCGGAAATAGTTACTATTGTTTTCTTGACGGTTTTTCCGGATACTTTCAAATTCGAATCGCACCCGAGGACCAAGAGAAAACAACGTTCACGTGCCCTTATGGTACTTTTGCTTACAAATGCATGCCATTTGGACTTTGCAACGCCCCTGCAACCTTTCAAAGGTGCATGATGGCGATTTTTCACGACATGATAGAAGAATGCATGGAAGTTTTCATGGATGACTTTTCAGTCTTCGGTGATACATTTGAAACATGTCTAGTTAATATTGAACGAATGCTTATTATATGCGAGCAATCAAATCTAGTTCTTAATTGGGAGAAATGCCATTTCATGGTTAGAGAAGGCATCGTTCTTGGTCATAAAATTTCAAAGGAAGGAATTGAAGTGGATAGAGCTAAAGTAGATATAATTGCTAAACTTCCACATCCCACCAATGTTAGAGGAGTTAGGAGTTTTCTAGGGCATGCCGGTTTTTACCGACGTTTCATAAAAGATTTTTCTAAAATTGCCACTCCTATGAATAAACTCCTTGAAAAGGATGCTCCATTCATCTTTTCAGATGAATGCATCAAATCTTTTAATATTCTTAAAGAAAAACTCACTAATGCGCCGATCATGATAACTCCAAATTGGAATTTACCATTTGAACTCATGTGTGATGCAAGTGATTTTGCAATGGGAGCCGTTTTAGGACAAAGGATTGAAAAACGATTGTAACAACCCAAACCAGACCACCATCGAACCCGCGGTAAATATCAAAAAAAAAAATTTTTTTTTGTTCAGCTAATTGCGCGACGCGCCAGAAGGCCGAGCGGCGCGCCGATCTGGTCTGTCCAAAAAGCCTTGAAATGCGAAAAAGATTGGCCACTTCCCGACATAATTAGACAAAACGCTTTTAACAACATATTCAAATATGTAAAACTAACACTATTAAAACATAAAATAAGTTTTACAAAGCGGGGCCCACATTGGCCGTTTTACGAGTTTAATACAAAATATGACTTTCGACCATCAAAAAGTTTAAGTACCAAACTACACTACGAGCATGGTGTTTGGGATTAAACTACCCAAGTCTCGGTCAAACTCCAAAAGCTAATATCCCAAAAGCGTTCTCTAACAACGACGAGATCTTTAATCCAAGATGATGCCCTTACCCTTGTCCACAACCGAACCTATAAAAAGGTAAACAACGAGAAGGTAAGCAAAGCTTAGTGAATGCAATAATTACACATACATATATATAACTCATCTATTTGCAATCACATTCACCAAATACCTCATACAAACTTGTAACTCAATTAGCATGCCATCGTACCCAAAACACTTAACAAGTCGTACATTAACACAAAACCGCATTAGCATATACTCAACACAATGTATGTATATATATATATATATATATATATATATATATATATATATATATATATATATATATATATATATATATATATATATATATATATAAACAATATGCTAAAATAATCGACAATCTCAATATGGTTAACCATAAACGTTATGGTGCTACCGGCTCGTGGTTCACACCATACACAATTGAGTCATACTCTTTTATAGTGCTACCGGCTCGTGGTTCACACTCGATGCTACCGGCTCATGGTTCACATCTTATTTTATAGTGCTACCGGCTCGTGGTTCACACTCGATGCTACCGGCTCGTGGTTCACATATAGTTTATAGTGCTACCGGCTCGTGGTTCACACTCGATGCTACCGGCTCGTGGTTCACATCTTATCGCACACATGTTATGGCACTACCGGCTCGATGGTTCATACCATAACACCCACAAATAAACGCGTCATATACACATACGTATAATTACTCCACTCACCTCAAAATCTCTTGTGAAAGATAATCAAGCTCAGAAATCTTCAATGTAACGTACCTATTACATTATACATAAATCAATCACAAACTCAAGTTGGTCAACCAATTAAAACTCCACTCTAGTGTTATCTTGACCCATGGTGCAATTTTGACCCATTTACACCCTTAACCCTAATATTTGGGTTAACATCACCAAAACCCTAATCATTAACCAAGTTAGGTTTAAAACACATTTCAACACAAGGTTTATGCATTACACAACAACATTAACTAACTTAGTTCCATTTTGACCCATTTGACCAATTTAAGGTCAACATACCCATTTCGGGTCATCCACTAACCCACTTAACACCCATTTACATATGTATAAGTGTGCTAGTAATTTCACTAACCAATTTAGGCTCATAAACATAAATTGAAACTTTGGAAACCCTAGTTAGTCATCTTTGAGTCTACATGACCCAAATTTACCCTAAACCCCCAAATCACTAGCAAAATGGGTTTTATGTGCAACACTAACCCAAACCCTAACCCTTAATACAATTAAAGTAAGAAATTGGGTTTTATAACTTACCAACACAATCACCACGTAGCTAGCGACTAGATGAACAACTTTAGAACTCGCACTAAGACCCGATTCAACCTCCTTCTTCCTTTAATGGAGCTCTCTCAATCTAGAACTTCCTCTCTCTCTAGGATTTAATGGAAAGTGATAAGGTAGATGGAAATAGAGTAAATGAGGCTCCAAAACTGATCTAGAGCCTTTAATTCGGGCCCCCATGTATAATTACCAAAAAGCCCTCAAAATATCTAATTTAAAAAGAGAAGGAAATCTGTCACAGGCTACTGGCGCGGCGCGCCATATACTTGCGCGGCGCGCAGATCCCCCAGATCAGAATCTGCCCCCTTTTTAAGATGTACAACAAAAACCCCACTTCAAGTAACTTAATTACACTTATGTACACAACAAATAAACGGGTCTTACAACTCTCCCCCACTTGAATCGGAGCGCGTCCTCGCGATCTAAGCCGCATGACAAGAAGGAAGATAAACTAACACGAACTCTTCGGGCTCCCAAGTAAACTCGGAACCTTTACTACGGCGCCATTGGACTTTAAAAGTCCTAACCTCTTTATGTCTCAACCTTTTGACCTTCTCATCGAGTATGGCAATCGGCTCCTCAATATACTCTAACTTATTGTTTAGCTCAATCTCGTCTAATGGTACCCAAGATGAATCATCCGCAAGACACTTACGGAGATGGGAGACATGGAAAGTATTATGAATCCCCGCAAGCTCTTCGGGTAATTCCAAACGATACGCGACTTCACCAACACGAGCTAAAACCTTAAATGGCCCAATAAACCTAGGAGCTAACTTTCCCCATTTTCAAAATCGAATAATACCTTTCCATGGCAAAACCTTAAGCATCACCATGTCACCTTCTTGAAATTCGATCGTTCGTCTACGTTTATCGGCATACAACTTTTGTCTATCTTGAGCCTTCTTCAAGTGATCCCGAATAATATCAATCTTGTTATTCGTCTCCAAAACCAAATCGGTACTCCCGATCTCTCTTTGACCAATTTCACCCCAACAAATCGGAGTTCGGCACCTCCGCCCATAAAGCATCTCATAAGGTGGCATCCCGATACTAGTATGATAACTATTATTGTACGAGAATTCCACCAAAGGTAAGTGCTCGTCCCAACTACCACCAAAATCAATAATACACGCCCGTAACATATCCTCCAAAGTTTGATTCGTACGTTCGGTTTGACCGTCCGTTTGAGGATGATACGCCGTGCTCAATTTCAATTGTGTACCCATATCTTCATGAAACATTTCCCAAAACCGAGATGTAAAACGAGTATCTCGATCCAAAATAATCGATATAGGAACTCCGTGTTGAGAGATGACTTCCTTGATAAACAACTTAGCCAAGGTCTCCGACGATATCGCTTCCCGAATGGGAAGAAACAAAGCACTTTTCGTCAATCGATCAACTATAACCCAAATCGAATCAAATTGGGTTCTCGCCGTTTTAGGTAACTTTGTGATGAAATCAATGGTAATGTGCTCCCATTTCCATTTCGGGATTTCCAACGGTTGTAACTTACCATACGGCATTTGGTGCTCGGCCTTAACTTGCAAACACGTGACGCATTGCTCAACATACTTCACAACATCACGTTTCATGCTCGGCCACCAATAATCTTTTCTTAAATCTAGATACATTTTTGTCGCGCCCGGATGAATGGAATACTTTGACTTATGTGCTTCATCAAGTAAGGCACCCACACTCTTCCTTGAAAAGACAACAAACCATGCGAGCCCATAGTAATGAACTCCGATTGCCCCATGATTCGTTCCACATGTTTGTTGTGAACGTAAGCCTCTATTTGAATCACACCAAGTTTTTCAAGAAAATCGTTAGTAATAATCATACGTAACAATCCCAATCGTAACGCCGGGTGATGACTCTTTCGACCTTAACGCATCCGCGACCACATTCGCCTTGCCCGTAACGCCGGGTGATGACTCTTTCGACCTTAACGCATCCGCGACCACGATAATTCAAATCTCGTTGATTAAAGAGATGTTTCAAACTCTTATGATCCGAATAAATCGTACTCTTGACACCATACAAGTAGTAGCGCCAAATTTTCAATGCATGCACAACCGCCGCCAACTCAAGATCATGAGTCAGATATCTCGTTTCGTGTTCCTTTAGTTGTCGAGAGGCATAAGCGATGACTTTACCTCTTTGCATTAGAACACACCCGAGCCCATTTAACGAAGCATCACAATATACCGTCATGTCTTCCACTCCTTCCACCAACACTAACACCGGAGCTTGACACAATTTCTCTTTTAGCAATTGAAAAGCAATTTCTTGCTCGTTCTCCCAAGTAAATCTCGTGTTCTTCCTCGTCAATTTCGTCAACGAAGAAGCGATCTTAGAAATGTCTTGGATAAACCGACGATAATAACCGACCAATCCGAGAAAACTTCAGATTTCCGTAGGCGTAGTCGGTCGTTCCCAACTCTTCACCGTCTCTATCTTCCCCAGATCTACTTGAATACCCTCTTTGTTCACAATGTGGCCAAGGAATTGAACCTCCCTTAGCCAAAATTCACATTTGGAGAACTTAGCATACAACTTCTCCTTTCTTAACGTCTTCAATACTTCGCGCAAATGATGCTCATGTTCGTTCATACTTTTCGAGTAGACTAGTATGTCGTCAATGAACACAATCACCAACTTGTTCAACATAGGTTGGCACACTCGGTTCATAAGACCCATGAATGCCGTCGGTGCATTCGTAAGACAAAAAGGCATTACCACAAACTCAAAATGCCCATAACGCGTTCGAAAAGCCGTTTTCTCGATATCTTCCTCACAGACCCGCATTTGGTGATAGCCAGATCGTAGGTCGATTTTAGAGAAATACGTTGCACCTTGGAGTTGGTCAAACAAATCGTCAATCCGAGGTAATGGATAACGATTCTTGATCGTCACTTTATTTAACTCCCGATAATCGATGCACATCCGCATACTACCATCCTTCTTCTTTACGAATAAAACTGGAGCGCCCCATAGAGAAGCACTCGGTCGAATAAAACCCTTCTCGAGCAACTCTTGGGTTTGATTTAACAACTCTTGCATTTCCGTCGGAGCTAAACGATAAGGAGTTTTAGCAATGGGGATAGCCCCCGAAACCAACTCAATGCGAAATTCAACTTGTCTTTCCGCCGGAACACCCGGTAACTCATCCGGAAAAATGTCTTCGAATTCACTAACCACCGGAATTTCACGAATGGGTGGTGGCTCATCACGAGTATCAACAGCATGGGCAAGAAAAGCCATGCCACCATTATCGAGGAGACGACGTGCCCGTGCAAAAGTACATATCGGCACAAGTCTTCTACGCTTATCACCGTGAATAATTAACTCTCCCCCACTTGGGGCCTTTACACGAATAAATTTTTCTGGCATGCAATATCGGCACTATTATGATCGAGCCAATCCATACCAACAACGATATCGAAATCGCCCAAAGTCATCAGGATAAGATCAATCTTAAAGTTTTCGGCACCAAAAACGACATCACAATTTTTACACACATCAACCACTAGCACCGTCTTGCCGTCCGCTATTTCGACTTCTACCGGACGACTTAACTTAGCTAACGGTCTATTAAGTCTAGGCACAAATCTTGGAGATACAAACGACAAATTTGCACCGCTATCAAATAGGATCCTTGCTAGATTAGAGTTAACCATAAAAGTACCTGAAACAACTTCGTTGGATTGCTTGGCCTCATCATTGGTCATCAAGTAATTGCGACCCCTAGCCGTATCCGCCGCTCTCTCTAACTTCTTCACATGATCATTATTCAAATCGGGACATTTCGGCCTCTTGTGTCCCTCTTTACCACAATTAAAACAAGTAATCTTGGTCGTCGCCTTGGTACAATCACGGGCGATGTGCCCTCTTTGATTACAATTATAACACGTGGGTCCGAAACCTCCGGAAGCACCCTTCTTCACACTATTAATGCTTTTGGAGCCTTTCTTGTTCTTTTTATTTGAAAAGTTCGAATAGCTCGAACCTTCAAACTTTCTCTTCGAAAAAGTGAAATCGCTTTTCCTTGGAACCTCCGGCTTAAAACCCCTAGCCAATTCGTATAAATCTTCAAATGACTTAGCCATTCCCCGGCTAATCTTACCCTTCAACTCATCACTTAAAGTACGGTAGAAATCTTGCATCAACTTGTGATCATCACCAACGTACTCCGGACAAAATCGAGTCTTTGCCAAGAAGGTAGACTTGAGAGTAACCAAGTCCATTGAACCTTGTCGCAAATGGTGCAACTCGTCCTGGATTTTATCAAGATCGAAAGAAGTTCGGTATTCTTGGAAAAATTCCTTCTTAAACTCCTCCCATGTCAAGCACATGCATTGCTCTTCACCATATAATTTGATTTTATCGTCCCACCACAACTTGCCCTCTTCGCGCAACATGCTAGACCCATACCTCGTCTTCTTCTCGGGAGGACACTCCGCGGTACGGAACGCTCCCTCGATATAGGAAATCCAACAAGTGCTTTTCAATGGATCCCTCACCCCATTAAACATCGGAGGTTGAGTATCCTTGAAATTTTTGTAGTGGAAGTCCCGCCTTCCACCCCCACCATTACCTTCATCCCCTTCGCCTCGAGGATAAATGTTTCTAGCCTCTAAAGCCTCCTCTATTGCGGCTTTCATTTGATCATTGATCATTTCGGTCACTTGTCCATCGACCGACTCTTGGAAGACCTTTCAGACATCGTCAAGAAAATCCTTCTTTAGCCTTTTAAAGATGGCCTCAACCTTGGCCGTGAGTTCAACGTCCTCACTCGTACTTCCGTCATTGGTGTCGTGTCCATTTCTCATCTTCATTCTATAAAATGAAGTAAATTAAAAACAAAACGAAAGGACTTAACACATATGTATATACATATACACCACACTACCCCATCTTGCTCAACAATCGTCGTACATCGCTTGTTTGACACGATTTAAACCCGTAACAATGGTAGCTAATCATTGTTACACGAGCACATCGCATTAACTCACTAGTACCACGTCTATCTCGCTTGACGATTTCAAATACCACACAAAACAATAGCGCATGATTAGTTCACATAAACCTATGCACTAACCAAAACCCGATTCGACCCAAAGTCCTACAAGTCCCGCATAATGCGCACACAAAAAGTCTAAGTCTAGGCGCCTATCTCAAGTCACCTAAATCCCTTAGACCATGCTCTGATACCACTTGTAACATCCCAAACCAGACCACCATCGAACCCGCGAAAAATATAAAAAAAAAAAAAAAATTTGTTTGTTCAGCTAATGGCGCGGTGCGCCAGAAGGCCGAGCGGCGCGCCGATCTGGTCTGTCCAAAAAGCCTTGAAATGCGAAAAAGATTGGCCACTTCCCGACATAATTAGACAAAACGCTTTTAACAACATATTCAAATATGTAAAACTAACACTATTCAAACATAAAATAAGTTTTACAAAGCGGGGCCCACATTGGCCGTTTTACGAGTTTAATACAAAATATGAGTTTCGACCATCAAAAAGTTTAAGTACCAAACTACACTACGAGCATGGTGTTTGGGATTAAACTACCCAAGTCTCGGTCAAACTCCAAAAGCTAATATCCCAAAAGCGTTCTCTAACAACGACGGGATCTTTAATCCAAGATGATGCCCTTACCCTTGTCCACAACTGAACTTATAAAAAGGTAAACAACGAGAGGGTAAGCAAAGCTTAGTGAATGCAATAATTACACATACATATATATAACTCATCTATTTGCAATCACATTCACCAAATACCTCATACGAACTTGTAACTCAATTAGCACGCCATCGTACCCAAAACACTTAACAAGTCGTACATTAACACAAAACCGCATTAGCATATACTCAACATAATGTATATATATATATATATATATATATATATATATATATATATATATATATAAATAATATGCTAAAATAATCGACAATCTCAATATGATTAACCATAAACGCTATGGTGCTACCGGCTCGTGGTTCACACCATACGCAATTGAGTCATACTCTTTTATAGTGCTACCGGCTCGTGGTTCACACTTGATGCTACCGGCTCGTGGTTCACATCTTATTTTATAGTGCTAACGGCTCGTGGTTCACACTCGATGCTACCGGCTCGTGGTTCACATCTAGTTTATAGTGCTACCGGCTCGTGGTTCACACTCGATGCTACCGGCTCGTGGTTCACATCTTATCGCACACATGTTATGGCACTACCGGCTCGATGGTTCATACCATAACACCCACAAATAAACACGTCATATACACATACGTATAATTACTTCACTCACCTCAAAATCTCTTGTGAAAGATAATCAAGCTCGTAAATCTTCAATGTAACGTACCTATTACATTATACATAAATCAATCACAAACTCAAGTTGGTCAACCAATTAAAACTCCAATCTAGTGTTATCTTGACCCATGGTGCAATTTCGACCCATTTACACCCTTAACCCTAATATTTGGGTTAACATCCCCAAAACCCTAATCATTAGCCAAGTTAGGTTTAAAACATCTGGAGTAAATGAGGCTCCAAAACTGATCCAGAGCCTTTAATTCGGGCCTCCATGTATAATTACCAAAAAGCCCTCAAAATATCTAATTTAAAAAGAGAAGGAAATCTGTCACAGGCTACTGGTGCGGCGCGCCATATACTTGCACGGCGCGCAGATCCCCCAGATCATAATCTGCCCCCTTTTTAAGATGTACAACAAAAACCCCACTTCAAGTATCTTAATTACACTTATGTACACAACAAATAAATGGGTCTTACAATGATTTCAACCTATTTATTATGCTAGTAAGATGTTACAAGGAGCACAAACGAATTACACAACTACTGAAAAAGAACTCCTTGCTATTGTCTTTGCTTTTGACAAATTTCGTTCATATCTTGTTCTAGCTAAAACGGTGGTCTATACTGACAATTCTGCTCTTAGATACTTATTTTCAAAACAAGATGCCAAACCACGATTAATCCGTTGGATCTTACTCTTACAAGAGTTTGATATTGAAATCCGAGACAAAAAGGGAGCAGAAAATCTCACCGCTGATCATCTTTCTAGTCTTGAAAATCCTGAATTAGAAGTTCTAAATGATTCAGCCATACAAGATAACTTTCCTGATGAATATCTATTGAAGATAGATTATAATGAAATTCCATGATTTGCAGACTATGCAAACTACTTAGTATGTGGATTCCTTGAAAATGGGTTGTCGTACCAAAAACGAAAGAAATTCTTTAGTGATATAAAACACTATTTTTGGGAAGATCCACATTTGTTTAAAAGTTATCCCGATGGAATAATACGCCGATGTGTATTCGGAGATGAAGCCAGTCAAATCTTAAACCATTGTCACACAGGACCAACAGGAGGGCATTATGGGCCTCAACTCACAGCAAGAAAAGTCTATGACGCTGGATTCTATTGGCCTACAATTTTCAAAGACGCACACCTTCTTTGTAAATCCTGTTATGCTTGTCAAAAGGCAGGAAAAATAAGTCAACGTGATGAAATGCCACAAAATGTCATTCAAGTATGTGAAGTATTTGACGTTTGGGGTATTAACTTTATGGGTCCATTTCCAAAATCTCATAATAATCTCTACATTCTCGTTGCCATTGATTATGTATCTAAATAGGCGGAAGCACAAGCTCTCCCAACTAACGATGCACGAGTTGTAGTCAACTTTTTAAAACATCTTTTTGCTAGGTTCGGAACACCGAAAGCTTTAATAAGTGATCGGGGAACTCATTTTTGTAATAATCAACTGGAGAAAGTTCTCAAAAGATATGGAGTAACTCATAAAATCTCAACCGCTTATCATCTACAAACAAGTGGACAAGTTGAAAATACCAACCGAGCTTTAAAACGTATTCTAGAGAAAACCGTAGGATCAAATCCGAAGGAATGGTCCATAAAATTGGAGGATGCACTCTGGGCTTTTAGAACAGCCTACAAAACTCCAATTGGAACCACACCTTTTAGACTCGTTTACGGAAAAGCATGTCATCTTCTAGCAGAAATTGAACATAAAGCATTTTGGGCTTTGAAGACATGTAATCTTGATTTACATGAAGCCGGACGTCTACGGTTAAGTCAATTAAACGAATTAGAAGAATTAAGACATGAAGCATATGAAAATTCGTTAATCTATAAGGAAAGAACAAAGAAATAGCATGATAAAAGAATCAGAAGTTCAAAAGAATTTAAAGAAGGAGACAGAGTTCTTCTTTTCAATTCACGATTCAAGCTATTTACTGGAAAATTGAAATCAAGATGGTCTGGACCATTCATAGTCAAAAGAGTTTCCCGTACGGAACCGTAGAATTAATAAATTCAAATGGGATTGAATTTAAAGTTAATGGTCACAGAGTTAAACATTATATAGATAGTCCAATGGAAGTTGAAGATGAAGTTAATCACAATTTCGACACCACAGCTAACTAAGTGTGGGAAAATTTGAATCTTTTTAGGGTAATATGTATTTCTGTTAGAGTTAGATATTTTGTTTTCGTGTAGTTTCCGAGAATGGAATTCGAATGGTCTTTCCCTAGCAGACCCTAAAGAACTAGTCTTCTCCCTCCATTCTGAATTTTAATTTTTTTTAGGTTTTACTAGATGAAGAATTCCTTTGATTTGAACCATGGTCTAATGCTACACACTTTGATTACTAAACGTAATAATGACACACTCCCGAGTAACCTGGTGTCAGTAATAAGAGGCAGGTGTGACGAAGTAAGGAAAGAACTCAGAAAAGATCATCATAAGACACATTTTGGTAAAGGAAAATCAAAATCCGCAACAAAAAGAAGAGCACGACACCTTGAAAGATGTTATAAATGCGGAAAATGGTCACACGAAGGTAAATGTTCAAATAATTAAACACATTCAAATACCGAATTTGTTACTCTATGCAGAGAAGGCCCGTTTATATGTTTAGAAGAAAAGATATTGAAGAATCGAGGTCACGCTTATGTAGCTATGGAGAACCAAATCACACGACTCTCCTATGAGTCAGCTAAAGCAGGTATCTGAGAATTCTATCTCACATGTAAGTATGTACAGTTTTTATTTTTTATTTTTTATTGCTTTTAACCTTTTGATAATAAACGCTGAATCGTTCGCTATAAAGTATTAAATTGGTATTCAATAAAATTAGGTATGCGTAACCGAAATTATTGATATCATACAAAAATTTATTACATCACTGCGAAATTTACCGTTTATTCTTAAGGTATAAATATCTTTAATCAATCAACCCAAAATATTTCAAAAATTCGTCAGGAGTAAAACTAGGTTATGGAACCGAAATTACTTTATCGAAAAGAGGGGCGTATATTTTTGATAATATTTGATTGATTAAAGTGGGATAAAAGACCAAAAAGATTTTTAATTTTAATTTTTACCTTGTTTTTAATATATAAATATTAAATTAATATTGTAAACTTTTTAAAATCAATATATTTAAGTTTGTAAATATTTGAAAAATTAATATTTTTAATATAAGTTTGTATGTATAAAAACAAAAATATAATATAAATTTAGTGTGAATTTTTAATTTTAATAATATGAATTTTTAATTTTATGCATTTTAAATTTAAGTTTGGTGTGAATTTAAAAATAAAAATTTACTTTATTTCATTAAGTTAAAAATATGATTTCTAAAATTCGTCGTGAGTTGAAGACTAGGTCGTTGAACCGAAAATGCTTTACCCAAGGGAGGGACGAGAAATTTTATTATCATTATTTTTAATCTTATTGAATTAAAGTATGCCAAAAACATTAAAAAAAAACCAAAAATCTTTGCTTTTAAAACAAACGCTTTTAAATGACAAATTTTAAAATTTTATCGAGAGACGGACTAGGACAACGATCCGAAACGACCTCGTCCTAAATAACAAGGAAAACAAAATTTTAAATTTATTAATTTATGTTTTATTAAGTGAAGGTTTTTATTAAAAAAAAAAAATGGGATCCATGCGATTGCATGGGATTTAGGCTACACCTCCATGTGATCGCATGGAGCCAAAAAAAAACTGGGCAGATCATAAAGTCAGTCGAGTGTTCTGCTCTTCACAATACCACACACACATACACGAACATACCTACATAAACACCCCAAAAAATCATCAATTTTTCACCAAATTCAACCATATTTCTTGCTATAATCCGCTTTAATCATGAAATTGTTTAGAAGTTTTTCAAAGAAGGTAAAGATTTCACCGCTAAACTCTTTAAATTCGAATTTTAGTGTTCTTGAGCTAATTTTTACCTAATTTGATTTTGTTAATTTCTAGTGTAATTAGAGTTAAATTGTTAGTATATTATGTATGTATAACCTAGATTGATGCTATTTAACATGATTTGAAGCCAAAAACATCAAAAATTTTAGAAATCTAGGGTTTGTGTTCTTGAGCAATTTGGGGCTTTTTGATATAAACAGGTTATGGCTGATTTTTGTCATGAATTATTGCTAAATTAAGTAGTGTAACATGTTTAGGTAGCTAAATGATCCAAACTTTGATCCTAAACAAGATTTTTTAGAATTAAAGTGGACTTTTTAGGTTTAAAATTCATGAACTTGATTAAATTAATGTAAATGTCATTTGAAACTTATTTAATTGCTAGTAATGGTTATTTTAACATGTTATTTGAGTTGAATACTTATGAACTTTGTAAACATTTTCATATATGCTTATTTGAAAAAGTGTAGAATTGTTAAAATTGTGAAAATGTGTATAAGTTTAATTTTGATTGAACATGTTATTGTAGTTGTTTTAATTTGTTATTTTGCTAACACTAATGCATATTTGGATGCACAAATTTTGTGTTTAATGTGTTTTGCAGAGATATACCGATACTGATGGTGCATCATCATCATCTTGGCAACCTGCTCCGGAACCACAGCCAGAGATGAAATATAACGAACCGGAGAAACAACAAGAACAACAATAACAACCTGATCAACACGTACCATATTATGATCCGCAACAAGAATATGTTAATGCCTACGTACAATTTTTGATTCATCCAATAATAGAACACCCAACGATTCATGAAGAACAGTTGCATCCTAATTTGAGATTTGATCGAAGCTGGAGAGATTACCCGACGTACCAAAGTAACAAATTTAAACTGGTAACAAAAAATGTAGAAGTACCGAGGGTAATCGATTGGGAGCCTTTGGAAAGGGTCCAACTAGTTAACTCAGTTAGGCAGCATCTGATCCAAAGGTGTGGGAACTCTTCTTTTCCCGATTGGGAACGTTTATTCACCATTCGTAGGCCTGTATATAAAGAGTGGTGCGTTGAGCTTATGAGTACTATTTCACTTAATGCGGATATAGTTAGGTTAGACGATAGGAATTTTCTTAGATTTTTACTTTGCCGTAGGATGTATAGGATGTCCATGCTGGACATGGCCAGGGCTTTACAGATTTACACTCCTGGTGAATTACTACTACCTGATTGTACAAATTTGATTTATCATGGTGAAAGGGTAGATAGAAATTTTGACGCGGACGCTGTCTGGAGGCGTATGTCAAATTATAATGTTTTTTTCGCTGGGAGGAAGACACTCCTATTTAGATATTAACAAAGCAGAGCTTC
The DNA here is from genome assembly GCF_046630445.1 of Rutidosis leptorrhynchoides. Classification (NCBI taxonomy): domain Eukaryota; kingdom Viridiplantae; phylum Streptophyta; class Magnoliopsida; order Asterales; family Asteraceae; genus Rutidosis; species Rutidosis leptorrhynchoides. The sequence goes on from NC_092343.1 coordinate 410,841,226, forward strand.
GTGTTATACATAGATTTTTAGCTAATTCGGTTACACAAAGAGGTAAAAACAAGGAGAAAATGACCTTACATGATTTATTTTACCTTAAGTGTATTCGAAACACTAGAAGCGTTGTTAATATCCCCTACTGTGTTGGTTTTTATATGTCCAAAATGGTAGCAGGAATACAGGACGGGGGAATAATAGGAGGAGGTATTTTTGTTACTCTCATTGGAGAGTATTTGGGTGTAGATAGGGATCAAGGGGGTCCACTGATGGTGTGTAGGGAACAGGTTGATACTTTAGGATTAAAGGTCTATTAGGGTGCAAAGGTATTAAAGAGCAGATGCAATCAGGCAGTACCATATGATGGTCGTCATCTACAGGTAGAGAGAGGTTCAGATGAGGAAATGGAGGAACTGGATGACATTAGGGATGTCATTAGGGAGGTTGTTACTGATGTTTATCAGCGTATAAATGAGGTAGAAATGACAAACGAGGCTAGATTTAGTCAGTTCGAGCAGTGGCACGCCGAGAATGTGTACGAGCATTCCAGGCAACGATAGCAAATGTTTTCATAAAGATTCAATTTCCTAAAGGATCTAAATTTTTATAGTCATGTGGGACTGTAAACCACAATGTTACTATCATTGTTCATACCGCCGTATTATAATCACTGATGTACAAAGTATGAAGAATAAAGAAGTGATTCTAGTATTTTTATTTCAAGAATATATTGCTTGAGGACAAGCAACGCTCAAGTGTGGGAATATTTGATAATGCTAAAAACGAACATATATTTCATAGCATTATTCCTCAAGAAAGACAAGCTTTTATTTGAAATTGTTCTATTTACAAGTGATATTCGTTTAAATAATAAAAGGTGAAGACAAAAGACAGATTCGACGAATTGAAGATGCAAACGACCAAAAAGCTCAAAAGTACAAAGTACAATCAAAGTGGTTCAAATTATTGATGAGAAACGTCTAAAAGTTACAAGAGTACGAGCCACAAAACGCAAAGTACAAGATATTAAATAGTACGAAAGGACGTTCGGAACCGGGACCAGAGTCAACTCTCCACGCGCGACGCAACGGACTAAAAATTACAAGTCAACTATGCACATAAATATAATATAATATATAAATAATTCTTAAAATTACATTTATATATTATATTTATTTATTAAAACTGTCGGCAAATAAAAAACAAAAGTATGTGAGCTGTAAAAGAAGGTCATGCGATCACATGGCCAGGAAGACCAAAAGCCATGCGATCGCATGGTGCACTGTATCAACTCAGGTCCTATAAAGTTCGCGTGTTTTGGCCGAAAATAAAAAACCTTTTTCTAATCTATCTCTCACTCTCTACGATATATATATATATATATATATATATATATATATATATATATATATATATATATATATATATATATATATAATTTTAATTTTAATTTAAGATTAATAATAATAAGGGTATGTTAGTGAATGTTGTAAGTGTGTAAGTCGAAATTCTGTCCGTGTAACGCTACGCTATTATTAATCATTGTAAGTTATGTTCAACCTTTTTAAATTAATGTCTCGTAGCTAAGTTATTATTATGCTTATTTAAATCGAAGTAATCGTGATGTTGGGCTAAAATATTAAAGACGGGGTAATTGGGCTTTGAACCATAATTGGGGTTAGGACAAAAGAACGACACTTGTGGAAATTATACTATGGGCTATTAATGATCTTTATATTTGTTTAATTGAATAATAGTTCGTTAATTTAATATAAAAATTACAATTGGACGTACCTATAAATAACCACATACACTCGATCGGACACGATGGGCGGGATATTTATAAGTACTAATAATCGTTCATTTAACTGGACATGGGAATGGATTAATAGTCAATGGACTTATTAAAACAGGGGTGAATTACATACAAGGAAAATTGGTGTAATTATAGTTTATGTAACACCCTGATTTTTTTTTTTTTAAAATCACAGCGGAAGTCTTAATTCACATAAATACCCTTAGTTAATTACGAACATGATTATCACAAATCATTAGCTAGTTACTTATTACAAACCACCGGTGTTACGTTAAACAACTAGTTACATATTTATAAAAGTTAAGACATCAGAGTTCGTCTTATCAAACATATCGTCAACCCAACTCCCGTCCCTACCAGCACTAAGATCGAAAACCTGCAAGGGATGAGGTGAGGGGGGTTAGCACGAGGCTAAGTGAATGGAATCATCTAACAGATCTAGCATACAGTACCAACTTGTACAACTACAGCAACTACAACAATCCATAACAGGCAACTGACAACTAATAACTAGCAACTATCAACTGGCAACAATCAACTAGCAACTATGCTCCAACTAGAGACTCAGCGGCTTGTACGAGCACACGACTACTAGCTGATCAGTCTAGCATCTACCGAAAGTCCTTACTACTGAATCTCCAGTATAGTAAATTCACACGCAGGTGATGCGTCATTCAGTACTATACTCAACAAATAGTAGCCAACTGGACCCAACCACAACAAGGTTGACCTCTCTGAGCTGAACCTAACAACAATAGGTTCCAACAGGCAACTACAACTTGTGCACACAACTGTTAAGCAACTATCACTACGAACAACTGTTCCTACGACTAGCATGGCAACTCTACGATGATCATTATTACAACATATCTACTAAGCATAGCAACTATAATAGTATAACATAGTAGCACAACTTGCTACTCTATACTACACCCGGAGATAATCCCACTCACCGATTACCAGCTACAGCTCAGTTATCTTACTTCTGAGCTTCTTCCTTATTCTTATCACCTGAGAACAACACAACAAAGTCAATATACATATTTCAATCAATAGTATAATCAAATCATACTATAAACTAGGTCATAACACCATATATTCATAATTTTATGAGTCTACATCATGACTCCATTCAATAATGGCATACAGGTGCGTGCAAAACACGACATACACACTAAAACTCCTTTTCCGACCCAAAAACAGTATGATATAGTTTCTTAAAAGTTCATCATTGAAAAGTATTCTTTATTACGATTCTAACGATAGTTTATTCATCAAAAACGGAGTTACATTTTGAAAGTTACGCCCGTTTCAATTTCATAAAAGGTACTGTAGCAAATAGTGACACTGTAGCAATAGTGACACTGTAGCAACTCGCCACTGTAGCAACTCGGCACTGTAGCAAATAGTGACACTGTAGCAACTCGGTACTGTAGCAACTCGGTATTGTAGCAACTCGGTACTGTAGCAACTCGGGTACTGTAGCAAAATGGGTTTCGAACCAATTTCGCTGATTTCGTATTTTTTTCCCCAAAAACTCGATTTTTGAGCGATTTTGATCAAATTTTAAGCACATGGAAGCTACTAAACATATATACAACCTATTTCTAACATCAATTGAGCATCACAAACACATATAATCAAGAATCAAGCATCAAAATGCATAAAACCCATATGAACCCAAAACCCATTTTGAGCAAGAATTAATACATGAATCTATGATATGCATACCTTATATTGATCACGAAATCACAAGGAATATATCTCTAGCTTCAATTAATCCAAAGACTCACAAAATCAAATTAGGGTTTATGTGTGTGTTTGTGTATACGTTCGTGTGTGGGTTTGATGAAATGAGAAATGGATAGAACTATCCAGATACATACACTTAAATGAGTTACAAACTCATACCCCATATCACACAGGTATTTACCAGTTATCTTATCTGATAACCTTTCGTATCTCCTTAGGCAGTCCTAACGGAGTCCAAATTAAATAAACCAACCTGTTCTGTGACCCTTGTCACAAACTAGTCTCAACTAAACAACCAAATAATTATAAACATATAATTATAAAAATCACTAATTACGCCCTACCTCAGGGTACAATGGTCATTTCATCTAGGCCCAAAATGCGGGTGTTACAAATCTACCCTCCTTAAAAGAGATTTCGTCCTCGGAATCGGGTCAACAATGGTCAACAAACCCAAAAATTGTTACTCGCACCGCCAAAACACACGGTTAACTTTATCGATCTTATCCCCGATACCGACAATATCCACCACAATTGCATAGGGAAATGAGATTCCTGACGTCAATACACTCCCGATACCAAATAACTTCTCACAATCTCCATCGATCAACGTCCATTAATCCACTTAAGCCCACAAATTACACGATCAAGTCAAATAATCAGAGTCAAATTCGTGTTTCTTCGCCATTCCGTATCATAAATTTCACGAACTGTCATCCAATTCAACTCTTTATACAGTCCACTTTTCCCAATTATCCAAAGCTTAGGCAATAGAATTAGTCATCATGCTAAAATCTATACCTAGGTCCATGAAATTATCTCGTAAGTCATCAGAACTTCACAGGTTATTCGTCTCATATCCAGTCACATTACAATCCAATATAGCACAGGCCACCTAATTTTCCTTCAGCTTCCCAGAAATTCCGTATGATTAATCACAATATACTTCTGTTGGCCAGACACAAGCATATTATCCTAAATCATACCTTCATTCTGAGTTGCTCGTAATGGAAAAATTCTACTTGTCTCATTCACTAACTTATGTCCAATCAATTTTCTCAATAAGCATCGGTAATTAATTTAACTACTTTATAACTAATCAATCACAACATCTGTCCAATCATAGTTACTCAAACCTTGTCTATCAATCATCCAAATATAATCTATCAACCAGATCATACATCCAACAAGCTTAGGAAATACCGTCATAACAATCATACTCATGCCACTATCCAACAACTTCATCTCGTCCAAAAGTCCACTACACAAACATACTCAACGCATCTCTATCCAAGTCACGGTTCTCAATCCCAAAAAGTCAACCTAAGGGTCACCCTTACCCCACATGGCACAGAAGGGTCGCAACTAAAACATAAACAACATAATGCAACAAAATAAATCTTACACTACTATCAAGATCTACTAATCTACCACACATATATATACACCCAATCATATACATGTATATGACTAAACAATACGACGATTTTGAAGCATACCTGTATTCACATCACATTTAACATCTGCATCTGCAACCATCTGATAAGCTCTTGCTGTTTCCATAGGTGGATTCTTTCTTTTTTGCCCAACTGGAGAACCAGAAGATCCACCTACTGATCCCGACTGCGCTCCTGGCCCCGCCCCAGAACCTGACCCTCTTATATACGGACACTGAGCTGACCTATGCCCCACTTGATGACATCTCCAACATATATCCTCTTGGAATGAACACATCCGAATCTCATGTCCCACAATACCACATCTCAAACATCTTTTGGTTGAATCTGAACAAGGACCACTATGAGATGATCTGCAACTATAACACCAAGAATTTTGACTTGATGCTGACCCAATCTGTTCTGACCCACTCTTATGTTTCAAATTAACAGACTTCTTTGACCTAGAGTCCGAATGACTCATCACATGATCTTGTTGTGACATCTCATAACCTACTATTCTATTCCTTGCTGCTCTGAAATCATCCTCTACCATCTTGGCCATAACAAACGCTTGCGATAACGTCATCGCCATCCTAACCATTGTTCTGTACTCTGGTAAAATTATGTTAACAAAGTGCTGAATTCTTGACTGCTCATCTGGAACCCACTGTTGCACAAACCTTAATTTATCCATATACTGCTCAATCACCTCATCTATCGTCATCTGAGGTGTCATTTTCATCGCCAGAAATTCCGTCTTAATTCGATTGAGGTCATAGGATGAACAATACTGCTCACAAACTTTACTATAAAATTATTCCCAAGTAATCATGTTCACTTGCTCTTTCGGTATATTAGAAATAACCGTATCCCACCAAACCATTGCCCTATTCTTCAGCATACGACTAGCATAAATAACCTGCAAATCTGGTTCACACTGACATGCCTCAAAAACTCTTTCTATCTCTCTTAACCAGTTAAGAGTTACTGTTGGGTTAGAACTTCCTGAATACTATGGTGGATTGCAATTCAGGAACTGTTTGAACGTACATTTCTTTGGTTGTCGAAACATCGGCATCTGATACGGACCCCACATCTGATTTGGGAACTGTTGATTATACTGAGGTGGCATCTGAAACTGTTGAGGAAACTGATACTGAGATGGTAACCATTGCTGTTGTTGGAAAGCACTTCCAGTTTGCTGATACATATTTGGATGCACCGAATACCCACTAAACATCTGATTCGGTACACTACCACTTGGATTCACGGTTACCTGACGTTGTTCTAATTCCCTTATTCGGTCCTGTGCTTCCTTTAACTTACTTTGCAAATCTATTATTTGTGAAAGGACCCGTCCTAATCCATCCGGACGAAGTCCATATTGATTATAAACGATTCACAACAGTTGATTACATCGCGAGGTACTTGACCTCTATATGATACATTTTACAAACATTGCATTCGTTTTTGAAAAGACAATCTTTCATTACATTGAAAGTTAACGGCAGGCATATCATTTCATAATATATCTAACTATAATTGACTTAATTATAATCTTGATGAACGCAACGACTCGAATGCAACGTCTTTTGAAATATGTCATAAACGACTCCAAGTAATATCTCTAAGATGAGCAAATGCACAGCGGAAGATTTTTTTTAATACCTGAGAATAAACATGCTTTAAAGTATCAACCAAAAGGTTGGTGAGTTCATTAGTTTAACATAAATAAACATTTCCATCATTTTAATAGACCACAAGATTTCATATTGCCAATTCTCATAAACATACGTCCCATGCATAGAGACAAAAATCATTCATATGGATTGAACACCTGGTAACCGACCTTAACAAGATGCATATAGAATATCCCCTATCATTCCGGGATCCTCCTTCGGACATGATATAAATTTCGAAGTACTAAAGCATCCGGTACTTTGGATGGGGTTTGTTAGGCCCAATAGATCTATCTTTAGGATTCGCGTCAATTAGGGTGTCTGTTCCCTAATTCTTAGATTACCAGACTAAAAAGGGGCATATTCGATTTCGATAATTCAACCATATAATGTAGTTTCAATTACTTGTGTCTATTTCGTAAAACAGTTATAAAAACAGCGCATGTATTCTCAGTCCCAAAAATATATATTACAAAAGCATTTAAAAAGGGAATAATGAAACTCACCTAATATATTTTGTAGTAAAAATACATATTGTGATGACCCAGGAATTTCCGACCAAATTTAAACTTTAATCTTTATATGTTTCCGACACGATAAGCAAAGTCTGTAATGTTGAGTCTTGAAAAGTTTGAACTGTTTCATACATTCAATTGACCTTCGACCATTCCCAACAATTCACGAACCATTATTTGTAATTAAATGTGTATACATATAAATATAAATATAACTATATGAATATATATAATAACTTAAAATAATAATATTTTTAACTTGTAATTAGATATATTAATATTACAACTTATTAATTTTATTAATAATACTACTATTAGTTATGATAATAATAACAATTATATCCAGACCTGTTAATTAAGTTTAGTATATTTTCCATTTATTATATCATATCTACCCATTATATAATTTATTGAATCTTTAATATTTATTATTTATATATATGTTATAATAACATTACCATATAATTTACTTTCATTATTAATTAGTATTAATATTAATATTAATATCAATATTAATATTAGAATATTATTATTTAATATAATATATAGAATTAATACATCTAATTTTTTTATATCATTATAATTATTAGTAAAATTATAATCTTAAGTTATTATGATTAATTATTATTATTATTATCTTTATCAATATTATTATTAAAACCATTATTACTCATATAGTTATTATTGATAGAATATAAGATAATATATTATTTTTGTCAATTATAAGATAATCATTATCACCTTTATAATAACTAGTATCATTGTTATTTTTTTTATGATTATTAACATTAATGTAATTATCAATTATTAACATAAATTTTAATTATATAAACTATTTAAAATTGTAGAATTTTACAAGTTGTTTCATACATCTATCAACTGTTTTTGATTTGTGTTGATTTTCCAAATCTCGTTTCCAAAAGCAGATTCTTTCACATGTACAGCCAAGTTTGTTAGTGATCAACATCTACCTTTTTAATTTTTTATATTATTTTTTTATTTATGCTGTCTGCTCACAAATAAAGAAAAGATTCTATCATTACAAAACAAGAATCAATCCTACTTGTACAACCATTTGATTTCCATCCATATACACTGCCATCCATCCATATACACTGCCATCCATCCATATACACTGCTATCTCGACTATCTCTGTTCTAGTTCAAACCATCACCACCATTAACCACTGCACAAAAACTGTGATATTGCTTTTGCTCAACAAGCCATCCACAACTGCAACCACCCATCACCACATCCTGCAACCTTCATCACCATCAAAAAAACTGCCACAATCATTTACTGTATCAAATTCTGTTGTACAGTTTCACTCCACGGCTATTGCCCCTACTCCTTGAACGAGTACCAATGTAAAACACATCATCAAACCATCACGACTGCTGCAAGTTGATTTCTATTTCAACTCAGTTCAAGGAATACTTTCATGAAATCACAACATTTAACCATTGCTGCTGCATCTAACCTGTTTCCTTTCTGTCCAGAAGCTACCATTTAAATCGTCAAAGACTGTATCTGCAACTGCAGCTGCAAATCACTTCACAATTAAACCACAACACTATAAACATTACCAACCAAATCAATACTCAAATGTGAAGGGGTAACTGTGAATCAAATCAAGAATAACGAGCACAAAAGTTTTCATAAAGTTGAATATAATGAAATTGAACTCCAAAACGATTTCATAATCTTATAATTATAGCGACTAACCTGTTTGTGAAGAATCATCAATCAAACAACATCAGATTTATCAAAATTAAGAAGGACAGTGACGATATTCAATTTAGGAACCTCAAGTTTAAAACTCGATTTCTAAGTGTTTTCAAACCTCGAATCCTTCATTTAACATGTTTCAATTCCCTGGAATAACCTTCGTTGATCAATGTTTGAACCTGAAAGCACTTACAACAATTCAATTGAAGATTTCATCTTTCGGTCATAAACCCTAGAACTGAAAATTCATGAAGTATTTGATGTTATGAATCTATTCTAAGCTTCAAATAGATGAAACAAACATTCAAGAATATGAAATTATAAGTGGATTAACCTGCAAATTTATGGATCGAATCAGAGAAGCTTTCGATTGACTTTGGAGTTGATCTCGTGAAGAACACCTAAACAGAGACGAAATTGTTGTTATAAATCGCAGTTGATACTTGATGGAGTTTAGGATCGTGATGACGAAATTCATCCTCTGAAGATTGCTCTGCATCTCGATCTGTATTTTTTGAGGAACCCTAATAACGAGTACCCTTTTATATTAGGTATTATTATTATTATTATTATTATTATTATTATTATTATTATTATTATTATTATTATTATTATTATTATTATTATTATTATTATTATTGTTGTTGATTATTGTTATTATTATTGTTGTTATTATTATTATTGTTGTTGATATGTTAAATATTAAAATTACTAATATTATTATCACTAATATGATTAATTTTATTATCATTATTGTTAGTATTATTTATTATCATTATTGTTAGTATTAGTAAAATCACTATTATTATTATTATTATTATCTTTATCATCTTTATTATTAATATTATTATTAGTATTTGTATTATTATTACTACTACAATAAATAAAGAATGTATTGATCTCATATAACATAACTATATATATATATATATAAATATATATATATATATATATATATATATATATATATATATATATATATATATATATATATATATATATATATATATATATTTTTATTTATCTAGGGTATATGAAATAAGTATAGTTAATTTGATTACAAATGAAAAATATAATTAAAATAACAATTAAATCATTAATATATATATAATTTTGCTCAATTACCTTTATATGTGTTAATATATTTATAAATGTTATAGGTTCGTGAATCCGAGGCCAACCCTATACTTGTTCAATGTCGTTCCATGTATTTTTACTACAAAATACATTATGTGAGTTTCATTATTCCCTTTTTAAATGCTTTTGTGATATATATTTTTGGGACTGAGAATACATGCGCTGTTTTTATAACTGTCTTACGAAATAGACACAAGTACTCGAAAATTACATTCTATGGTTGGATTATCGAATCGAATATGCCCCTATATAGTCTGGTAATCTAAGAATTAGGGAACAGACACCCTAATTGACGCGAATCCTAAAGATAGATCTATCGGGCCCAACAAGCCCCATCCAAAGTACCGGATGCTTTAGTACTTCGAAATTTATATCATGTCCGAAGGAGAATCCCGGAATGATGGGGATATTTTAATATGCATCTTGTTAATGTCGGTTACCAGGTGTTCAATCCATATGAATGATATTTTGTCTCTATGCATGGGACGTATGTTTATGAGAAATGGAAATATGAAATCTTGTGGTCTATTAAAAATTATGAAATGATTATTTATGTTAAACTAATGAACTCACCAACCTTTTGGTTGACACTTGAAAGCATGTTTATTCTCAGGTAAGAAAGAAGTCTTCCGTTGGGCAATTGCTCATTTAAAAGATATTACTTGGAGTCATTCATGACATATTTCAAAAGACATTGCATTCGAGTCGTCGGGTTCATCAAGATTATTATTTAGTCAATTATAGTTGAATATATTATGAAATGATTTGCATGTCATCAGTTTTTGATATAAAGCAAGTTTGTCTTTTAAAAACGAATGCAATGTTTGTAAAATGTATCATATAGAGGTCAAGTACCTCGCGATGTAACCAACTATTGTGAATCGTTTGTAATCGATATAGACTTTGTCCGGATGGATTAGGACGGGTCCTTTCAGTTGGTATTAGAGCGGTGGTCTTAGCGAACCATGTCTGCATTAGTGTGTCTAACTGATAAGTCGTTAAGATGCATTATTGAGTCTGGACTTCGACTGTGTCTGTATATCAAAAGTTTTGCTTATCATTTTGTGTCAAAAATTACCTGCTTATCATTCTTAGAGAATCACTTACTTATCATTCTTAGTCTAGACACGTTTTACTGCATTGACTGCACGAATAGTGTATAGACAAAAATTCATATCTTAGCGTATCTGCTACTTCATATCTTAGCGTATCTGTTACTGTAACTTTGCCTGACAACTTCCGTAGATTCCTCCGTAACTTATGGGATTTTAGTATTATATATGCATATGAAAATTATGTATTGCAGGGTACTAATCTACATCCTATAATCTATTTCTTATCGAAAATCCTTCATCTGATCGTACGAGAGGAATCCTGCAACCAGTTTGAGTCCCTCAGATTCCGATAGCTATTCCAATAGTTATTCTGACAGCTATTCTGACATAGATGTTCACCTAAGCTCCGAAAACAGCGTCATCGGCATGAATCAACCAATCATCCATTATCAATTCATCTGATGGGTTCGTAGTTGACTTAATTAATGGAAACGCGCAGAAGGCAATCCCTTCCACCAACTGAATTCACCTCTTGACAATGAACCTGAAGCGTTTACCGGCGAACCTGTTGAGACACCATTTTCAGTCCCATTTCCAGGGTAACTCGACAAGACTACATTCTATCCACAATTCTGAACCTTATTCATCCGCTCGTTCCGACCGACAATCATCCTGGAATAATAAGTCAACGAACTTCGCTTGAATAATCAATTTTAGAGAATATGATGCAAAATGTACCAGCTTCAGCAACATCACCGGCACCAACAGTACCATCAATAACAGCACAAGTACCATCAGCAATCCATGCTTCAATATCATCATCTGTACTTTGAGTATGATCTTCGTTCTACGTATCGTTCTACCTCATTTATTTTCGTTCGACATGGCGAATATGTAATCACTAAAGTTTTAGAGATTATTTATTCTAGTTCCAACCGAAAAGCAAATGAGTTTAATATCATATTAACTCATTAAATCCATGAATACATCTGAAGAAAATATATATGTATATATGTTTTCATAAAGATTGTAATTAAAAATTCTCTTGTACAAACTGTTACTGGTGAAAATATTTTAACGGGTAGGTAATACCTGAGGAATATTTAAATTTCACATTAATAAGTTATATTGTACGTTCTTCGAATCTGTTTCAACAATCATTTACTATCCTACTTACATACACAGATATACGTATCCATTCACCGCAGAATAATCAATTTTATTCAATTTCATATTTGGATTTTGACCTATCAGAATCCAACAAGTGGCATAATGAAGAAATAATGGACACAATAAAAATTGATTAGAAACAGACTATTTAACAATATTAAATTTTATTAAGAAACCACGCTAACAAAATCCTAGCTAATTGTTCCTAGCTAACTGTTAATTTCGTAATACATTTTATTTTATCGTAATTTAATTATCGCAATTTTAATTATCGTCATTTAAATTCTGTTATTTACTTTACGCATTTTATTTATCGTCATTTAATTTTTGTATTTATTTTACGCACTTTAAATATCGAGACACGTATACAAGGTTTTGACATATCATATCGACGCATCTATATATATTATTTAGAATCACCATAGACACTCTATATGCAGTAATGACCGAGTTCTCTATACAGGGTTGAGGTTGATTCTCAGATAATATATATACTTTGAGTTGTGATCGAGTCTGAGACGTATACGGGTCACGATACGTATTAATTAATTCGAATATTATATAGTAACTTATATATGAATTATTATTTGTACACTGCTAACTGTGGGCTATCAACATTGGACAATTAAAATGAATTAAAATATTAATTATAACATATGAAACTAAATAATTCTTCAAGTTACCACTTAATTTCGTCTTAAACATCATTTGTATCTTCACGATTACATTCTGCGTTCAAACCTTTCTGATTCTTGAAAACACCTCAATCGATAGGATGAATCAACCGCACTTCATCTACAGAAGGAAAGATTTATGCACATAGTTATGCATCTGAGAAACTCTCGGCAACTGAGTAAAAGTTTAACACGTAGCCGCGTCAGATCCTTTGGCATTTATTAGCAAAAAAATAATAATAATAACTTTGAGATCCCTTTTCAAAGTAGCAAATTTTGTCACAGCTCCAGCAAGTCAACTTCGACTTTTCATTCGAAGTAACCTTACTATAATACTGATATATATACGATTACCCTTTTCATATCGGAGAATTCTTTTATATTCCACCATATTACCAGCAGACATACCAGTGACCTCATTACTTCTTGGCTTAAATCTCTCTGACAAATCACTATATTTATTCATTGAAACCCTATCATATACTCGTCCACATCTTGTGACAAGAACTGCCATACCAATTACCGGGAATCAGCAATCAGTACTTTGAAAAGTCACAGCATATCTACATCAACAGTTATATGTATGACATTTATTTCTTAGAATTATGATCTCTCATTCTGAAATTCTGAAAAGCACTCAGTCACAAATCAATACTCTGAATGTTGAAAAAGCTGAATGAAGCAACAGAAACCATAGACAACCGTAAACGACCTTAATCATCGGAAGTTTGATGATAAAGAATAGTATGTTGGAAAAGCTCAGAAAAGTTGGAACTGGAAAACGGATTGCGCTAACCACGAAGGAGACCAAGGACAAATACAAGGGTCAAACCCTATATTTAAAGAATCCAGGTAATTCTAAATCTGATGAAATCTTTAGTGAATATCTTGCTCCGTACTCATGTTAAAACCTTGCAGAAAATCTTCCTTCATCAACCATCGAACTTAGAAATTTCAAAATATCATCATAAATATCTTCGATAATTTTTGAAGATATTTTCATAAATATTCTCGTCCAAAATTATTATCTCTTCACGCTATCAGTGTTACATCATATAGAAACTGTTAGTTTCTATATTCTGTAAACCTTCGAGCTTAAAATAGGAATGTTATTGAAGTAATGTTGGGAACTGATGCATGAATTAGTATAATATAATGACACTTGATCAACGTGATTATATTACAGTAAGTCATGCTGAGTTCTAATGGGACATGATGGTTCACAGTAGATCATACCACCATCATGTGTCATGTTACATAACTCTTTCATTCTAATTAACTTCTGAACATATCAAGAAAGTATATTCTTGATAGCTCTATTCTCAATGATTCTGGTAATTTGACGAATGAAATCGTGCTATTACGTTCCTTCTTGATTATAACATTAAATTCATTCGAAACTCCATACTTACAAATTCTAGACCATTACTCGTCTTACTAGAGATCGAGAGGAGATTAAAAAGACAAAGAGCTCCGAAACATAAAGGAAGATATAAAACTTGACAACAACACTGAAATTACAATAATTAAAAATTAAAACATCACGACAATTAAAAATTAAAAGATTACAATCAAACTACTCGTCGTCATCAATTGTCATCTGCAAAGTAGCGTTCACCAGTCATTTCACCATCCATGAGGTACTCTGGAGACATCGGTATTTCTCTTGATGCCTCAACTGCTGCTTCAGCTGATTCATCGAGGTAACGATAACCCAACGTCTTTTCATCTTCGAGAACCGCATACAAAGAAATGCCTTTACCGCGATCTTCAATGGTATCTTTTATAAAGTACCATTGATCATCGGTACACAGAAAACTTGCCCTACAATCCGCATCATAATCGTCTTTATAAAAGAACACAGACGTGAATTCACACGGAACTTTTTCCTTCAGAAAGGATAGCAAGTCTTGTAAACCAACATCACGAATATCGATATATTCAAACGAAATACTGTCGCCCCACTTATACTCCTTCATTTGATTACAGAAATCACCTCCGTAATGAACATCGAATGACACAATCATTGGGGGAAGTGTTAACATTTTGCAGTTTGGGAGTGTTTGATTTTGATTTTGAGAAAGGTGGAAATATAAAAGAAATATATGTTTGAGTGTATAAAATGAAGTATATGGTTGGTGTTTATATAGTGTAAAGGTGACCGTTGGGATAGCCGTTGAAATTTTTTTATTTTACTAACGGCTAAAAATTTGGGCAAGTTTTTGGGCGAAGGTGGACGATGCCCGTTGGGACCTCTCTCATGATAGTTTCATTCATGCTCTTCGTATAATCGAATTATTTTATCTGTATTATTCTGTAATGATGAAAACTCTATTTATCAGCTCATATTCGTCAAGAAAACATATTTAATGTTAGCCATGACGACCTCACTCAAATTTCGGGACGAAATTTCTTTAACGGGTAGGTACTGTGATGACCCAGGAATTTCTGACCAAATTTAAACTTTAATCTTTATATGTTTCCGACACGATAAGCAAAGTCTGTAATGTTGAGTCTTGAAAAGTTTGAACTGTTTCATACATTCAATTGACCTTCGACCATTCCCAACGATTCACGAACCATTATTTGTAATTAAATGTGTATACATATAAATATAAATATAACTATATGAATATATATAATAACTTAAAATAATAATATTTTTAACTTGTAATTAGATATATTAATATTACAACTTATTAATTTTACTAATAATACTACTATTAGTTATGATAATAATAACAATTATATCCAGACCTGTTAATTAAGTTTAGTATATTTTCCATTTATTATATCATATCTACCCATTATATAATTTATTGAATCTTTAATATTTATTATTTATATATATGTTATAATAACATTACCATATAATTTACTTTCATTATTAATTAGTATTAATATTAATATTAATATCAATATTAATATTAGAATATTATTATTTAATATAATATATAGAATTAATACATCTAATTTTTTTATATCATTATAATTATTAGTAAAATTATAATCTTAAGTTATTATGATTAATTATTATTATTATTATTATTATCTTTATCAATATTATTATTAAAACCATTATTACTCATATAGTTATTATTGATAGAATATAAGATAATATATTATTTTTGTCAATTATAAGATAATCATTATCACCTTTATAATAACTAGTATCATTGTTATTTTTTTTATGATTATTAACATTAATGTAATTATCAATTATTAACATAAATTTTAATTATATAAACTATTTAAAATTGTAGAATTTTACAAGTTGTTTCATACATCTATCAACTGTTTTTGATTTGTGTTGATTTTCCAAATCTCATTACCAAAAGCAGATTCCTTCACATGTACAGCCAAGTTTGTTAGTGATCAACATCTACCTTTTTAATTTTTTATATTATTTTTTTATTTATGCTGTCTGCTCACAAATAAAGAAAAGATTCTATCATTACAAAACAAGAATCAATCCTACTTGTACAACCATTTGATTTCCATCCATATACACTGCCATCCATCCATATACACTGCCATCCATCCATATACACTGCTATCTCGACTATCTCTGTTCTGGTTCAAACCATCACCACCATTAACCACTGCACAAAAACTGTGATATTGCTTTTGCTCAACAAGCCATCCACAACTGCAACCACCCATCACCACATCATGTAACCTTCATCACCATCAAAAAAACTGCCACAATCATTTACTGTATCAAATTCTGTTGTACAGTTACACTCCACGGCTATTGCCCCTACTCCTTGAACGAGTACCAATGTAAAACACATCATCAAACCATCACGACTGCTGCAAGTTGTTTTCTATTTCAACTCAGTTCAAGGAATACTTTCATGAAATCACAACATTTAACCATTGCTGCTGCATCTAACCTGTTTCCTTTCTGTCCAGAAGCTACCATTTAAATCGTCAAAGACTGTATCTGCAACTGCAGCTGCAAATCACTTCACAATCAAACCACAACACTATAAACATTACCAACCAAATCAATACTCAAATGTGAAGGGGTAACTGTGAATCAAATCAAGAACAACGAGCACAAAAGTTTTCATAAAGTTGAATATAATGAAATTGAACTCCAAAACGATTTCATAATCTTATAATTATAGCGACTAACCTGTTTGTGAAGAATCATCAATCAAACAACATCAGATTTATCAAAATTAAGAAGGACAGTGACGATATTCAATTTAGGAACCTCAAGTTTAAAACTCGATTTCTAAGTGTTTTCAGACCTCGAATCCTTCATTTAACATGTTTCAATTCCCTGGAATAACCTTCGTTGATCAATGTTTGAACCTGAAAGCACTTACAACAATTCAATTGAAGATTTCATCTTTCGATCATAAACCCTAGAACTGAAAATTCATGAAGTATTTGATGTTATGAATCTATTCAAAGCTTCAAATAGATGAAACAAACATTCAAGAATATGAAATTATAAGTGGATTAACCTGCAAATTTATGGATCGAATCAGAGAAGCTTTCGATTGACTTTGGAGTTGATCTCGTGAAGAACACCTAAACAGAGACGAAATTGTTGTTATAAATCGCAGTTGATACTTGATGGAGTTTAGGATCGTGATGACGAAATTCGTCCTCTGAAGATTGCTCTGCATCTCGATCTGTATTTTTTGAGGAACCCTAATAACGAGTACCCTTTTATATTAGGTATTATTATTATTATTATTATTATTATTATTATTATTATTATTATTATTATTATTATTGTTGATTATTGTTATTATTATTGTTGTTATTATTATTATTGTTGTTGATATGTTAAATATTAAAATTACTAATATTATTATCACTAATATGATTAATTTTATTATCATTATTGTTAGTATTATTTATTATCATTATTGTTAGTATTAGTAAAATCACTATTATTATTATTATTATTATTATTATTATTATTATTATTATTATTATTATTATTATTATTATTATTATTATTATTATTATTATTATTATTATCTTTATCATCTTTATTATTAATATTATTATTAGTATTTGTATTATTATTACTACTACAATAAATAAAGAATGTATTGATCTCATATAACATAACTATATATATATATATATATATATATATATATATATATATATATATATATATATATATATATATATATATATATATATATATATATATATATATATATATATATATATATATATATATATATATATATATATATATATATATATATATATATATATATATATATATTTATCTAGGGTATATGAAATAAGTATAGTTAATTTGATTACAAATGAAAAATATAATTAAAATAACAATTAAATCATTAATATATATATAATTTTGCTCAATTACCTTTATATGTGTTAATATATTTATAAATGTTATAGGTTCGTGAATCCGAGGCCAACCCTATACTTGTTCAATGTCGTTCCATGTATTTTTACTACAAAATACATTATGTGAGTTTCATTATTCCCTTTTTAAATGCTTTTGTAATATATATTTTTGGGACTGAGAATACATGCGCTGTTTTTATAGCTGTCTTACGAAATAGACACAAGTACTCGAAAATTACATTCTATGGTTGGATTATCGAATCGAATATGCCCCTATATAGTCTGGTAATCTAAGAATTAGGGAACAGACACCCTAATTGACGCGAATCCTAAAGATAGATCTATCGGGCCCAACAAGCCCCATCCAAAGTACCGGATGCTTTAGTACTTCGAAATTTATATCATGTCCGAAGGAGAATCCCGGAATGATGGGGATATTTTAATATGCATCTTGTTAATGTCGGTTACCAGGTGTTCAATCCATATGAATGATATTTTGTCTCTATGCATGGGACGTATGTTTATGAGAAATGGAAATATGAAATCTCGTGGTCTATTAAAAATTATGAAATGATTATTTATGTTAAACTAATGAACTCACCAACCTTTTGGTTGACACTTGAAAGCATGTTTATTCTCAGGTAAGAAAGAAGTCTTCCGTTGTGCAATTGCTCATTTAAAAGATATTACTTGGAGTCATTCATGACATATTTCAAAAGACGTTGCATTCGAGTCGTCGGGTTCATCAAGATTATTATTTAGTCAATTATAGTTGAATATATTATGAAATGATTTGCATGTCATCAGTTTTTGATATAAAGCAAGTTTGTCTTTTAAAAACGAATGCAATGTTTGTAAAATGTATCATATAGAGGTCAAGTACCTCGCGATGTAACCAACTATTGTGAATCGTTTGTAATCGATATGGACTTTGTCCGGATGGATTAGGACGGGTCCTTTCACATATGACGACAATGGACAAAAGTAGGGTTAGCCTCGGATTCACGAACCTATATCATTTGTATATATATTAAAATATATAATCGTAATTGAACAATTATATATATATATATATATATATATATATATATATATATATATATATATATATATATATATATATTTTGTTATTAATAATATACTTGTTATACTATATGTTAGTTAAATAAATCTAATATATTTGGTTCATATGTTTTATATAACTATTACCTATAATTAATAATAAAAACTGTATATTCAGGTTTAGTATATATATTTATATATTACTTGATATATCTTAACTAATATATTTTTAACAATAAAAGTATAGCTTAATGTAACTTTATATAAAAGTATCTATTTATGATAATATTGATTGTTTTGGTGATAACAAAATAATAATTTTTGTAAAGATGATAATAATGATAATAAGTTTAATAATGATAATACTAATGATTATGTTAATAATAATAATGATAATATTTATATTAATACTTATGTTACTACTAATACTAATAATAATTATAATAATAATAATAATAATAATAATAATAGTACTAAAAGTGATACTAATACTAATATTAATCATAGTATTTATTTTCTCATGATAATACATATATTAGTCGTTAAAATAAATATAATATTAACAATGATAATAATATCGATATTCTTATTTATAACTATAATCATAATAATAATAATGATAACTAATACTTAAATGACAAAATTTATAATAATAATTACATTAATACTGTTAATAATAATAATAATGGTTATATTTATAAGAATACACATGTTAATAATAATAATAATAACTCTAATACTCATATAATGATACTTAGGTTAATAATAATAATCCTAATAACTAGTAAATAATACTAATAAAATCCTAATCATGTTAAAAATAATAATATAATACATACCTTAGTAAGGGTATTAATAATAGTAATCATAATACTTGTAATAACAATAATTAATAACCATAATAATAATAACAACAAAAACAACAATAATAATAATAATAATAATAATGGTAATAATAATAATAATAATAATAATAATAATAATAATAATAATGATAATAATAATAATAATAATAATAATAATAATAATAATAATAATAATAATAATAATAATAATAATAATAATAATAATAATAATAATAATAATAATAGATAGAATAAAGTGTATACCCTTCCCAAAAAGAATTGCTCCAAATGGGACTCGAACCCTCGACCTCTCGCAAACACGCAAACGTCCTAAACCATAGCTCCCATTCTGTCTTTCTGTTCTAATTCTCTGAGAAAAAAAAGATAACCCGTATAACTTATTCCTCTTCTTCTTTAACAATGCAGTCGATCTGCAACTCTCTAACTTCCATTTTTTTTTTTATTGTTTTGATTTTTGACTTGTATTTGAAATAGGCACGATCCAGGTGAGGGTTTGAGTTGGTTTATAACAGAAAAAGAAATTAAAAATTTCAGTAGCAGCAGAAGGTAATTACTCGCGATGAACACGATGAACTTCAACATCAAAATCAAATTTTAAGAGTGTTTCAGCCCTCGACCATAACATGAAAAAGATCCTAAATGGTGATTAGAAACTATCTGGAATGTCAATTGTTTCAAAGATTCGAAAATGAATTCGAATTTGACATGAACACCTTCGGTTGACTTTGAGAAAAATAAATGTTGACTCAGAAATTTAAACTCGATAGAACAAATTGATGCTTGAGATTTTCCAGTTTAATTAAATGAAGGATTTTAAACAAGTTTGCATTATTACAATTTCAAATTTTGATTCGATTTTTGAGTTGTTGAATAAATAAAATAAAAATAAAATAAAATAAAAAAAACGAACAGAGTATCAGATTTTCTGTTTGAATTCTCCTCCTCTCTTTACCAAATGCAGTGTTAATTATTTAATACGTTCTAGCGACAAGTTTATACCCCAGTAGGAATCAATTTCAGTTGTTTTGTAGTGGAATTGATGGTCGAATAGTTGTTGATCAGATACAGAGAATAATGAAAAGAAAATAAAAAAAATAAAAAGCTGTTTGACAAAAAAAGGTACGATCCTCAACTGCCTTTGTTAGTTTGTGAATAACTTGGAATCAATTGGTACAGTTTAGGTGACATAAAGCAATCTCTTATAGTATAAAAACGATAGAGACAGATTATGTAACTTAATTGTATCTAAATTTGTATATCAAAATTTTCATTTATATATTGGATCATAATTATATTTTTATATATATATCAATATATATTCTGTATATATATAACTGCATTATATATATATATATATATATATATATATATATATATATATATATATATATATATATATATATATATATATATATACATGTATATATGTATGTATATATATAACTGCATTATATATATATATATATATATATATATATATATATATATCTGTTTATATATATATGTGATTATATATATTTATATAATTCATAATTTCTAATATCAATAATGTTATTATTAATAAATACTAGTACTTATCAAATTTCATATATACCTTATTTAATAATAATAATATTAATAGAACAATTTATACGTATCAAATCTCATATATATATATATATATATATATATATATATATATATATATATATATATATATATATATATATATATATATATATATATATATATATATATATATATATATATATATATATATATTAAAATAATACTATTATTAATACTGATATCAAGTTTAATAATGAAAGTAATATAATAACTATATTTTGACTCATAATTAGATTTAATATAATAATATTACATTTTATTAGTCATGTAATACTTATAATAACACATTTGGATATTTAATATTTGTGTATATTAGATATATTACTACATACGTATAATATTAATTTTGTACAGAATTTATATACATATTCATATATCTAATCTAATAATAACTTACTATTTTGTAATTTAAATTACATGTTTAAATCACATGCTTAAATGGTATCTTATTTATTTACATATTTACTTATACACACTTGTTCGTGAATCGTCGGGCATAGTCAAGGGTTAAATGGATGTATGAAATAGTTCAAAACTTTTGAGACTTAACATTACAGACTTTGCTTATCGTGTCGGAATCATAGGAAGATTAAGTTTAAATTTGGTCGGAAATTCCCGGGTCATCACAGTACCTACCCGTTAAAGAAATTTCGTCCCGAAATTTGAGTGAGGTGGTCATGGCTAACAATAAAAATGTTTTCATGACGAATATGAGTTGATAAATTGAGTATTATCATCATTGAGTAATATGGATAAAATAATTCGATTAATCGAAGAATACGAATGAAGCTATCACCAAAGAGTGAAATAGGAAAGTAAAGATTCATCTTAACTTTTGACAGAGTCAGGGTTGAATTCTGGAATTCAAGGGATTTAAAGAAAATCTTCGAATCTAAAAGATTTGATTCTTCGGCGAGTAAGGAAATTAAGATCTCTATAATTAAATACGGTGATCTGCCTCGATTACTCCGTCTGATATTTCCACTATAAATTAAGCTCTTTCGTTCTATTATTCTCACCATTCCTATACTTTCCTTCTTAGTTCATACATCCAAAAAATTGTGAAAATGCTTAATCCAGTTCTAATCCTTGATATTTTTCTAATTATCATTTCTGTCATCCTTCTTTTCAATCTTCCACTAGAAGAATCTATTTACTTCTACTATTACCTTGGGGTGATACTATTCTTAATTATACAGTGTCTTTATATTGTTATTCGTATTAATATCCATGGTTTCTAACCTCCGTGTTGTTATTGGGCTTTATATTTTCTCTTATATTTTGGATCTCTTTGCCTTTTTATTATCCTCTCGACCTCTAGTAAAGCGAGCAACTGTCCAGAATTCGTAAGTACGGAGTTTCGAATGACTTAATGTTCTAACCAAGATAGAACGAAATCATACGATTTGATTTGTCAAATTATTAGAATCATTGAGAATAGAACTATCAAGAATATACTTTCTTGATACGTTCAGAAGTTAAGCAGAATGAATGAGTCATGTAAATGACACACGATGACGTTTTGATCTGTGAATCATCATGTCCCATTAGAAACTCAGCATGACTTACTGTAATATAATCACGTTGATCAAGTGTCATTATATTATACTAACTCATGCATCAGTTTCCAACATTATTTCAATAACATTCCTATTTTAAACTCAAAAGTTTATAGAATATAGAAACTAACAGTTTCTATATGATGTAACACTGATAGCATGAAGAGATTAATGATTTCAGATAAGAATAGTTATAAAAATATCTCCAGAAATATGGAGGATATTTATAATGAAAGATACGATAATATCTCTGAATATCTAAGATCAACGGATGATAGAAACTATTTTCTGCAAGGGTTTAGAGTAAGGAGCAAGATATTCACTAAAGACTTTAGCAGACATTGAATTATTTGGATTCTTTGAAGTCAAACTTATTCTTTGTGATTTGTCCACGGCTTTCTTCATAGTTCCGCACAATCTGTTTTTCGGTACTAAATTTTCTATTGAATGTTTCCAATAATGATACACAGGAAGCACGAAGAGGTATATAATTTCGAACGAGAATATTTATGAAAATATCCTCAGAAATATCGAAGATATTGATGATGATATTTTGGAATTTCTAAGTTCGATGGTTAATGGAGAAAAATTTTCCGCAAGATTTTAACATGACTTCGGAGCAAGATATTCTCTAAAGATTTCAACGGATCCAGAATTATCTGGATTCTTTGAATATAGGGTATGGTCCTTGTATTTATCCTTGGTCTCATTCATGGTTAACTCTATCCGTTTTCTAGTTCCAACGTTTCTGAGCTTTTTCCAACATATTATTCTTTATCATCAAACTTCCGACGACTAAGGTCGTTTACGGTTGCCTACAATTTCTACTGCTTCATTCAACTTTTTCAACATTTAGAGTATCGGTTCGTAAACTGGGTGCCTTTTCAAAATTTTAGAATTAAAGCTCGTAATTCTAGGAGATAATTGTTATATGTATACATTTAACTATTGATGTAGAAATGCTACGAGATTTGAAATACTGATTGTTGATTCCCGGTAGTTGGTATGACAATTCTTGTTACAAGATGCGGATGAGTACATGATGAGACTTCAATAGATAAATATAATGATTTGTCAAAGGAATTTAAACCAAGGAGCGACGAGGTTGCTGGTACATCTGCTGGTAATATGGTGGAATATAAAAGGTTCTCTGGTAACAATAAAAGAGTATGCATATAAATCAAGATGATAATAAGGTTGTTTTGATCAAGAAATCGAAGTTGACTTGTTGGAGCTGTGACAAAATTTGCTACTTTAAAAGAAATTACCCAGTTATTTTGGGTAATAATAATACTAAAGGAATTAGCGCAAATAAGTGTTAAACGTTTACTCAGGTTCCAAGAGTTTTCAAGTGCATAACTATATGAATCAATCTTTTCTTCCATAGATGAAGTGTGGTTGGTTCATCCTCTCGATTGAGGTGTTTTTAGGAATCATGAAAGGTTTGAACGCAGATTGTAATCGTCAAGATACAAATGAGGTTTAAGATGAAATCAAGTGGCAAACTTGAAGAATTGTTTTAGTTTCATATGTTATAATCAGTATTTTAATTCATTTTAATTGTCCAATGTTGGCAGTCCACAGTCGATAGTCCACAGTTAACAGTCCAATAATTCATACATAGTTTAATATATAATATTCGAATTAATTAATTCATATCATGACCCGTGTACATGTCTCAGACTCGATCACAACTCAAAGTATATATATTATTTGAGAATCAACCTCAACCCTGTATAGAGAACTCGATCATTACTGCATATAGAGTGTCTATGGTGATTCTAAATAATATATATAGATGTGTCGATATGATATGTCAAAACCTTGTATACGTGTCCCGATATTTAAAGTGTGTAAAAATAAATAACAGAAATTAAATGACGATAAATAAAATTAAGAGAATGTAAATTGTGATAATTAAATTGTGATAAATAAAATGTAATCAGTTAGCTAGGAATAATTAGCTACGAACAGTTAGCGTGGATTCTTAACAAAATTACTCATAGTTAATTTGTTTGTTTCTAACAAATTTTATTTTGTCAAATGTTTTCTTCATTATGCCACTTGTTGGATTCTGATAAATCAAAATCCAAATATGAAATTTGATGAATATGGTTATTCTGTAATGAACGGATTTATATATCGGTGGATGTAAGTAGGATAGTATATGACTGTTGAAACAGATTCGACGAACGTACAATGTAACTTATTAATGTGAAATTTAAATATTCCTCGGGTATTACCTACCCGTTAAAATATTTTCACCAGTAACAGTTTGTACAAGAGAATTTTTAATCACAATCTTTATGAAAACATATATACATATATATTTTCTTCAGATGTATTCATGGATTTAATGAGTTAATATGATATTAAACTCATTTGCTTTTCGATTGGAACTAGAATAAATAATCTCTAAAACTTTAGAGATTACATATTCGCCATGTCGAACGAAGATAATTGAGGTAGAATGATACGTAGAACGAAGATCATACTCAAAGTACAGATGATGATATTGAAGCATGGATTGTTGATGGTACTGGTGCTGTTATTGATGGTACTGTTGGTGCCGGTGATGTTGCTGAAGCTGGTACATTTTGCATCCTATTCTCCGAATTGATTATTCAAGCGCGAAGTTCGTTGACTTATTACTTCAGGATGATTGTCGGTCGGAACGAGTGGATGAATAAGGTTCAGAATTGTGGATAGAATATAATCTTTTCAAGTTACCCTGGAAATGAGACTGAAAATGGTGTCTCGAACAGGTTCGCCGGTAACGCTTCAGGTTCATTGTCAAGAGGTGAATTCGGTTGGTGGAAGGGATTGCCTTCTGTGCGTTTCCATTAATTAAGTCGACTACGAACCCATCAGATGAATTGATAATGGCTGATTGGTTGATTCATGCCGATGACGCTGTTTTCGGAGCTTGGGTGAACATCATATCGGAATAGCTGTCGTAATCCGAGGAATTTGAACTGGTTAAGGGATTCATCTCGTACGATCAGATGAAGGATTTTCGATAAGAAATAGATTATAGGATGTAGATTAGTACCCTGCAATACATAATTTACATATGCATATATAATACTAAAATCCCATAAGTTACGGAGGAATCTGCAGAAAATGTCAGGCAAAGTTTACAATAACAGATATGCTAAGATATGAATTAGCAGATATGCTAAGATATGAATTTTGTCTATACACTAATCATGCAATCAATGCAATAAGATGTATCTAGATTAAGGATGATAAGAAAGTGATTTTCTAAGAATGATAAGCAGGTAATTTTCGACACGAAAAGATAAGCAAAACTTTTGACATGCAGACACAGTCGAAGTCCAGACTTACTAATGCATCCTAACGACTATCAGTTAGACACACTAATGCAAGACCAGGTTCGCTAAGACCACCGCTCTGATACCAACTGAAAGGACCCGTCCTAATCTATCCGGACGAAGTCCATATTGATTATAAACGATTCACAACAGTTGATTACATCGCGAGGTACTTGACCTCTATATGATACATTTTACAAACATTGCATTCGTTTTTGAAAAGACAATCTTTCATTACATTGAAAGTTAACGGCAGGCATATCATTTCATAATATATCTAACTATAATTGACTTAATTATAATCTTGATGAACGCAATGACTCGAATGCAACGTCTTTTGAAATATATCATAAACGACTCCAAGTAATATATCTAAGATGAGCAAATGCACAGCGGAAGATTTTTTTTAATACCTGAGAATAAACATGCTTTAAAGTATCAACCAAAAGGTTGGTAAGTTCATTAGTTTAACATAAATAAACATTTTCATCATTTTAATAGACCACAAGATTTCATATTGCCAATTCTCATAAACATACGTCCCATGCATAGAGACAAAAATCATTCATATGGATTGAACACCTGGTAACCGACCTTAACAAGATGCATATAGAATATCCCCTATCATTCCAGGCTGGATGCAATTACATGTTTAAATCACATGCTTAAATGGTATCTTATTTATTTACATATTTACTTATACACACTTGTTCGTGAATCGTCGGGCATAGTCAAGGGTTAAATGGATGTATGAAATAGTTCAAAACTTTTGAGGCTTAACATTACAGACTTTGCTTATCGTGTCGGAATCATAGTAAGATTAAGTTTAAATTTGGTCGGAAATTCCCGGGTCATCACAATTTGTTCCTGTAGATCCTCTTCTGACACGTACCCGTCTTCATCTGGGGCTCTGAATGTTCCGGGGGCTGACGGACCAGTTGCGTTTCCTGCATTATCTGCCATATCTGCACTACCACACCAACACTTAGTGGAAAACATGTTAGTACCTATCAACTAACGCATGTAATCCCTATATTCACTTAACCCATCCCCTCATATATGTTTGACACAACACAAGGTTTGGGAACATGACATTCAACACAATGTACATGCGGCCAAACCTATGCTCTGATACCAAGTTGTAACACCCTGATTTTTTTTTTAAATCACAGCGGAAGTCTTAATTCACATAAATACCCTTAGTTAATTACGAATATGATTATCACAAATCATTAGCTAGTTACTTATTACAAACCACCGGTGTTACGTTAAACAACTAGTTACATATTTATAAAAGTTAAGACATCAGAGTTCGTCTTGTCAAACATATCGTCAACCCAACTCCCGTCCCTACCAGCACTAAGATCGAAAACCTACAAGGGATGAGGTGAGGGGGGTTAGCACGAGGCTAAGTGAATGGAATCATCTAATAGATCTAGCATACAGTACCAACTTGTACAACTACAGCAACTACAACAATCCATAACAGGCAACTGAAAACTAATAACTAGCAACTATCAACTGGCAACAATCAACTAGCAACTATGCTCCAACTAGAGACTCGGCGGCTTGTACGAGCACACGACCACTAGCTGATCAGTCTAGCGTCTACCGAAAGTCCTTACTACTGAATCTCCAGTATAGTAAATCCACACGCAGGTGATGCGTCATTCAATACTATACTCAACAAACAGTAGCCAACTGGACCCAACCACAACAAGGTTGACCTCTCTGAGCTGAACCTAACAACAATAGGTCAACAGGCAACTACAACTTGTGCACACAACTGTTAAGCAACTATCACTACGAACAACTGTTCCTACGACTAGCATGGCAACTCTACGATGATCATTATTACAACATATCTACTAAGCATAGCAACTATAACAGTATAACATAGTAGCACAACTTGCTACTCTATACTACACCCGGAGATAATCCCACTCACCGATTACCAGCTACAGCTCAGTTATCTTACTTCTGAGCTTCTTCCTTGTTCTTATCACCTGAGAACAACACAACGAAGTCAATATACATATCTCAATCAATAGTATAATCAAATCATACTATAAACTAGGTCATAACACCATATATTCATAATTTTATGAGTCTACATCATGACTCCATTCAATAATGGCATACAGGTGCGTGCAAAACACGACATACACACTAAAACTCCTTTTCCGACCCAAAAACAGTTTGATCTAGTTTTTTAAAAGTTCATCATTGAAAATTATTCTTTATTACGATTCTAACGATAGTTTATTCATCAAAAACGGAGTTACGTTTTGAAAGTTACGCCCGTTTCAATTTCATAAAAGGTACTGTAGCAAATAATGAAACTGTAGCAAATAGTGACACTGTAGCAACTCGGCACTGTAGCAAATAATGACACTGTAGCAAATAGTGACACTGTAGCACTCGGGTACTGTAGCAACTCGGTACTGTAGCAAATCGGGTACTGTAGCAAACTGGGTTTCGAACCAATTTCGCTGATTTCGTATTTTTTTCCCCCAAAAACTCGATTTTTGAGCAATTTTGATCAAATTTTAAGCACATGGAAGCTACTAAACATATATACAACCTATTTCTAACATCAATTGAGCATCACAAACACATGTAATCAAGAATCAAGCATCAAAATGCATGAAACCCATATGAACCCAAAACCCATTTTGAGCAAGAATTAATACATGAATCTATGATATGCATACCTTATATTGATCACGAAATCACAAGGAATATATCTCTAGCTTCAATTAATCCAAAGACTTACAAAATCAAATTAGGGTTTATGTGTGTGTTTGTGTATACGTTCGTGTGTGGGTTTGATGAAATGAGAAATGGATAGAACTATCCAGATACATACACTTAAATGAGTTACAAACTCATACCCCATATCACACAGGTATTTACCAGTTATCTTATCTGATAACCTTTCGTATCTCCTTAGGCGGTCCTAACGGAGTCCAAATTAAATAAACCAACCTGTTCTGTGACCCTTGTCACAAACTGGTCTCAACTAAACGACCAAATAATTATAAACATATAATTATAAAAATCACTAATTACGCCCTACCCCAGGGTACAATGGTCATTTCATCTAGGCCCAAAATGCGGGTGTTACAGTTTAAGTCCCCAATTAGTTGGAATATTTGACTTCGGATATAAGGATAATTTGACGAGGACACTCGCACTTTATATTTATGACTGATGAACTGTTATGGACAAAAACCAGATGGACATATCGAATAATTCAAGACAAAGGACAATTAACCCATGGTAATAAACTAAAATCAACACGTCAAACATCATGATTATGGAAGTTTAAATAAGCATAACTCCTTTATTTCATATTTCATCGCATTTTTATTTACTGTCATTTTATTTATTGCACTTTTAATTATCGTACTTTTTAATTATCGCAATTTTATTTATCGCACTTTAATTATTGTCATTTACTTTACGCTTTAAATTAAGTTGTATTTAATATTTTTACATTAGGTTTTAACTGCGACTAAAATTTTAAAATCGACAAACCGTTCATTAAACGGTAAAAACTCCCTTTTATAATAATAATACTACTTATATATATATATATATATATATATATATATATATATATATATACAAATATAGTTTTAAAAATATAGCGTTAAACTTGGCTAGTTCCCTGTGGACGAACCGGACTTACTAAAAACTACACTACTGTACGATTAGGTACACTGCCTATAAGTGTTGTAGCAAGGTTTAGGTATATCCACTCTATAAATAAATAAATAACTTGTATAAAATTGTATCGTATTTAATAGTTTTTCATAATAAATATATAACTATTTCGTATACACCTCTACGCACATCAAAAACTAACACTTTACGTTACGCGACGTGTACCTTTTAACAATAATCATACTTAATTCACTAGTAACTATATTACTCGAAGTGTGACTTAATCATTCAAGTGTTTTGGTCATTTGCTTCTATAAATCAGTGGCTTGTTGTTTATCATAATATATTATTTTAAATCAGGACGTTTTATGACTAATTTAATATATATATATATATATATATATATATATATATATATATATATATATATATATATATATATATATATATATATATATATTAGAATTATAAATTTATACATAATATATATGTTTGAAATATTTATTTAATGATATAATATTTGTCATTTCAAAACTAATTATATTTCAAAGGTTATTATATATAATCGTTTAAATAATAAAATTTACTATGTCGTAGCACGTTTATGTTTTTGAAACACTATATATATAAATTTATAATATAAATCTTTAATTGATTTCTTCTAATCCTATATAATCAATTTACCTTTATAATAGATTACACTAACTCGGTTTTTGAAATCATTTTCATATATTTGAAAATAGATCAGTCGAACATTATGAAAAAACAGTTTTCCACTAACTTTTATCTAACCCACGTCAATTGACACATTTGTTCTTATTTGTAAATGACTTTACCATTTATTCCGAATATCGTTAAAATGGGAAGATTTCTCAAATCAATGTGGACCTCTCTACAGAGACTCGTAACCATAATTCAATGTATCTGATAATTCAATCATTTGATATTATCTTTTAATTCTGTCGATAATTATTTTAAATATATTTTGAAACAAATACGTTCATGTAAAGTATTATACGTCTAATACTTTGTTAACGTTTTCATGTTATAATATATACACATATAATCATATCCGTTCATATAATGGTTTAAATGAATGTATGAACACAGTTTAAAATTCTTGAGATTTAACTTAACAAACTTTGCTTATCGTGTCGGAAACATATAAAGATTAAAGTTAAAATTTGGTCGGAAATTTCCGGGTTGTCACAATGCGTTTTTGTTTCGTGTTACGTTTCGCGTTATGTATCGCGTTTTCTTACCATTTTTGTGTTCAGCTTCGCGTTACATTTCACGTTATGCTCATTGTTACATTTCGCGTTGTGCGCAGTGTTACATTTTGCATTTAGATATCACGTTTTTTGTTATGCGTTTTTATTTTGCGTTTGTGTTTCGCGTTTACGTGAACAATAATTGACGGGAATGTTTTCTATAGTCGGAACAGAGGTCACTCTGACAATTTCCAAGATAAAGAAAACATCATTTACTAAGATACTTTCTTTGCAAATTGTCTATATGTCCATCTCATATCATATTGACATTACTCAAATAACATACATTATTAGTCGCAATATTTATTCTTATTATTATAGTTTCACGTGGGTTTGGAGAATTTTTGGCTCTTATTTGGTTAAACTGTTAATCTCGTACTTAGAGTATTTAATGGGAGTGTAGCGGTTTATTTTTTCAAGAATTTCAGCTCTAAAGTGTTAAAATAAGCGAAAACGCATTTTCAAGGTCAGGACGTGGCATATCCCATGAAGTTTCAGTAAGAGTTTGATGCTGAGGATTTGCAATGTGGCGTGATAGTGGATTACAGCGCATCAGTTCCAGAATGTTGAAGGAGGTGCGGCACATCGTGCCCGTTTTGCAGGAGTTTCGAATTTTTACCCTATTTAACGAAGGAAACATATCATTATTGAAGAGACTCATTCAAACGAACTGGAGGGCAATTTTTAGGGTTCTTGTGGCCGTTTTCAAGGGTTCTTCATCTTCTTAACATCAAGATTGAAGCATATTTTTGATTGTTACTCTTGGTTTCATTTATTTTAGTTAAAATTATTATGTACTCATTTAGTTTCAATTGTTGTTAATTCTTCATATAATATTGCAATGTTTAATTTTTGTTTAAATCGTGTTTAACAAACTATCCATTATTATGTTTATTTGATACTTTACTTCAATCACATAAGTTATTCAACGGTTAATGTGAGTTAATTCGTGATATATAACTTTTGCTTCTAACACTTTAGTGATCTAGACAATTACATATATATTTCTAAGTGATTAAGGTATGTGTGTAGTTAGTGATTGAATGGTATTGTAATTTCATAATTGTGTAATCACATTCGAGTGATCGTTGTGATTAGGTTTTATGCGAGTAAAACTGTGTTGAATCTAGGATTATAGTCAAAATATAATTTAGTTGATTGGAAAGAATTTACGTGAGTTTATTTAATCTAGTTAACTTAGGTTTGTTGAATATCGACGGGTGATCACATGACTATATATTTTCCCACATTGTTTATCATTTTACCTGCAAATGACAATCCACACTGATTGTGAATCATCTAAGTGAACACTTCTTTCTCTTGCTGGTTAATTCGTTAGTTTATTTTCTGTTTTAGTTTAATTCAAACATCACTTATAAAACCTTTTTCATAGAATAATTAATTGTTTTATTTCTTAATCACACTTCTTTATGTGGAACAAACTGGTCTATTTAATTGCTAGTTACTGCGTCGTCGAGTTTAGTTGCATGTATTGTGTGATAGTTTTTGAGTAGATTTGCTAGTAATTTTTAGGTTAGGTTCTTTCACATCGACTTTTTGACTTCGTTGTCGGGGAGCGTTTCGAGATTTAATTTCTACAAAATTTACTTGATTTAGTTTAGTTTTGCTTTGTTATTACGGATTAGGTTTGAGTTTATGAACCGTTGTGACTCAACAAACCCGGTTCAACAATTTTCAAACCCTTTTTTTTGTATATCCTGCTGTTTTGGACGCCCCTAAAATCACAAACAAGGAGGTTTGTTTTCATCATCGTAAGCCGTCGTAATAATTGTAGTAATGTTTTTTCTTTTCTTCAAAAAAATGAAAAAAAAAAAATTACTTCTCATTTATCTAAAAAGGTGTTTACTCTTGATACTAACCCCATATATCAGACGGAGTGAGTATATAATAATATTTACTATTACATAAATGATAGTTAAAATAAAATAATAATATTAAATATGATTATAAGTGAATAAAAGTTAACTAACAATAAATATTAAATTAAAATTAAATAATATAAAAAAAATAAAATGATGTAATTAATGAGTTGACTTCGAGCCAAGCTAAAACTTATAAAATATTAAAAGAGCTGTGCTCTAACGTACTAGGCACGAATTGAATCGAATTCGAACTCGAGCTTTTTAAAATTTAAACGACTCAAGTTCAAGCGTAA
The DNA here is from genome assembly GCF_046630445.1 of Rutidosis leptorrhynchoides. Taxonomy (NCBI): domain Eukaryota; kingdom Viridiplantae; phylum Streptophyta; class Magnoliopsida; order Asterales; family Asteraceae; genus Rutidosis; species Rutidosis leptorrhynchoides. The sequence continues at coordinate 410,875,075 of NC_092343.1, forward strand.
CCAAGTTCGAGTTTGGCACTTCGGCTTTGCTCGTTCCTGACAAAGTTTTTACTTATATATCCCGTTTTGAACGGCCCTAAAATGAGAAACAAGTAGGTTTGTTTTCATCATTGTAAGCCGTCGTAATAATTGGAGTAATTTTCTTTTTTTTCAGATATGGATCCTCTTCCTTCCTCTGAAACCCTAGCTTCCTCCGATTACACTAATCAACAACAACAACAACCGCCCACCGATTCTGACAAATTTCCTCCTCAACCACAAACCCTAGATCCTAATCCAGTTGTTGATACATCTGAGAATGGTACGGAAAAAGATAACTCGGACACAACGATCAAGAGGCGTAGGCGGAGTAGGTGGGACCCTCCTACCGATACTAATGGCGGAGATGAGAATAAGAAGAGGAAGTCTCGTTGGGCAGCTGAAGAGCCTCCTAAAACAGGTGCAGCAGGTATGTTAGGGTTTCAATTGCCTGATTTTATGAAGGATTTCACGGATATGGATCCTGAAATTCAAGCACTTAATGCTAGGTTAATGGAAATCAGTAAAATTCTTCAATCTGGTCAGCTATTAGACGATCGTCCCGAAGGTTCTGCTAATCGGTCTCCTTCACCTGATCCTGTTTATGATAATCTTGGTACCAGAATTAATACCAGAGAATACAGGGCTAGAGAAAGGCTTAACCGTGAGAGACAAGACATCATCTCCCAGATTATTAAAAGAAACCCTGCTTTTAAACCCCCTGCTGATTACAGACCACCTAAGCTTTACAAGAAACTGTATATCCCTATGAAAGAGTATCCTGGTTACAATTTTATCGGACTTATAATCGGCCCTCGTGGTAATACTCAGAAGAGGATGGAGAAGGAAACCGGTGCTAAGATTGTTATTCGTGGTAAAGGTTCTGTGAAAGAAGGTCGGTTTGGTCAAAAACGTGATTTAAAGTTCGATCCTTCTGAAAACGAAGACTTACATGTACTAGTTGAAGCTGAGACTCAGGAAGGACTTGATGCTGCTGCTGGGATGGTTGAAAAGCTATTGCATCCTGTTGATGAAGGTTTGAATGAACATAAAAGACAGCAGCTTAGAGAGCTTGCAGCTCTTAATGGAACTATAAGAGATGATGAGTTTTGTAGATTATGTGGTGAACCTGGACATCGTCAATTTGCTTGCCCATCTCGATTGTCCACTTTTAAGAGTGATGTTTTGTGTAAAATATGTGGTGATGGTGGACACCCGACTATTGATTGTCCTGTCAAAGGTACTTCAGGTAAGAAAATGGATGATGAGTATAAGAATTTCTTGGCAGAACTTGGTGGGACCCTTCCAGAGGGTGTAACCACCAAGCAAACGACACCATTGCCAATAATGGATGCTAGTGGTACTTCATCAGTAGGAAGTAGTAATCCACCATGGGCAGCTTCTTCTTCTATAAACGGAACATCAGCACATCCTGGTCTAGGAAGCACTGCATCAAAAATCGGGGGTGGATTTGGTATTGGATTTGGTAAGGAGATTGATGATACAAATTTATACATTGGGTATTTGCCGCCCACATTGGAAGATGATGCTCTTATTAGATTATTTTCACCTTTTGGAGAAATAGTAATGGCAAAGGTGATTAAAGATAGGGATACTGGACTGAGTAAAGGTTATGGATTTGTTAAATATTCAGATATATCTCAGGCTAATCAAGCGATTGCTAGTATGAATGGCTATCGTTTAGATGGAAGGGCGATTGCGGTAAGAATTGCAGGAAAGCCACCTCAACCTCCTACTGTCCCACCCGGTCCTCCTCCTCCACCTCCTGCCGCCGCCGCTGCACCGCCACCAATGTATCATCCTCGTGGCGGATATCCGTCTCAGCAGCAGCAGATGACATCATCGGGTGGAAGCTATATTACAGCACCAGTTCCGTGGGGACCACCACCTCCTTTTTACACTTCCTATGCTCCACCTCCACCTCCTCCTGGGTCAAACATACCTCCTCCTGGGTCAAACATGCATTCATCTTACCTACCGGATCAACATTACGGTACTCAATATCCTTCTTCTCTGAACACTACTACAGCTACTGAAACCCAACAAAGCTATACAGGTACACATTCTACATCACACAATCAAAGTGCATATCCTTCAGCTTACTCTGCTTATTACAATGTACCTCCACCACCACCACCACCGCCTGCGTCACAGTCTGCAGCGGTTGATCAGCAAAGTTTTGCAAGTGCACCCTGGTCTTCAAATCCACCCCCACCTGCTGAGTCAACTCACCAAACAGCTTATGGGACAGACCCCGAGTATGACAAGTTTATGGCTGAGATGAAATGAATCATTTCATCACTGGGTCTACTTTTCCGCTTCGGCTGTAAGTATGCATTGTATTTAAAACTTTTTGCTTAGTCACTTGGTAAGGATATGGCATCTACTTAAAAATTAAAGCTTGAGTAGAATTTAACCCCAGGTTTAGTCATTTATGATTTTGCTCTATATATATATATATATTATGTTAGACATGATGGTATCAATAGTTGTATAGGAACATGAGACAAGATAGTTATTCCTGTCCATCAATTTAGTAGTTACTAATATTTGTTGTGTTTACAGTCATTCTTTAATGTGCTATTTTGCTCTTTAGCCAAACGACAGAACCTCCTGTTTCCCAATTTAGCTGTCCAGCATTTCTTTCTCACATATTTAAGGCGGTTTTTGTTTCGTTTGATGTTGCTTGATTCTTATAAATGAAAATGGTTAATTCGTTAGATGCATTATGTGAAATATATCACTTGGTAAGTTAAGAAGTATGGGTAGTTAAAGGCGAGCACACAATGAAAGTGGACATGCACCCTTTATCCCGTCTTAGAGGAGAGGGGCAAAAGGGCGAGGGCCCGAGTGAAATAAGGTAGTGATAATTGATGGGTTAATGGGTATGTCACAATATGACCTAGAAACATGTAATTAAATTAAAACATAATATTTTTAAATAGAAACATATACACCACACCTTTAATGCTACATAGCGTTAATTTTTTATTAATATGATGCCTTTTTTTGGACTAAGCAATCGAGATGCCTGCTATTACCTTCTGAACTTAATTTATATTTGGGACAGGAGTCCGTCACCACTCACTAACTAGTAAAATTTATGACCATCACAACAATGCATGATTGCTTGGTAAAATATATATTAGAGGAAGAAGTATTCGTATGCAATTATTTTAAAACTATGTAACATATAATATGTAATATATGTACATATATGTATTGAAGTTGAAGGATTTTCTTGTGCCCGAGAGACATAATAAATTAATGTGGCTTACATGTTGTGATCCAAGTCGGGTCATACCCAATAACAAGCTATCAACACTTTATGTATTTGTTTTGACAATCGGATCATTAAAGCAAATACACGACACTTGAATTTTAGAAATTGGTTTTCTAAAATAAATGCTAGATATAATTATTTGGATAATTATAAGTTACTACATGTTGTATATTATTTATATAGGTTATAAATAATATAAAGTGTATGTAACATATGTGTGTTGCATTTTATTTTATAAAAGGCTTATAAAATAAAATACTTACAACTAAATGCATGTATGTTTTATAAATATGTAATAAAATATAAAATAAATGGAAGGGGTGGGGGGCCATTTTTTTTGAAGGCTCCTAGGTGCCAACCACCCTTCCTTGATTACTCCATATAATTATGACTAATACACATGCATTGGTGCAACTTTAACACACTTTTTGACTCTAGCATTTTGAAAATAATACTTGCAATTTTCAAGGGATTCTTGGTTGATTTTTTGCAAGTAATTAAGTGTCTAAAATCCTAACCAAGTCTTGGGTGTTGATTATTGCTTGTGGGTATCAAAGATTTGAGGCTTCAAGTTAGAAGTTTTCTTCATCTACATCATCTTCTTCATCCTAGTTCTTCACCTCCATTTTGGAGTAGGTATAAACATCTAACTAGCTCTATTTACATTTAAGTGTATTTTCAAGACTAGATCTTTAATGGATTTCAAGTTTAAAAGGGTTAAACTTTACATACATAAACTTGAAATTGCTTCCGCTTTATATATACATATACACACGAATTTATATGTAACAAAATGGGTTTGTGACTTTGTTTATGTATTGAAATCCATCAATGGTATCTAGAGCCAAAGTCTTGTTAATATGCTTCTTGTTTTTGGCTAGTAAACTCACTTTCTTTACAATCTACCAACATGCATGAAAGTAGAATGTAAAAATATTGAGTTTTGGTGGGTGTATGGTGATGGCCGAAATATTTGGTCCCAAAAATGGGTTTGGGATTTCAAGTTTTGGCCATGTTTGATGTTATGTTGTTGTTCACAATCGAGCCTAGGCCATGTGTTTGTTTGGTTGATTGATTTGGTGATTATTCATGGGTGTAATATTCATTCATATGGCTTGTAATTATTTTGTAATTTTGGTTTGTAAAAGTTGTAATTAATCTTGTATTTTGTATGTAATTTGTTCTATTTTGGTTTGTAAAATAGAATAGGTTGTTATTTCATTTTCTAGAAAAATTGTATTAGGATATGATTTTGTAAAATGAAAGTGAAGATTCATGAAGAAGATTACAAGATGAAGTTTTGAAGATTACAAGATTAAGTGGGAGATTTTGGTAAAATCTCTTACTTTGGTTTAACCCCTTAGGTGACATTTGTTTATTGGCTAAACAAATGTCTACCAAAATGGCTCTTGATTGTGAACACTTTGCTATGCATGTTTGTGTATGTTTGTATGTTTGGTTGCTACAAGATCATCACATGATTACACTTGCATAATACATTATAAAATGGTTATAATAAAACATAACAAAATGACACTAATAATTGGTTATTAGACTTGAATAAAATGGTTTATTTAAAAAGGTAATGAAATGGTTAAAACTAGTAATTGGTTACTAAAAGGCACATGAAAATGGGTTTTTCATAAACATACTACACACCAAATGCATGTTGGTGTATAGCACTTTGTTTTCTAAACTAGAATGTAGAAAACCTAAAATCCCTTTACTAATACAAGATAAACAAGTTAAACGCCATCCTTTTGTGGAAACACTTAGACATATTAGGAATCTCATGATGGGATAAAGGTCACCTAACCGTCATGAGTGAACTAATATGAATAAAGTACACTTTGCATGCTTGTGGGATAAAGGTCACCTAACCACTTGTATGTTAAGTCTACATGTCTACACAAGTAGGACGACTTGATTTGGGAATCATGAACTTAGGGTCACCGAAGCATGAGGAACAAATAGGCGTTGATGGGATTAATATGCCATGCAAAAGGATTGCATGATCCCATAACTTAGAAGTTGCAAAAGGATTGCAATTGTCATTATGACTACCTAGCTAAATCAAATGACGGGATAAAGGTCACCTAACCGAAATTTGATTTACCGTTGGATTCTAATATTTAATAAAACAAATTAAAAGGGTATTGTTTATTAAATCCAAATCGATACTTAAAAGAACTTTGTTGAATTTTGTAGATGGCCGCTAATAACAACAACAACATGAACAACGCACCACTTAACTTTAACAACCTATCGTTACGGTCTCTCCTCGAGAAAGACAAACTCAACCATACAAATTTTATGGATTGGTTCCGCAATCTTCGGATTGTCCTCAAACAAGAGGATAAAATGTATGTGCTTGAGGACCCCATTCCCGACCAACCGGATGAGAGTGATGTGGAGGCAATGGCCTCTTACGATAAGTATTGCCACGACTCCCTTCAAGTCTCATGCTTAATGCTTGGGACTATGATACCCGAACTCCAAAAGGATTTCGAGCATCATAGCGCTTACGACATGATAACACAATTGAAGGAGATGTTTCTCCAACAAGCACGTGTTGAGCGTTTCGAAACGGTTCGGGCGCTTCATGCTTGTCGTATGGACGAATCCCAATCGGTTTCATCTTATGTACTTAAGATGAAAAGCCTTATCGATCGTGCTAACCGTCTCAACCTTAACATATCTAATGAGTTAGCCACCGATCTTATCCTTAACTCCCTATCAAAGAGGTTTGATCAATTTGTAATTAATTACAACATGAATGGGATGGATAAGAGCATAGGTGAGCTTCATGGTATGCTTAGGACGGCGGAAACAAGCATGGGTAAAAGAGCTTTACCCGTGTTAGCAATCGATCAAGGTGGGTCTAAAGGTAACACCTCTAAGCCAAAGGTGGCTAAGAGAAAAGGACCCGTCCATCAAGGCAAAGGGAAGGGGAAGATGGTTACCCCAACCATCAACAAGGCCAAGAAGCAAAAGGTAGCCGAGAAGGCAAACCCCAAGGAAGACCCATGTTTCGGTTGCGGTGAGATGGGTCATTGGAAACGAAACTGTCCGGTCTATCTTAAAGAGTTGAAGGACAAGAGGGATGCAGGGCAAACCTCAGGTAATATATATATGGTATATATAGAGCTTAGTATTACTTCTTCTAATACATGGGTATTAGACACGGGATGTGGAACTCATATTTGCAATTCTTTGCAGGGGTTCAAAAGAAGTGATCATAAAGCGGGAACATCAAGTCTCTATATGGGCAATGGTGCAAAGGTGCATGTTAAAGCTCAAGGAGAATTTGTTTTGAAGCTTCCAAGTGGATTGGAGCTTATTTTAGAAAATGTTTTGTATGCACCGGATTTATGTCGAAACATTATTTCTATTTCTCGCTTAAGACAATGTGGTTTCAATGTTAATTTTATTGATAATGATATCCATTTTTCTAAAGATGATATATTCTATTTCAAGGCTACGCCTTCAAATGGAATTTATGAATTGGTTCATGATGATGCATCATCTAATAGCTCAATATACCATACTAGCACCAAGAAACTCAAAAGGGATTTGAGTGATTCCTATCTATGGCATTGTCGCCTTGGACATATAAACAAGAACCGAATGCATACACTTCAAAGGAATGGACTTTTGAAATCAAATGAAATGGATTCGTTTGATGTATGTGAATCTTGTTTACAAGGCAAGATGACTAAAGCACCTTTCAAAGGCACTCATGAAAGGGCTAAAGATTTATTGGGTTTAATACATTCGGATGTATGTGGACCCTTTAAACCCATAACTAGGAATGGTGAAAGATACTTTGTTACTTTCATTGATGACTTTAGTCGTTTCGGATATGTCTATTTACTAAGACACAAGGACGAAACGTTTAAAGCATTCAAAGAATATCAAAACGAAGTACAAAATCAACTCAATAGGACAATCAAGGTACTTCGTACCGATAGAGGAGGTGAATACCTAAGCGATGCCTTCCAAGATCATCTTAGGAGTTGTGGGATCATCTCACAACTTACTCCACCCGGAACACCCCAACTTAATGGAGTATCCGAAAGGAGGAACCGAACCCTAATGGATATGGTTCGATCTATGATGGCTAGAAGCTCGTTACCTCTATCATTTTGGGGTTATTGTCTAAGCTCCGCGGCTCGTATTTTAAATATGGCCCCAACCAAGAAAGTGGAACGAACTCCTCATGAGATGTGGTTTGGAAAACCTCCTTCTCTTTCATACTTGAAAGTATGGGGATGTGAAGCTTATCCTAAGCGTTATGTAGCAAATAAGCTACATGCTCGATCCACAAAGTGTATCTTCATAGGATATCCCAAAGATGACATGGGATATTACTTCTATGATCCATCCGAGCAAACGGTATTTGTAGCTCGGAAAGCGGAATTCCTTGAAACCAAGTTCCTTATGGAAGGTGATGGTGAAAGAAAAATAGATCTTGTAGAGGTACAAGATCAAGCCGATGATACACAATTGGTTGACACTAGCACTCAACATGAGGATGCTGAAAATGATCAAGTGGATGATCAAGGTACACAAGACGTTCGAAGATCTAGTAGGATTAGTAATCCTCCCGAGAGATATGGGTTTCTCGTGGATGGTTGCTATACGGTTGATTTGGATGAACCGACAAACTACAAAGATGCTTTATCAAGGATAGATAAAGATAAATGGCAGGAAGCCATGAACGCCGAGATGCAATCCATGTATGAAAACCAAGTTTGGGAACTTGTTGAGCAACCTCCTAGCTCTAAGCTAGTTGATTGCAAGTGGATTTTCAAGATGAAAACCGACATACATGGAAACTTGGATACATACAAAGCTAGACTTGTAGCAAAGGGTTTCACTCAAACTCAAGGGGTTGACTATGATGAGACCTTCTCGCCTGTGGCAATGCTAAAGTCTATTAGGATATTATTTGCCATCGCTGCTCATTATGATTACGAAATTTGGCAAATGGATGTCAAAACCGCTTTCCTAAATGGATATCTTGAGGAAGATGTCTATATGGCACAGCCCGAAGGTTTTGTCGATCCGAAAAATCCTAAAAAAGTATGCAAGTTAAAGAAATCAATCTATGGGTTGAAACAAGCATCGAGAATGTGGAATCATCGTTTTAATGAAGAGGCAAAGAAATTTGGCTTTATTAAAAATGGTGATGAAGCTTGTGTATACAAGAAGGCTAGTGGGAGCTCCATAATGTTCCTTGTGCTATATGTGGATGACGTATTATTATTTGGGAATGATATAACCACAATGCAAGAGGTCAAAACTTGGTTAAAAAGTTGCTTCTCCATTAAGGATCTTGGAGAAGCACAATATATATTGGGGATTGGAATCTATAGGAATAGATCCAAGAGATTGATAGGCTTAAGTCAAAGTACATACATTGATAAGGTCTTGAAAAGGTTCAAGATGGAAAACTCTAAGAAAGGTTTGGTACCTATTCAAAGAGGAACCGTTCTCAGTTCATCTCAGTGTCCTATCACGAAAGATGAACAAGAGAGAATGAAGAAAGTCCCATACGCATCTGCTATTGGGTCTATCATGTATGCAATGATATGTACTAGACCGGATGTGTCATGCGCTCTAAGCTTGACAAGTAGATACCAGAATAACCCAGGAAATAGTCATTGGACTGCGGTTAAATGTATATTGAAATACCTTAGAAGGACTAAGGATATGTTTCTAATATATGGGTCTGGTGAGGAGGAACTCGTTGTAAAAGGTTACGTGGACGCGAGTTTCCAAACTGATCGAGATGACTCTCGGTCACAATCCGGTTATGTATTCATGTTAAATGGTGGTGCGGTCTCTTGGAAGAGTGCGAAACAGGAAGTTGTTGCGTTATCCACTACAGAGTCGGAGTACATTGCCGCCTCATTGGCAGCTCAGGAAGCTGCATGGATGAAGAAATTCATCGACGACTTAGGAGTGGTCCCTTCCATTCAGGACCCTCTTGAGATCTTTTGTGACAACGAGGGTGCGATTGCTCAAATCAAGGAACCTCGTGCTCATCAAAAGACTCGTCACATTGAGCGGAGATTCAACTACATTAGGGATGAGGTTGAAAAGGGAAAGATATGTATTCACAAAGTTCACACAGATCAAAATGTTGCGGATCCACTCACGAAGCTTTTACATGGGCCAAAACATGAGGGACATGTTTGTGCATTAGGGCTTCGACATTCTAGTGATTGGAATTGATCTACTTTATGTATTGTAACGGAACGAATTAGTTCAAACTCATTAATATAATTATGGTATTAATTTAAATTATGAGTCATGTTCCAATTTAGCATATTTTATCCATGAATAAATTATTATTCTAAATTCCGTAGTTGATCACATTTGTGGGAACAAGTGTGAGGTCTAGACTATTATGAACTTGGATTGGTTAACATTCAAATGGTGAATGTAGGGCAAGGTTGCAACCAAGGTTCATAGATATTTGTGGGACACAAATATTGGAAGACCCGCTCTCAAGATTACTATATGGAACCTTTGTGGTTGATCACATGTAATCTTGAGTAAAGGAGAATATCATTATATCCTCTGACCTGAGACACATATTGGGTTCAGATATTCACCGAATATTGTGCCTTGATTCTTTCCTTCGCTATTCTGAAACATGGTAGTACATAAGGGAGGTTTCAGGTATGGTACGAAGTGTAATGTCTAGGACGTATGTAGTCAAGATGGAATTTGTCCCTCTTATTCGTTGAGAGTCAGATGTCTAAGGCCTGACAAAGTTAAATCTATAAGAGAGTGATCATTCTATGTCTCTTGGATTTAACATGACATCTAGGGCAAAAGGATATATTGAAAGATTCACCTAAATCATATTCGAAATGGAAACTCGAAAGGGATGATGTTATTGAATGGCACTAAGTCATAACATGTTGGGGGTGATGGACGGTCGTTAGGTGGTATCTGTCACTTGCATTAATTCCTTATGTTTCTCGTGCAAGTGGGAGATTGAAGGATTTTCTTGTGCCCGAGAGACATAATAAATTAATGTGGCTTACATGTTGTGATCCAAGTCGGGTCATACCCAATAACAAGCTATCAACACTTTATGTATTTGTTTTGACAATCGGATCATTAAAGCAAATACACGACACTTGAATTTTAGAAATTGGTTTTCTAAAATAAATGCTAGATATAATTATTTGGATAATTATAAGTTACTACATGTTGTATATTATTTATATAGGTTATAAATAATATAAAGTGTATGTAACATATGTGTGTTGCATTTTATTTTATAAAAGGCTTATAAAATAAAATACTTACAACTAAATGCATGTATGTTTTATAAATATGTAATAAAATATAAAATAAATGGAAGGGGTGGGGGGCCATTTTTTTTGAAGGCTCCTAGGTGCCAACCACCCTTCCTTGATTACTCCATATAATTATGACTAATACACATGCATTGGTGCAACTTTAACACACTTTTTGACTCTAGCATTTTGAAAATAATACTTGCAATTTTCAAGGGATTCTTGGTTGATTTTTTGCAAGTAATTAAGTGTCTAAAATCCTAACCAAGTCTTGGGTGTTGATTATTGCTTGTGGGTATCAAAGATTTGAGGCTTCAAGTTAGAAGTTTTCTTCATCTACATCATCTTCTTCATCCTAGTTCTTCACCTCCATTTTGGAGTAGGTATAAACATCTAACTAGCTCTATTTACATTTAAGTGTATTTTCAAGACTAGATCTTTAATGGATTTCAAGTTTAAAAGGGTTAAACTTTACATACATAAACTTGAAATTGCTTCCGCTTTATATATACATATACACACGAATTTATATGTAACAAAATGGGTTTGTGACTTTGTTTATGTATTGAAATCCATCAGAAGTAACCTCTAACATGCAAGATTACAGTTCTTAGTCTACAAAATATCATTGTATGCTATATACGTATTTAATTACGCAAGATGTATTTACAAACTTATTGATCATTCTATACTTGATATGCAAACTAATGTCTTCTATGTGTGTGTCATACAATTATTATAAAAGGTAATGGTATTTAGTTGTTCTGTTTGATGATATACCTCAGTTGATAACCTTTATTATTTTTATGCTTATATTGTTTGGCAGGCTTGATGTTTGTTGGAGCTTTTATCAACGTGTTTTGTTTCTTCTTGTTGTTGGAAGTTTCAGACTCACATCTTTACTCTTCTTGCTGTCTGTCCTGTTGTAATATTTGCAGAAAGTTATTAGTCAACATCAAGAAATCATGAAAGCTATCGGTGTCTTGAATTGCTGTTCTAGGCTCGCTGGAATATGTTCACTAATATTATCTGACCAATTGGCTTTATTATCAACTTTTTTACAGTTATATATTTCTTGCAGCTACTGTTACTGTTACTGAATTTTGGTTGTGATTGATTCTGTCACCCATATATGTTTATTATTCTTTTTCTTTCTGATTGGTATGGATTGCATCGTGGGGTGTGCAGATGATTTTGGATTCCGGGATTTCGTCACGCCCATTCTACTTCATTGCACCGTACCTGCTTTTATTATTATTATTATTATTAGAGCTCATTCATCAATGCATCTAACTTCTAACAAAGTTGGCTATTGGTGTTCATGTTAGGGTTACCTTTTCAATCTGTAGCTACTGATGAAATTGAGTTCCTGCCTTCCTATAACTATCTTTGCATCACTAAAAGTTTCAGGTATTATTATATTAATCATGATGATGTTCTTGTGGAAAATATTAGTGATGCATGCAACAAAGCATCATTTAGCTTATTTTTAACTGTCCTTAAGTTCCATGTGTCCACAAGTCCGGCAAGTAATAAAATATATCTGTTTGCAGGAGTGTTTCCCTTTCCTATTTTAATTGATGTGTGAAATATACTAGTAATATGCTAGTAAGGTTGTTTACGTTTAGTTTTATTCACTTTATTAAACCAGAAACCTTAAATGGCTTTTTCTGAATATTTATATAAGATAGTAATAATCATCAGTCATCACAAGATTACTTTGTGGTCGGCGTTTTGATATCCTAAAAGTCTCAGGTTTAAATAGGGGGGGCGTATTTATGTAGAAGCTCGTGGTGTTACAAGACACCACTAGTTCGAAATTTTTTACTACAAAGTACTCTTCAAATTGTATACAGGATTCAACTACAAACCCATATAGTTTGAGTTTAAAGCTTTTTTTTTTTAGATAAACAATCACTAAAATAGCTTTAAAATATAATTAGTACTGAAATTTTCTTTAGGACCCTACTGTGGATTGCGTTTTGATTCTGGAATCGCCTTGGGTTTAAACCTCACTAGCAACACATCTTGGTGTGACTAGGAAAAGGGTTGAAAATGGTCATAACCTGGTTAGAACACGCACATCGAGTAAAAATTATGCCCTCCTGAGAAAAACCTCTATATGTTTATGGTTTAAAATAGCCATGTTTGGGTTTGGGATCATTAAATAAATGGTTCATTTCATGTTCTTGGGTGCTGCAGTGACACAACACAACTTGCTGATATATTTTGGTTTGCTACTTTTGTTTTTGGGACTAAAGGATTTTATCTACATATTAACCCGATACTGTTAATCTTTTTCAAATAAAAATTTCAGTTCCTTTGGTTTTACCAGCGTACTAGTTTGCATGCACTCGGTCTCTTTTCAGATATAAGGGGTTATAGGTAATCTGATTTTTCAAATGGCTTGAGCTGCATATGGTTCCGATCCTTGTTTTCTTAGCTATTACAAATTGTTGTGTTATGAACTGGATTAACTGTTTCATTAAGTTACAAGATAAAGACCCTTTACTCAAATGGAGATTCTGAGAAAATATAATTTCAAGTGTTGTGCCATATGAAATTGTTCTGTTAAAGTATAAAATGCAGGTCCAAGTACAACTCTTGTATAGATTTGGGGCTTCGAACATGTTCTCTTGTAAAAGGTTTTGAGGATCTCGTTTCTGGAATTATGGATATAGTAATGTGTATATATCATTTCTAGTGCATGTAAATTTTCTACATTTGTGGGTAACAAGTTCTGGGCCAGCCGCTCGCGGCGGTGCTGGACCTCTGACTTTTTTTTTATAACATAGCTAGTCAGTTTTTTGTTGTACATTACTTATGTTTTAAATTAAATACTTAAACGTTAATATTAATAACTATAACAAAATAAAAGAGAAAATATGTTTCAAATTAATAATTAAAATCATGAGAATTCAAACATTCTTATTATTTAATACTGTAGTAAAGTGAGAGTAGAAAAAAATTTTAAAGAAAAAGAGGAAAAAAGGTTAAATATAAGACTAAATAAAATATATAGAAAAAAAAAAACAACAAAACCTAATATTAACTAAGTGGAGTATGAGGGAGGTGAGATGTGGACAATCTTTCCTCTATTCGAGAATAAAGACAAGTCATTTCTCTACTCAGAGTAAATACACTCTCAAAAGTAGAGAAATTCATCCTCTCTTTATTCGACGGATAGAGGGATTCTTCCGAGTGGACCTCCGGCCAATAAATAGGACAATGTTTTTTTTTTATAAAAAAATTAAATTCAACATAAAATTGAGACGCCATGAAAATGGTAAAATTAAATTTTCATGAGTTTTAAATCCTGCCTGAAATTTACTTTAGGCTCTAAGAGTCAGTCAAGTCGCCAATAAATCGACGTATGCTGTCGACTCAATAACTAGAGCTGCACATATAGAAAAAAGTGGTTAAGAAAAAATAAAAGAAGCATATAAAGATAGTAAGAAATGTTAGATTAAATAAAGAATTTAAAAATAAAAGAATAAAAGTAGGAGGACTGAATTATATATAAAAAGTATTAAGAGGGGAATTATGGAAATTATAAAAAAGAGAGGGGATTAAAGGGGTAAAAGGTATAATTGAAAGAAAAAGTATAATTAAAGGGGTAAAAAGAGGATTGAACCCGCGACCTCCTAGCCATGAGCCAAACCATTAAACTGCAAACGCATCAATTTTTTATAAGCAGAATTAATACTAATTATCTAGAAAACTAGTAAAATCAATTGCAAAATTCAATTGAAAAGTTACCGTTCAACCATTTTTCCAATTGAATGTATATATTATGGGTTTGTTTGATTCAGACCCGGTTTTAAGCTAGTTACGTATCATTATTGTTTTTGACAAAAAAAAATTCGATGGTCTTTGAACTTTGTACAATAATTTTTTGACTTCGTTGACCCGATCTTTCAATTTATTCCATAGATGACCTTGTAATTAACAATTGTTAATTTCAAACCGTTAAGTTGGCTCACATGTGTAACATGTGAGGGTTATTTTGGTCTTTTATTTGCTTTTACAAATCGTCGCTTTTAAAATAAATTATTTTTATTTTTGAATTTTTTTTTTTAAGAAATTCCGTTCTTTTCAATCTGTCCATCGGAGATTTTCAGTCCATGCCACGTGAAATTATAAATGTTTTTCAAAATTTTCTTTTTTTTTTTGTATAAAAAGATAAAATTTCGTCGTTTTCCCTTTAAAAATCGTACGCCTCATATGTCAAGGCGGATCGTTTTTTTGCTGAAGTGGTTACAAGGATGAGGCGTGCGCCTCATGTTGTTTAGCAAAAAATGGCGGGAACATGGCCTGACGGCAAAACCTAAAATCACGGTTATCTTTTGTAAAGT